>NC_080769.1:2809405-3121561 GCF_020826845.1 Diceros bicornis minor | reverse complement strand
CACTCTATGTATGTATGCAAAGAACTGAAAACAGGTATTCAAGAAAAAACTTGTACACCAATATTCATAGTAACACTACTCACAATAGTCAAAAGGCAGCAACAACCAAATTTCCATCAATCGGTGAATGGATAAAGAGAGTGGTGTATCTTTACAATGGAATATTATTCAACCATAAAAAGGAAAGAGATACTGATACATGCTAGAGCATGGATGAACCTCGAAAACACTATGCTAGGTGACAGAAGCGGACTATAAGGTCACGTGTTGTATGATTCTGTGTGCGAAATGTCCAGGATATGCAAATCCATGGAGACAGAAAGCAGATTCCTGGTTGCCAGGGGCTGGGGGAGGGGAGGAATGAGGAGTGACTGCCTAGTGGGTGCAGTGCTTACTTCTGGGTGATGAAGATATTTCAGAAGTAGAGGCGGTGGCTGCACAACTCTGTGAATGTACTAAATGCCACTGAATTGTACACTTGGTTAACAGGGTGAATTCTATGTTACATGAATTTTACTGAATAAAACAAATCACATTTAGATATCAAATAATATTAAACTTATATTCTTCCAAATTTAACTATCTGTTTTCTTTTGAAGCCATTCCTATTTTATCTGATATTCTTCATTATAATTATGTCATATGCTGATAATTTATATTACAGTAAGAATGGCTACTAATACAGTTTTTCTTCATTTCTTTTTAACCTCGTATTTTAATTTGTTAATAAGAGTAACACTGAGATACAAGCGTGGTCACTCGGCTCTAGTGAGGTTGGGGAGGAGTGAGGTGGAGGACGGGCAGAGCAGGAGCCTGGGCAGACCCAGGTTACCTGTGCCTGCAGATGAATTGAAGGTAAATGACCCATCAGGCAGTGCCTTGCTCAGCCCTCTCAGGACATCCTCCAGGCCAAAGAACAGGTTAGTGGCCACACAGTGCTGCTCTGAGCGGGGCAGGGTCTCCAGGTCCCCCGGGGTCTCCAGCAGAACATCCACCTCCTGCATGAAGTCCTGGGGGATGGGGAAACAGAGCCAGTGGGCCAGAGGGTCTACATGAAGACCCCGCCCACTCAGCACAGAAAACAGACCCCAGAGACTATCTATTTTGGGATAAAGGTGGTACTGGATGGGATTCCCTGGGTCTTTGCCCCTGAAATCCAGCCACTCAGAGGCCAACCCTGTTCATGAATGCCAACTATGACGCAAACCCAAAGTCCAGGAAAGCAACAGGGAAGGTGTCAGCAGCCACATGTGGGTGTCTAACCTAGTATAAATACCTGCTGTCAGCTCGTCCCACCCCCCGGGAGAGGGGGACCTCTGAGCAGGGTGCCCTGGTATTGGGGTCTGCCTCCTCCCAGACCACAGCTTCCCCCGGCCTCTATGTGTGCCTCCCCCTGCCTCCCCTGGGTCCTGCACTCACCTGGATGCTGTCCAGGGCTGAGGCTGATGTGAAGTCTCTGCTCAGACTCTGGACTCTTTCAAAGAATTTGGAGAGATGCTGGGGAGAGGGGAGATGAGGGGTTCAGGGGGCCTCGATGGTGGGCAGGGGAACATGGGGAAAATGAGCAGATGGGGTGGGCCACACAGAGGCATTCCTGCCCCCTGGTCCCCGCTGGGGCCACTCACCTGGCTCTTGATTCCAGATGGTAGAGTCCAGGGGGGGAAGATCTCTGCAGGGGACAGAACAGCGGGTCACTAGGTGTGAGCGTGTCTGTGTGTGCTGGGGGTGGAGTCTGGGGTTGGGTCAGGACAGGTACCTTTGCAGACGGTGTTGGGGCCATCGGGGGACCCAGGAACCGGCGTCCACCATGGGCGGCAGTGGCACCTGTAGGAGCCCACGGTGTTGATGCAGACAGTGGAGCTGTGACACTGATGCCGCCCGGAGCTGCACTTGTCCTCATCTGGGGACATGAAGATGGGGTCAGGCCAGATCACAGCCTGGATCAGGCTCCTCTCCTCTCCACGCCCCACCCCTTTCTCCATGTTGTGTCCCCTCAGCCCCTTGGTGGGAGGTGATGCCACCTGGTGACAGCACACCCCTGAGTGGGGGACCTGAGGTTATGGGAGGTGCAGAGGTGACGCAGAGGCAGGTGAGCCGGGACAGACTTACAGGTTGTGAAACAGTGGGACACCTTCAGCCCAGTCAGTGATTAATGCTGCCTGGGGGCCCCGGGAGCCTTCCCCTTGGTACCCCAGCTCCTTTCCCGGGACCCCCAGATCTGTTCACATCTAGTCTCCAAAGGCTTAACACCTGGCACATCAGGGCACTCCCCTGCTCAGTCTGCTAGGTTTGTGTGGGTGCCAATGATGTGTGATCAGATGCTCTGAGTGTGGGTCTCCAGAAGGGCAGCGTCTGAGCTCCGGACCTTCACAGACGGTGTTGTTGGGGCCATCGGGGGACCCAGGAACCGGCATCCAGCCAGAGTGGCAGTGGCACGCGTAGCTGCCCATGACGTTGAGGCAGTGGGTGGAATTGTGACACGGACTGTGCCCCGAGGTGCATTCATTCACGTCTGAGGACAAAGCTTGAGGGTCAGCTCTGCCCTCCTCTCACTGCCCCTTCTCTTGAGTTCCTCAGCACTTCACACTGAAGACACCCTCAAGCCCCACTTTCCTGCACCTAGCCTGTCAGAACACAACTGTGTGACGGCATTTTCCACTGTAAAGACTCCCTAAGCTCAGAGCTTATGTGCACCTGTGAGGTGGACGGGGCACAACTGTGCATGCAAGTGTGAGCCCAGACACACCGAGGCCCTCACACACGGTGGAGAGTGGATTGCAGGGGCCTGTGACGGGCCTCTAACCAGGGAGGCTGCAACACTGTGCTTATGAATCTGTTGACACAGGGCGTGGGGCTGTGGCATCATTACCGTCCAGAGCCGTACTCCTGCCTTTGTTAGAGCAGGACCCAGAGGGTCAGCACTGCCCTGCCCAGGTCCCTGTCTCCTCATTGCCTGCCTCAAGGATGCAATGCTCCTGCCAAAGATTGCTCTGGGAGCTTCTCTTAGGATGAGCTCGGCAGGGACAATCCTCCCATTTTTCAGGCGAAAACAGGCAAAAGGGCAAAGTGAGTCATGAGAGTTGGACAACCTGATCAAGGCTCTTCTTATCCACTTCCTCCTTAGCCCTGGACCGAGGTTCTCCTTCTCAGAGCCAGAAGTGACACCTCCCTCAGCTCTCATGTGACAGACGAGGAAGGGTCGATGTCTGGGGGTGCTCACAGGGGAAGGGCCACCACAGGGATCCCCAGGCCCAGAGGCCCTGCCACCTGGTGGGATCTTTCTGGGAGGTGAGCCCTGGGCAGGGTCTCTGCAGGCCCTTGCTGTTCCAGGAACGTGAGGATCCCCTCCCTCCTCCTCAGGCTGCTGGATCTCCTCCGCCCCTTCCCCAGCTCCGGTCCAGGCTGTGTTCTCCCGGGGCCTCTACCTGTGCACAGCTTTGGATCCGTCAGGTTGAGCTACAAGCCGAGTGGGCACCTGCAGGTGTAGCTGCCCTGGGTGTTGATGCAGACGCTGCGGCCTTTACAGATTCTGGGTTTCTGCTGACATTTGTCCACGTCTGCAAGGGGAAGAGAGGGTGACGGACGCCTGCAGCTGTGGGCAGCCTTCGGGGCTGAGATTCTGGCATGTTTCCTAGCAGAGAAGCATCTGGAAGGGGCCACTGTCTCTTCCCGGGTGAGTGGGTGCCTTTTCTTATTCACGTGGAGGCCTGTGGGTGCATGTGGTGGCCTAGACGCTCTGTTGTCCAGATGTGGCTGGAAATGGCCTGAGTCTTCCCTGTCTGCCAGCTCCGACTCCCTCAGCCTCCCTGGGCAGCTCCCAGCTGGGGTGGGGACATCATGGCCACCTGTGTCCCAGCCTGCGCATTTGGACAGCAGCCAGGCCAGGACTTCCTGGGGCCTGAGAGCAGGGGAAATGCTGCATTCCCCGAGCAGGACCAGCTTGGCTCCCAGGGATGGCCTTTGTCCTCATTTCCCAGGGTGGCTGCTCGCCCACTGAGTTCTCCTCTGAATCTCGGTTGTTCTGACGGGACAGTGCTGTCCCATCCACACTAACTCTGAGAATCCAGCTCCATGAAGACGGACCAAGACCCTCCCCTGAGCCCGGCCCCTCAAGAAGGAGGCTTTCGGCAGCAGAAAGGAGAATGAAGATGATGCTGGACGTCCAGGGCCACCCAGAGAGAGGGCGCCAGGCTGGTTGGCCAGTGGAGGCTGAGGTCCAGCCAGGTGGCCTTGGGGTGGTGAAGGTGCCTTTTTCTGATCCCCATGAAGACGACCTCTGGACTGGCAGGAAGTGGAGAGAATCACATCTGAACAAGGCCTGTGGTGGGTGAGGGCTGGGTGGCCAGAGAGGGAAGCAGCTGCTGATGGGCGAGGGGTGGCAGATGTTTCATTTTCTCAGTCCTTGGCCTCCCACCAGGGACGCAGACCTGTGGGCCCCATGGAGTGGGGTCCAGCCTCCATTTTCTGTCCCCAAGTGGTACAGATCCACATGGGGCCTGGGTTGACCTCCTCAGGAGAGGGCCAGCCTGGGGCAATGGTTCCTGATGGCGCCTTCTCTTGCCATTTGGTCCAGATGGGAGCCTCTTCTGTTCCCCTGCCTCTCTGAGTGTGAGTGCATGGGTTCCATGTCATGCTGTCAACCCCTGTCAACACACCTTCCTCCCCAGTCCCAGTCATCCGAGTTGTCCACAGGCCCATGAACTGAAACTATTGTGGAGGGTCAGGGCAGAGCTTTGTTCAGAGATTACATGGAGGTTGAGCAGCCAAGAAGCCAAGTCACAGCCCGGAGGTGTCTTCACCAGGTGAGGTTGTTGAGCAGGGACAGGCTGGCCGGGGAAGGTGGACCTGCCCTCGAATCTCCCCCCTACCATGTGTCTGGATGGGGATGCTGAGTCCATCATGGCCTGGGGATCTGAGAGGGCTCCTGGCTTGGCCAAGCCCGTGTAGGCTTCTGGCAGTGACTGATGAAGAGGATGGATATTGCCCTGCAACGCAACACACTGTGAGCTCGTGAGGTATCTTGATGCCATCCCTCTCTTTTGTTTTCTGAAAATAAGATGCCAGGTGGGCAAGGACGATGTTCCAAAGTCCCTGAAGTGACCCTGTATGTATGCTTCTGAGCCTTGGAGTTCAGAGGGGGTGAGTGACTAGGCAGTTGCCCAGGACGGCCCTCTGCTGCCTGGAGAAAGTGGTACAAGTGACCCCAACCCTCATGGACGAGGAGACGGAACACACGGGGTGGTTCTTACCTTGACACGTGTTCTCATTCTCGTTCCTGAACATTCTTCCTCCAGAAACAAGCTCATATTCTGGGCTGCATGTGCAGTAGTAGCTCCCTTCCGTGTTCTGGCAGTCTGCGAATTTCCCACAGGACACTGCCGAGGGTGGTCCACACTCGTTGATGTCTAGAACACAGCAGGACAAAGGGTCACCTCTCAATGGGTGATTACCCACAGAGCAGAGACCCTGGCCTCCAGCCTGACCCTGACACAGGGACTGGACTGAACTCAACTCCCAGGTGGCGCTCCTGGGACTGGGCTGGGCTGGAGCCATCTACTCCAGAAATTCTGCTACTTCTCTGCTCATTGCTGCTCTCTGGCTCTGCCTGAGGGCGCCTAGATTCAGACACTCTGCTCTACCACAATGGGGGCTGGGGAATGTCTGCATCCCCCTCTCCTTGAGGGGTAGATGGAGGCACTGACTCAGCTCCGGACCCTCCCCTGTGGAGTTCTCTGCACTGTCGGGGACCTGGGAGTGTGCTGCAGTCAGGGTGACCATGGCATTCAAAGCCTTAATGCTGAGGAAGCAGAGGGACTCATGGCCGGTGCCTGTCCAGGGTCACACTCACCATTGAGCCCTGGGGAGAAGCCAGGAGGTCAGGAGCCTGCCCACTGCTGGCTTCCAGCCCCCTTTACTCACAGTGGCCCAAGTACACCCCACACTCCTCATCAGGCACTCCCCCAGCTCCCAGGGTCAGGCCTTGTGAAGATGCCCCAGGATGCCTCTGGGGGAGTCTTGTTCTCTCCACCCCTGATGCAAGTCCCCCCTTATCAGAAGCAGTCAGGGATGTGAAATGAGGAAGCTGCACGAAGCTGCTCACAGCTGAGTCTCTGGGGGTATTTTCTGGCATCTTGCTCTCCTTGTTCTCTAAACACGAGAAGAAAGATGCCCATGACCCAGGTCCCCTTTGAGTAACTCAGATACCCCCAGAGCAGGGGTGCACACTGTACCTAAAAACAATGTCAGCTTAATATGAACCCCGGCCACAAAAATGAATCAAAATGCAGAGACAAAATGTTTGGTTCCTGTATATTCCACTCAGGGGACAAAAGACTTTAGAGCCTGAGAGGACTCTCGGCATCATGATGAGTCAAGACAGGCGACTGGTCTCTCCCAGATCAGAGTTCTCTTCTTTGCATCTGCAGATTTCCCTTCTAAGACCCCTGACCCAGGCTGTGGGTGTCAGCACCAGGACAGGACAGGAGCAGGAGGGACACACACTGAGGGATTTCTCTTCAGCCCCCACCTGGGCAGCGGGGCTTCCCTCCTGTTCTCTGATAGTGGTGATGGCTGGAGACCTGTCCTCAAGGTTGATGGGATGGGGTGAGTTGAATCTGGGACTGTTCAGAATGAGGTGCATAGGCGAGGAGACATGAGGATGGGAAATTATCAATCCCATGGTTGTGTTCCCAGAAAGGAGCTGGGATCCAGCTACATTAGCAGCAGGATCTCCTCTCCATGGTCACCCAGCCTACAAATCTCCATGAGACATACACGTGCCAACGCACGAGGGAACATTTAGGAACACCTCCAGGGTCATAGGTGGGCTGGGAAGGTGTGACAAGAACATATTTTTTTCCTCTGGTGAAATTACTTTCCCCACTATATTTATTAACACACGGATGCTTAGAAAACAAAATGTAAACCACGACAACAAAGAAAATCACCCATAAGTCCACTACACAGACTACTGGAAATTTTAGGGATATTTTTTACTTATATTTTCTAACATATTAGGAATATTTTCCATTATGATCAGTAAATATGCATCTAAGACTAGTTCAAGTCAATGAAGAATGTTTCTTGGTAAAAATAGTAGAATTAGAATTTCATTTTTTTGCTTTTTTAAAAATTGTAGTAAAATGCACATAACATAAAATTTACCATCTTAACTATGTTTAAATAGTATAATTCCCTTTTATAACCCTCTATTGTTGAAGAATAAAAACACCTGCGTTTTCCACCTGGATTTAGATTCTACCACATTATTAGTTGTGGGAGTTCAGACTAGTCACTCAATCTCTTTGAGCCCAAATTTGATCTTTAAACCACAGTCCTGGCTCTGCTTGCCTCACGGGTCTGCTGTGAGGACGCGGTGGGAGACCATGATCGTGAGCCAAGCAGGAGTTCCTGGTGAGCTCCCTCTAGTAGGAGAGCCTGAGCTTCCAGGCCCTGGGTGCTTCCTTCCTCCTGTTGCTGCCATTATTCTTCCCCTTTTTTTGTGCCATGAGAACAATAATAATAATAATAATAATAATAATAATAATAATAACAACAGCAATAACAGCGATGATAGCTCACCTTTGTTGATAATTTGCTCTGTACTAGTCTAAATATTAAATCTCACACCATCCGTGTGGGGTAGGTACAATGATTATCCCTAATTTACAGACAACCAAACTGAGGCACAGAGAGGAGAAATAATTTCCTAAAGGTCAGAGAGCCAGCCAGTGGCAGAGCTAGGCTTTGAACCCACGTAGCCCAGCTCCACTGTGTAAACTCTCAACACTCCACTAGTGATCATGAAACCCGATGCTCACTTCCCTCATCCCTCCCCTGCCCTGTCTCCTCTCTCATCCTTGACAAAGTGCTTCTGTGCTGCTCTCAGGGCTGAGGGATCTGGATGCCCCACACTCTCCCCCCACAATCTCCGTATACCCCTCTGCCACCCCCAAGTTCCTGTACCATCGCAGCTCTCTGTGGGGCTGGTGATGATCTCCGCAGACAAGAGCTGAATCCTGGATGACAGCGACAGGCGGTGGCACTAACACACATGGAGTTCTGAGGGCACCAGCGAGAACAGGCTGTGGGGACAGAGGCTGTCGGACAAAGACCAGGGTCAGAGACCCCAAGAAATGGAGGAAGCCAGCCGCCAACTGGGAGGACCCTGAGTAGATGAGAGGAGGGAAGAGGGGGATGGCTTCCCTCAGAAGAGGCAGAGCTGGGAAAACTTTTAGGGAGGAAGAAACAGCTTCTCCTGTACCCAGAGGACCGTCTCTGAGCCTCACGTGCAGAATAAGCCTCCTTTCCCCCCTTGTTGGGGACAGAACCCAGACCCCAGCATGGGCTCCCAGCTTATGTCACTAGTGGGGCTGCTGGGCAGACTCACCTCCAGGGTTCCAGGCTGCAGGTCCCAATGACGACAGCAGCAGCAGTGAGAGTCCTGCGACAGAACGACCGAGAGAAGACAAAGAGAGGAGAGTCGAGCTCCAACTTCAACCCCTGTCCGATGGCCATTGCCTCCTGGGGAGGTGGCTCTGGCCCTGCAGCCCATAGCTTTCCAGCAGCCTCCCCGAGCCTCTTGTACTCGACTCAGAATCGAGGACTCAGCCTCTCCCCTCCATCTCCAGGACTCCCTGAGGAATCAGTCACTGACAGCCACAGCCCTCATGGAGCCTGAGGAGGGGACAGAATAAATGCAGACAGCTGATGACAGGGACACAGCTTAGGAACTCCAACCTCTCCCAGTGGACGGGGGAAATCTTGAAGCAGAAAGTCCTCAGATTGGAGTGCCTTTGCCCAGACCCAGGTTCTTTGTTCTTTGGAGATGGCAGAAATCTGCTTTGAGGATTTCTCTTCCAGGATCACTCCCTCTGTTTAAAGTACATGCTTCAGGGCATACAAGAAGAGCATGGGGGCCAGCCCCCGGGCATGGTGGTTAACTTTGGTGTGCTGTGCTTTGACAGCCTGGATTTGAGGGTTCAGATCCCGGGTGTGGAACTACAACACTCACCAGCCATGCTGTGGCAGTGTCCCACATACAAAAAATAGAGGAAGATGGGCACGGATGTTAGCTCAGGGCTAATCTTCCTCAGCAAATGAAAAGGAAAGAAGATCGTGGGTTTGGGGTCAGACAGCCCGAAGTGTGAGCCCTAGCTCACAGTGACATCAGCAGGGCGTGGAGCCCTGGAATCAAGATGGGGGGAGCTGACGACAGTTGACGAGTGGGAACTGAGGAGCCTGCAGGTGGAGCCACCCTCTCCTGGTGAGTGGACTCTCCAGGTGCAGTGCCCACAGCTTCTGTGCTTCCTCCAGCTGAGCTCCTGGCCTCCTGTAGTGCACTGAGGGCACAGCCTTCCCCCTTTGTCTCCCAGTCCAGTCCTGAGAAGTGAGTGACTGACAGCAACAAGCTTTGTGGTGTGAAAACAACTATGAGTTGAAGGAATGAAATCCGCTTTACAGGCAATAACCAGTGTACCTATTAGGGTCTGTTATCGTAATCATGTGATGAAAAACTTGCTGAAAATCTTTTCAGATCTGTGTGCCTTGAAGGATCTTTCCTCCAAGGGAAAGGCAGACGAATTCCTCTTAAGACTGTGCTGCCAGTTCACACTGTGTAAGGTGACAGGGGACACTGGTGGAGGATGGATTTGGAGATGGACGTGCTCAAGTCTGCATCCCAGACGTCCACATGGCGGCTGTGCGGCTTTGAGAACACCACCCATTCTGTGAGCCACACTTTCCCCACTGCAAAATGGGTACAATGACAGCGTAATAGGCTGATCTTTACTCTGCTTGTAGATTAGTGAAGACTAACAAAGGGTTAGCACTGAGCCCGACACAGAGTAACCAGACAACGTATGTCGGCTAAAGGGAAAGAGTGAAGGAAGAAAACGAAGAGCAGAGTTTCTCTCCAGCTCCTCTATGACCTTCCCGGTACCTGAGACCCACTGTGTCTGGGTCAGACTCCAGGGTCAGGCAGAATCACATGCTCACCTTGGTCCTCCCAGGGGTCAGAGTCCTAGACTCCTACTCTTCCCTCCTAGCCCACGAAATGTCCTTTTCTCCTACATCTCTGTCCAGTGCTGCAGAGGGCCAGGCTCCGGGGCCAGATGGGCTGAGTCCAAACCAGCCTGGAGCTGCCCCTTGGGAAACTGGTGCAGGCATTCCATGCCTCAGATGCCCCACCAACCCCGTCTCTATTTTCTAAAGTGTGGCACCAGAGCAGGATCAGATGAATCCCAACGTCCTATGTGTATGAATAAGGTCATTTAGTCTGCTGAGCACATTATACGTAGACACCTAAAAATATAAATATGTGGAGGAAACTAACTTTGCTCTCCATTGCTTTCTTTTTTCTTTCTTTTTTTTTTTTTTGCTCTCCATTGCTTTCTAATTCCCACAGCATTTTGCACAATGGACCCTCGAAAATGTACTCAGTTTTTTTAAAAAAAAATTGTGTTACACAAAGCAGATGATTAGAAATGTGGCTGTTTTCATAAAAACCTGGAAACTAATTACAACCAATGAGGACAACATATAAGGGACGCCTAACCTACTAGGTGACAGGTACTATCTTAAGCGTTGAAGGAAATACAGAGTAATCAGAATTAAGTTGACCTCACTGATATCAGTATTTACTAATACTGTTATTGTCCTTCAAATCATTCCATGACCCACACAAAGCTGATAGACTACAGGGCTATGTTTTTCTCAGAATATTAGAGTTTTCTGAGCATTTGGTTATCTACTCCTCTGAGAAACAATAGTGTAGGTGGTATGATGGTTAATTTTAGGTGTTCGTTTGGCTAGACCACAGTGCCCAGATATTGGATCAAACACCACTCTCAATGTTGTTGTGAAGGTCTGTTTTAGACGAGATCAACATTGAAATCAGGAGACTTAGAGAAGGCAGATTACCCTCCGCAGTCTGGGCTGACCTCATCCAATCAGTTGAAGGCCTTAAGAGAAAAGCGCCTGAACTCCTCTGAGGAAGAGGGAATTCTGCTTCCAGACTGGCTGCAAACTTGAGAGGCACCATCAAGTCTTCCCTGGGTTTCCAGCCTGCCACCCTGTCCTGAAGATTTGGGACTCTCCCCTCCACAATATCATGAGCCAATTACTTAAAGGAAATAAATCTAGACAGACAAGAAGAGATGGAGAGAGGGAGAAAGAGCGAGAGAGATATACATCCTATTAGTTTGGTTCTCTGGAGAACCTGAACTAATACAGGTGGTAAAATGAGAAATCTCTAGGTCTCCATGTTTAGCCCTAGGAATAAGTTTCTCCTTTGAGAACAGAATATAACTGAGGTAATATCCTTCCTAAAATTTCTTCCCTGCTCTTCCTTACAGAGATAGTGGAAAAACAAGACAGAAATCAAACACAGAACAGAGAATGTTGTCAACCTGGACAGACAGTTCCCAGATAGCTTTAGTCTTCTCTCTCCATTGTTATAATTCTTCCTACCTGGCAGCAACCTTAGAAATCTCTTAATCATGGTGCGGAGTCCAGCAAGCCCAGTCACGGAGGACGTCTGATCTTGGTCTGTGCCTTTGAAAATGACTTTCAGTTTTTAGTATGACTTCTGTCTTCAAGGGCTGACTTAGGAAACCATTGGTCTGGGTGCTTCCTTCCCCCCAGTCTGCCTGATGATTAACTTCTCTGAAACTCACAGTTCTGCTTCTAAATATTTGCACAGCATTACTAGTATTTTCACTGAACATCTCCTTGAGGCTGGGTTTTATACTTTTTTGATATAGGAAGCGGGATAGTGTGTTTAAAAGACCTCCCAAATGTGAAGAATCATTCTACCGGTTTCTTAACCCCTACAAGGACCTTGGTTCAGAGAGAAAAGATTTATCTATTTATTATCTACTAACGCATTTCTTTATTTTTAAGCTTTTATTTTGAAATAAATATGGATTCATAGGAAGTTGCAAAAATGATACCAAGAGGTCCTGTGTACCCTTCACCCAGTTTGCTGCAAAAGGTACATTTTCATGTAATGATAGTCCAATATCTAAAGCAAGAAATTGACACCGGGACAATATGTGTGTAGTTCGGTGTCGTTTTAATACATGTGTAGATTCCTGTAACTGTCACTGCAATCATGATATGTAATATTCCATCACCACAAAGATCTCCTTCATGCTACCCCAACTTCCCTAAACTCTGGCAGGTCTATAACTAAGTTGTTTCACTCTTTAACAATGTCAAAACAGTCCTTGATTCATATTTATTGATAAAGAAAAATATTCGTGATATGTTCTAGAAAATGACAAAAACACAACCACCCAATTTTCCAGTAGTCTATGTGGTGGTATTCTGGTGATTTTCTTTGTCTTCATATTCTACACTTTCTTTGTTTTCTATGTGTCCATATGTAATAGTTGGCTAGGGCTGCCATAACAAAATAGCATAGACTGGGTGGCTTAAACAACAGAAATTTAGTTTCTCACAGTTCTGGAAGCTGGATGTCTAAGATCCAGGCGACGGCAGGGTTGGTTTCTGGTGAGGTCTCCTTCTGGCTGCCACATGGCTGCCTTCTCACTGTGTCCTCACATGGCCTCTCCTCTGCGTGTGGAAGAGAAGAGAGAGAGCTCTGGTGTCTCTTCCTCTTCTTTAAGGACATCAGTCCTATGGGATTAGGGCCCCACCCTATGACCTCACCTCACTTTAATCACTCCTAAAAGCCCCTATCTCCATACACCCATGGGGGTCAGGGCTTCAACATATGAATTTTAGGGGGACACAATTCAGTTCATAGCATCATGTTTACTTAATATTTGGGAAAAAGTAAATTTTATCAAAAAAAGTTGATTTCTCCTTAATTCCACAAGGATATCTTTTCTGCATATAGAGTTCTAGGCTGACAACTCTTTTCTTTCAACATTTGAAAAATGTGCTACATTGCACTGGCACCGCGGTTTCTGATGACAAATTAGCTATAATTCAAATTGCTTTTCCCTTATAGATAAGGTATCATTATCTCTCACTGCTTTCCAAGGTTTCTTCTTTGTCTTTAGTTTTTCAAAATTTTGATTGTGATGTATCTTGGCATACATTTGAGTTTACCTGGTTTGGAGTAGCCTCAGCTTCTTGAGTCTATTGGTATTTGGCAAATTGGGGAAATTTTTACTGACTTTTTATCTAAATAACCCTTCAGACCTACATTGTTTTTTAGTTTCCATCTAGAAGTCAAAGACACAAATATTAGATTTTTGTGATAGTCCCACAGGTCCCTGAGACTCTGTTCATTTTTTTGGGTGTATTCTATTTTCTCTCTATGTTCAGATTGGATAATTTCTATTGTTCTGTGTTCAAGTTCACTTATTTCCCACCCCCCTCTTTTGTCTCCATTCTGCTATTGAGCCCATGTGGTAGATTTCTCATTTCAGTTATTGGACATTTCATATCTAAAATTTCCATTTAGGTCTTCTTTATATCATCTGTATTTGTCAGAGTTTTCTATTTCTTTGCTGAGACTGTCTATTTTTTCATTTGTTTCACAAAAGTTTGTTCGTGATTGAGCATTGGAACATTTTTTATGATGGGTGCTTTAAAATACATGTCAGATAATTCTAACATTTGTGTCATCTGAAATTGAGATTTTCCTGGTTCTTGGGGTGACAATGACTTTTTAAATTGTATCCTGGATATGTCAGGTATTATGTTTTGAAACCATAAACTCATAAACTTAAGGGATTACATTATTAAAAACGTCTGTTTTGGCTGACTCCTCTGACATTGTGCCAGCAGGGAAAAGGCTGTCATCTAGTTGCTGCAAGTGATGGTGGAATCCAGGTTTCCCACTTGGGGTCCACTGACACCCCGGTGGGGAAGGGATACCTGGTCACTGCCGGGTGGGGTAGATGTTCTCACCCACAACCAGGCCTTTGCTTACACTGCCTGACTTGGGGCTGTGGAGATGCCTCCCCACATGGCCTCCCCTGACACCACAGAGATGGGCTTTTACCAATGGGCATGTTGCAAGTCCCTGCTCCTTCTCTGATGCCGCCCCATAGGGGTGGGAGGAGTGCTTCATTACAGCTGGGCAGGGTGGGGGTCAGGGCTTCCCACTTGATCTTTCCTGATCAGGGTGAGGGTGGGGCCACAGTTCTTTCTGTGGTGATTGGATGGAGTGGGGCAATTACTGTTGAAGTGGTTCCTGTTGTGCTAGGCTGCCCCTTTCTTGGTCTTTGGCTAGGGAGAGCAGGCTTTTCTGGGGACACATTTTTTATCTGCACCTGTTGGTATTTCTGGGCTGCCACCTCTTCAGTTCCAAGCCTGGGGTATGTGAGGCAAAAAGAAAACCCTCAGAATTCACGTTGTGTACTTCCTTGGGTCCCAGGGTCCTTGTGTTGTCTGCCTTCTCTGCACCTTTCAGAGTCTTCTTATGGCTGTTTTATGTAAAAAATGTTTATATTTACTTTAGCTGTAGCTGTGTGTTAACATAAAGTTTTCACACTATGCACTTTGTTCTCAACTGGTCCTTCAGTCAACAATATTTCTTGGAGAGTTTTCCATGTCATACATACAGGTCTGCATCTTTCTTTTTGGCTGCTGTTGCATATGTTTAGGTTACACAATATGCACAAATTATATTTTGCCATTCCATTTTTTTGATGAAAATTTAGATAGCATCTGTTTCTCATTGCTAAAGTAATTCTGCAGTGAATGTGTCAAAAACACCATAGGGGTGCTTGCCCGGTGGTGTAGGGGTTAAGTTCGCATGCTCCGTTTGGCAGCCCAGGCCCCTTGGGTTCAGACCCTAAGGCGTGCACCTACACACTGCCCATCAAGCCATGCTGTGGCGATGTCCCATATACAAAGTAGAGGAAGATTGGGCATGGATGTTAGTTCAGGGCCAATCTTCCTCACCAAAAAAAAGAAAAAAAAATCATAGGGAGAATTTGTGTAAACTTTCTTAGAATAGGTATCAAGTTGTTCAAGGACTTGGTTGAAGAGCATATATATTTTACATTGTAATAAATTCTGCCAAACTTCTGTTTGGTGGGACCAACCCAATTACCCAGGTGCTATATTAGAGGATCAATTTCCCACATCCAATCAATATACTACTATCATATGTTTTTATATTTCTTTTTTTTTGTGAGGAAGATCAGCCCTGAGCTAACATCCATGCCAATCCTCCCCTTTTTGCTTAGAAAGACTGGCCCTGAGCTAACATCTGTGCCCATCTTCCTCCACTTGGTGTGTGATGCCACCACATCATGGCTTGACAAGTTGTGCGTCGGTGTGCACCAGGGATCGGTACCCAGGCCGCCAGCAGTGGAGCACGTGCACTTAACGCTACGCAATGGGGTCAGCCCCCAATAATTTCATTTTTAACATGAAAATTTTTGTTGCCCTGTAGCTTAATTGACTTCTATGCTCTAGTCAATCATTTATCTCACTTAGAAGGAAATTAATAAAAGAAGAGAGATACGGGGACTTTAAAATATCAAGAAGATACTTTTGTTATACATTTATGGACAGGAAAAAAGTCAAAGACTTCAAGAATATAAACCAGCCTCTCTGAGGATGCACAAGTTCCTTCCCCCACAGAACGACAAGGCCAGACTAGATGATTTGTGAAGTGCGTTTCAACTTTAAGATTCTATAAGCTTAGTAGTTAACCATTAGGAGGCTTAGGGATCAAAGATATCTTGGCATCTTGAAATGATACATTATTAAATGTTTTCATTTTCCCCCAATTTGAAGGGTAAACAATTTATCTTACTATCATAATAATTTTTACTTGTCTCATTGACCAGTGCAAATTTCAACAAATTTTCATGTATTTTTGCTTTTTCATTGTTCTTTCTGCGAATTATCTGCTCATTTCTTTTGCACACTATTTTATTCATTAATTCTTATCATTGATTTTAAGGAATTAACAGTATGTGTTTGTACGTATGTGTTGATGTGTTATATCTATATCTATATATCTTTTGTTAAATAGTGAAAAACTTTTATTATATTATGTCTCCAAACTCTGATTATGGTGTTTTTTTTTCATAAACTTTTCTTCCTGAAAACCCTGTCACCTGCTTTACTTCTGGGGAAGGGTAAGGGGAGAAGAGAAAATATTCACTTGACTTTGAGGGGCAGCTAAATTGGAAGTAAGAGTCTCAACAATTTTAGGTCTCTAAGGTTTCTCTAATCCATAAGGGGATGCTGGGACTTCCTTGTTTGGAGACTCAAATTTTCCCCTAAACCAAGATCATCCGTTTTTGCTGGGTTAGAAGAATAAAGAACCACAACCCCACAACACCAATTGGGGTTTTAACATAGAAAATAGGGCCAGAGTACTCCTTTCAAATGCAGATTTTTACATTAAACTATGTTAACAATCATAGTTGTTTTCTCTTGATTCGACCCTTCTCCCACCTCTAACAGAAGCCCCAGGAACCTGAAGAGCATGTACATTACTAACCTGACACACAATCCAGCTGCCCCCCAAACTGGAATCTGATTGCTAATGGACTGGCCTAGCTCAGGGCTGCCCCCAGGGACTGGAAGCAGTCACCGTGCTGTCAGGGAGGATGGATACTAAGGATGCCACCGGTCAGAGTAGAATGCTGGGCACTGGGTCTGGGATGACGTGCACACTCTGTTCACTGCACAGTTTCTGACCGCCATGGACAGGAGTATCTTGGAACTCAGTCTCATTCAATGATGCCACATGTCCATGCTCACACTGATATAAATGGGATAAATATCATTCCTATGACAATTGGAATAAAGATGAAATTGAGGGTGGTACTGCCATAAAATTTTAATTTTATTTTGGTCCAGTTTTTCCATTATTTACTCTATGGATTTTTCCTTTAGTTCTTCTCTAGGATATTGACCTTTATTTTCTAATATTTTTATAATTTTGGTAGATTTTAATGTACCTGGAATCTGTTTAGTAAATAATTTTATCTAAATGAATAACCTGTTGTCTGGACACCATTTATTGGAGAGAAAATTGTTTTTACACTGATTTCACATGACAATTTTCACATGTGGATTTGAGATTCCATTTCTTTTTCTTTTTTTTGTGTGTGAGGAAGATCGGCCCTGAGTGAACATCTGCCAATCCTCCTCCTTTTTTGCTGAGGAAGACTGGCCCTGGGCTAACATCCATGCCCATCTTCCTCCACTTTATATGGGACGCCTGCCACAGCATGGCCTGACAAGTGGTTCATTGGTGCGCGCCCAGGATCCGAACCGGCGAACCCCAGGCCACTGCAGACGAGTGTGTGCACTTAACTGCTTGTGCCACCGGGCCAGTCCCAAGATTCCATTTCTTTTGAACACTAAATTGCTATATTTGAGGTATTCTTTATTCTATTTCATTGATCCATTATTTTATTTCTGGAAAAATTCCACACTTTTTAACATTCCGTACTTTTGTTGATTTTACAAATCTCATGAGGCACATCTCTCTATTCTATGTCAAATAAAACCAAATCTGGTTGGTTAAGGAGACACTTTAAGTAGAAAGAGTATTGCAACAGAGAGAATGCTCAGACCTCAGAACTCTGTGACCTTCTCATAACCGTGTAGACAAGGGTTTTCTTTTTTAGGGTAAAGAAGGAGGCAGGCAGAGAAAATCAGAATATCTGGAGGGGAAGCTGGACAAATAAGAGGAGATGACCAATGACTTCTGACAAGGAGAGCGTCTCCCTGTCATCAGCCAATTCCCAGAAGAAGCTGAAGGGGGATGGGCAAGTTTCACTTTTTTTGTTTTTTTTCAAACTTGAGCGTAAGCAGAATTGTGGGTCCTGTAGGAAAGAGAGAAGCTGATTAAAGTTTAGTCAAGACAAAGCAGAAGGTAGGAAATGGGAAAATGTGAACACTTGATCACTAATTATTCTTTACAATTGTGTTGCCTCTTCTTTCACATTTTCTCTTCTATGTACAGTAAACTTTACAGTTAGTTTACTAAGTTCCATGAAAAATGTCTTAGAGCTTTGTGACTGCATGAACTGTGGAGATGAATTTGGAGGTAATGGCTTCCTCATAGTATTAAGAATTCCCCACCCCACCAGTAAAATCTGTCTCTCTGGAGGTTATGATTCCTTTCAGTTTCACTTTACAGTTTCTCCTTGAGAACTTCATGCATCTCTTGTAGGATTATTCTAGGTACTTTTGAAGTTTTTACAAATCTTTAAACAGTTTTTCTTATTGTATTTTAAAATTGGATTTTCTTTAGATCAAAAAACCATTGATTTTGAATGTTGATCTTGCTATGGGTATCTTACTGAACTCTCAATATTTCTCGAACTCTCTGAAGTTCTCTTGGTATACACTCATGCCATCTGTAGATAATGACGGCTTGGTGTGTTTCTTTAAAGTACCTGTACCTGTTTTTCTTTCTTTTCTGTTTGCATGGGGTTGGTGTTGGAGGTGGAGGAAAGAACTACAGGCCAATTCAGGCATCAATTTTTAAAGTATTTTGAATATTTAACATGTGGACAATGAGGTTGCCTCACAGTAAGTCTGGCTTCCAAACCGAAGGTAATGACCTAATGGTTACTGATCAGAATCTGCAGTTTAACAAAAGATACCGGATGTTCTGGATGTGTAACATTCTGCAAGCATGACGAAGCTCAGGAGACACTGTGGGCAGAGCACATATTAACAATCAGAGTTGGCATATGTCATGCCTTAGAGTTTGCTTTTCACCCACTGTATTCTTGCCTTTTCCTGGATAGGGCACATTTTTAAAAAAGTTTTATTTATTTTTATTACAAGTAAAACATGAATACACTCTTGTTGTAAACATACCGTACCTCAAACACAAAAACATACGTACCTCAAACACAAGAGATATCTGATTGATCCCTACCTCGTTCTAACCTCCTTTAAAGAGGTATCCTCAACTATCACAAAATCGTAATTTGTTCTGCTAACCACAGAAACTGTATCTTAATTACGAAAGTTAAATAAGTGTATAGCCTGGTAAACATTCAAATATTAATAAACATTTAGAATTGTACGGTATTTTACTAAAAACACCTGACAACTTGTGCTCTTTCAATTCTACATGGAGATTTTTCTGTGTCAACATGGACGGAAGTAATTCAGTCTTTGTGGCTGTGTGCCAGCATTCCTTAAAGTCAAAATAGCTTCTCATTTTGCCATTTCTTACCAATGGATCATCTGAGTAGTTTGTGACTTTCCCTCTTACAATGCCACAATGATCATACCGAGGTCAGACAGATTTCTCCTCGAGCTCCCTACTTCAGAGGGTTTTAAGAGCAGGGAAGACTTCCGCCTGGTCTGGAGGACAAAAAGGACCTTAGCTAGGATTCAGCCCCGCCAGGCTGATTCCCGGAAGTTGGTGTCCTCAGCTTCCGGAAACGGAAGTGTGCCACCTTCAGAGCCGGGGAAGCAGAACTCCTTCCTTCCTGTACCTGGAAATCGGAGACGGTGGCTGTGCACTCAGCGGAAGTGAAGTTGCAGCGCAGAGCGTGCAGGAATCCGGGACCACCACTCGGAGTCCACCGCTTGGGTGTTGAGGATGCTGAGAAGCCGGGAAACAGGAGCTGCGTGCGTGGTCGGTGTGAGAAATGCGCAGAAACGGCCTGGAAAGGAATTGACGTGAGGGAAAGAGGGAGACCACTGCGGGCCGGGAGGGCCCAGCCAGAGTGGCGTGTGTGGGTGAGGAGCCCTGATGAGAGAACGTGCAAGACTGATGGCGGGAAGAGGGTGGGGGCTCCGAAGAGCTGCGTGGGAAAATCTGGAGCGACGCCTGGGAGACTTGGGGGAGATGATGAGAGGGCTTTGAGATGAGGAAGCTGAGACGTCTAGACGGGCAATAATTAGTCTAAGGTGAAATAAATAGCCAACAGGTGAGCCAGGACTTAAACCCCAGTCAGTACAAGGTGAATTTCCCAGCTCTGGCACCCCAAGAGCGTGGTAGACGGTGAACCTGGAATGCTGCTTGGGGCTTTGTTTTGTAGTGGGGTTTTTTTATGGGGCCTTGTTTTCAGGGGATTTGCATGTTGGGAAAATTGCTGTATACCGTCTGCTTCAGGGAGCAGCTCGACATTTTCAAGCAGTGAAGTGAAAGTATCATACGGGGTGACTGGGTCTGGTTCTGTGGCTCCTCCTCACCCCAGTCCAATGGATATTGTGTGCCTCGTGGAGAATTAGTGGTTTCCAGGGGGAGCGATTGCAGGCAGAGTAACTGGTCTGGAAAATACAAACACTCCAAGAAAAACCTGTGAATTGCCCCCATCATGCAGAGAGAAGCCCACTCTAGATGTGAACACGTCCATGTGAGAAGAGGATAGTTATCCACATATATGTGTTTATTTCTTCTTGCTTTTAAGCAAGTTAGAGTTTTATTTTGATTTTTCACATCACAAAATATATATGAATATTCTCTTTGTGAATGACTTAAGCAATGTGTGTATTCAGCAAAATATGAAAAATTTTCCCTACATGGCATAGCTGACCCCTGCAGTCCACAGGCCCATGTGAACATGCATTTTCTTTCTCCTTTGCAGAGGTTCTCATGACTTACACTTTGTAATGTACCCAAGAATTTTTCTGAATAGTAATCTACATAACTTTATGTTTCTATATGTTTTTTAAAACTTGTTTCAAACAGTGTGTAAGATTCTTAGACTAGCATTTTCACACGAAAACATTCCTTTTTAAGTACATATTCCTTTGGTCTTTTTTTACAGCTCCATAGATTTTCCTACTATAGTTGAAGTCTGATTTGTTAAACTGCTCCCTGTTAGTAAATACATCAGTTTTGAAGGAGGAATTGAAAATTTGAAGTGGATTCACAGGTGGTTATTTGACAGACATATGGACATGATATTGAGGGTGGAGGAGAGCAAAGACTCCATACCTGTGTGTGAAATCCTTGACCTCCTATCCTCATATGAAGAATTAAGCCCCGTGATCTAATACAGAACTCAGGGCTGCAGTCTCTGGGAAGCAGGAGAACTGAACGGCCTAAGACTGAATCCTCCTGGAGGGGTGGGGAGAGGGAGAGTCTGTGCACACTCGTATCTTACTGTTCCCCCTCCACCCAGGGCATCATGGCCCCCACACTGAGGTGAGACCAGCGGCTCCTACAGTCACACATACAAGGCCTGGGGAGGCTGGTCCCCAGAGCTGCCTGTGTTCCCACACTACTGCTCTTCCTTAGAAATTTTATCATTGTCTTTTTTATGTATTTCTCCTTGCTCTTCATGTCAAAATAAAAATAGAATTTACTGAAAAAATGTGAACTAATCTTCCAGACACCCAGGAGACACCTCTTATGCTTTACACTCTATTTCCTGTTAAGTACACAGTACTACGTTCTTTCTTGTCCATGATACAGGTTACACAACAGGACAATCAAGTGCTGAGGTATGCCCATTTCCTTCACAGCAACCCATAGCTTTTCATGATCCAGCTCAGTCTAAGGCTTTACTGTAGTCTATAAAATGTAGAATAACCCTCTTTTAAAATTCTTTGGAGCACTCCTGTCGCCAACAAAGACATCAGACATGTCTTGCTCCATATAAGGTAAATGCCTTTCTTGAAGCACTCTGAGCATCAAGTTACCTGCGTGAGAAATTAGAGCAGTGGTCCTATAGTTACTGCACTCCTTGTCACTTCTTTTCTTGGGGTCTGGGATATGTATTGAGTGTCTTCAGTCTGCAGGCCATTGTTTTGTTTTCCATATTTTTGGCATATTCTTGTTAGGATTTTAACAGATTCAGTCTCTGTGACTTGAAATAGTTATACCAATATCTCATGTACTCTGATGACTTATTTCTTCCCAGTACTTTCAGGGCAGCTTTCACTTCACTTTCTAGAATTACCGGTTTTTCCTCATAGACATCATCTTCACAAGAATCTGTTATCTGTTTGTCTCTTTTGTGTAGATCTTCAGTGTACTGTTCCCACCTTCCCTTTGTTTTCTCCTGATGGGACAGTGTGCTTCTCTGTAGGTTGTTCAACGTTCCTAATCTAGGTTTAAATTTTCCTTTGATTTCTCGAGTCTTCTGGAAGAGACCTCTTTTTCTTCCTTTATTGTTGTTTTCTTCTGTCTCTCTACATTGGCTGTTATAGTAGTTTTCTTTATCTTTATGTGACAGTCAGTGAATAACTGTGCTCAGGATTCTAACCCTACTTTTGTCACCTATTACTTTTGCTCCTCGCCTGTCCTTAACAATTTTTAGTGCTTCCTCTGTCATCAGTCTCAAAGAGGGTCCTAGAATGAATTAAGCCTGAACTACTGCTGAAAGCTAAAACCATAAAACTGAGGCTGTCCTTCTTTGGGCAAATCATGAGAAGGCAGGATTATTTGGAAAAGACAACGGTGCTGGTGGACAAGTAGAAGGCAGCAGGAAAAGAGTAAGATCAAGTATGAGTTGAACTGCCTTCATAAAGGAAGCCGTAGGCAGGAGTCTACGGAAACTGAGTGCAGGTGTAGAGGGCAGACATTGCAGACATCACTCACTCACAGGGTCGCCAGGAGTTGGAGCCGACTTGATGACACAAAACAGCAGACTACATGCTTATGTTGTGACTTTAAATAACCACCCACAAACTGGAGATTCTGCCAGATCTCTTCTTCAACCCTGTCCCGATGCTAGTTCCCTCAGCGGAAACCTCATCCATTATGTTTAAAATGTGTACTCTTCCTTATAAACCTAAGGCAAAACTTATAACCTTTCCATCACGTTAGTAATAATATATTCATGTTGGAGCATCTCAGACATTACAGAACTTATCATAATCTTTAATCCCAAACTTAGGCTCTTTACTTTGTGGCCCTGAAAACTATATTTTACTATTCATAAGAATTAACTCAATAATGCTGTGCATACTGTATTTCAAGTTGCTTTTTCACACTCAACTATGTATATTGGAGATATTTTCACATCAGTATAGAAGCTATACTATAGACAGATGTGTTTTACTATTTTTTCTTTGTGTGTGTGTGTATATATATATATATATATATATATATACCAATTTATTTTGCCATTGAGCATTGATGGATGCTAAAAGTTACTTTCTTTTTGCACCGTACATGTTGCTGTAGAAATTTTACTGTGTCTAATGGAGAAAGGGAAATCATCAGATTTTAGCTTCTGTATAAGATAAGGAGTTAGGGCAGAGTTTCTCAAGTTCAGCATTGTTGACACTTGGGGCTGGATAATTCTTTGTGGCTGGCACTGTCCTGTGTATTGTGGAATGTTGAATAGAATCTCTAGCCTTCACTCACTAAATGCCAGTAGGTCCCCCTTCAGCTGTGAAACCAAAGATGTCTCCAGAAATTGCAAGGTGCACCCTGGAGCAATGTCCCTCAGGTGAGAATTACTGCACTAGATCCTTTAGCATATTAATCGTGGTTATTTAAAATTCTCTGTTAACTTATCTTTAATTCAGGTTCTGTTGATTTCTTCATGGTTTTTTTTTAAACTTTTGGTTGTGTTTCATAATTTTTCATTGAATGTTGGACAGTGAGTGTAGGACAGTAGACACTGAGGTGTGTATTATTTTTTACTGTAAGTGGGCATGCTCTTCTGCTAGACTAGTTTTGAGGGAGCTTGAGTCCATCTGCTCAGGAGTCCTTGCGCCCTGGTCTTCAGTTTACTCTCATGTTACCTTGTGATCCTGTGCTCGCAGAGGGGCTGCTTAGCCCAGAGCGTTTTCCTCGTTCCTCCTCCTTCAGCTGCAGATCTGCCCAGTGTGGCTGCATCTCAGAGAGGGTCTCTGCACATTCTTGCCTCTGCCTCAGAGTGTCTACACTCTCACGATGGCTCAACCTTGTCCCTTAGCAATTCATTAAAAGATGTGGGTAAATTCTTCTTGATAATTTGTGTGCCACCCAAATCACTGCCTTTTGTGCTCTGTCATAGGGGAGCCAGTGCTCCTGACAGTCTGTCCTGGGACAACCCTGCCTTTCCTTAGATTTTCGGCTACTTGGTTAGCCATTACTTCAACTCTCTAGTGGTGCAAGGGGATGAATGATATTATAGTTTATATAGATTTTTCTTATTGTTAGTTTGGGAGCAATACTAATTTCTTATGTCTGTTTCCTAGGCAGAAGTGGAGATCCCCTCTGTCTTCTTTTAATATTTTCATTATTTTATTTTATTTTTTAGATTTTAAATCCATCAGCATATAACCATGCAAATTCATAGTTTAAGAAAATATCTCTTCACAAAATTAGTTTTGTGCAGATGAGGAGGCACTTGACCTGGAATTTATGAAGCTATATCTTTAATGAATGAATAACTAATTAACATATTTATTTACTTTTCTGACACCTTTTATTTACAGTACTTCTGAAGCATAGAGAGAATTTGGAAGAATGATGCAATAAACACTCATATGTCCTACATCTAGATTCAATAGTTATTAACATAGTGCCACATTAAAAAATCTTTCTCAATTTATGTACACACGTGAATCCATTTTCTTGCTAAAACATTTCATGGTCAGAGGCAGACATCATAACACTCCATTCTTCAATATTTCTTCAACAAATGTTGACGATTTCAAAGAATATTCTCTTTATAGCCACAATACTAGTATCACATCCAACAATGTTAACAGCAATTTCATAATTTACATGTCCAAGACATATTTAAATTATCCCAATTGTCTCCAAAATGTCTTTTATGGCTGTATATCTGAATCAGAGTCCCACTAAAACTGACATTTATTTGACTGTTGTGTTGCTTTTGTCTCTTTTAACCTAGAGTAGCTTCTAGTCACTTTCTAAAATGATATTGATTTTAGACGAGTCCAGGCCCATTGGCTTGTTGAATGCCCCAAGTTCTGGATTTTCCTGATTGTTTCCTCTTGATGTCATTAACTTGTTCTTCTGTCCCCTGTATTTCGTGAATACTGGAGGTTAGGTCTGAAAGAACAGCTACCAGCAAGCTTTACTATAAGGAGACAGGCACTATGTTTTTTCAGCTTAGACGCCTTACATTCTCTGTGACAACTACTCAAGTCTTACACTGTAGCAAGAAAGCAGCCATAGACAATACATCGATGAATGGGTGTGGCTGTGTTCAAATAAAACTTTATTTACAAAAGCAGACAGCTGCCTGCATTTGTCCTGCATGCTATAGTTTGCCAACCCTATATTAGGCTTGGATTAGGTTTAGGTTAGACTGATTTTTAAATAATTCTTTATTTACCACAATGGGATGTTGTAATTTCACATCTTATCAGGAGATATCTAATGTCAGGTTGCCCACTATTGATGACGATAAGCCTGAGCATTAAGCTCAGATGGTGACTGTCAGGTCTCCACATTGTAGATGTACACCTTGGCCCTTGTAATGAATCAGTAATCTGTGAGGTGATTCTTTGGCACTGTGGGCCTGGCCTGCCCGCCAACAGCTTTTCACCCAATGCTTTTAGTGACCTTTTACTGGATGTTGAAAATAAAATTCGATATTCTAATTTTATGATCTCTTCCACATTTATTGGCTGATATTTTAGGTATCACTATGGACTCATGGATATTTTTTATTTAATATGTTATAATCATTTACAGTTATTTTCCTTAACGTTCAAATGCATGCAGATTTGGTCAGGGAATCTTTTGTACATGTAACTGCTATGAATTTAGGTTTTGCCTACATTGCATGCTGAGGAAGAAATAATATTGTATATAAATACATCTGACATAATACATAGTATTAAAATACACTTTTTCCACAGTTCTGTTTATAAAATGTAAGGATGGAGAGACTATATTCATAGGGGTCTCATTTTACACTAACTGAAGAAACATTATTTTTAAGGTGTGAGCTCTGTGAAATCAGGAATTAAATATGTCTTGATCTGTGTGCAGCACATGGTGAGTAATAAAAATATACTTTTGAATGAATAAATCAGTGTGTCTTTAGAAATAGAGAGTGAAGAAGTTGAAGCATGTATGCAGGGATACAAACCATCCTTGTTTGCCTGTAGCCAAAGCATTTCATGGGACATAGGACATTTGGTACTAAAACCAGGAAAGGTGGGCAACTGGATTACTTGTTTACACTACATGCAGCAATTTGAACATTACTTTCCCCTCTTATGGTATTTTAAGAAAATCATTTGAGGCTCATTTTCCTTGTTATATATCTTCAACTTGAGGCACTTCTTTGTAGAAAAAGAGGTTGGAACACAGGGTTTCCTCCAAAGCCACTGGGGAATTGGGTCACAGCTCCTTGAGTCTGCTGGGAGTGAGATGAGCATGCCGTATGGACCAGAAAACCTAAATGCTCCAGCAACTGAATGTCAAACATTCTTTGCATACTTTGTCCCACAATGGTGCCATGAAGAGTTACATGAAAAAATAAATGAAAAAGTATTTTTTATAATCTTTGCCCAAAGGATGACTGTTCAGAACTTCCCAGGATACAAGCTCTTCTGGTTTATCTGTTCAGTTAATTCTCCTGAGAAGGAAAGTGTAAAAATGATACTATGTTAAAAAGTGCAAGACCTGTGTCCTAAAACCTACAAAAATTGTCAAAAGCAGTCAAAGAGTAGCTACGAAAATGGAAAAACATCCCATGTTCATGGATAAGAAGACTTAATATAGTTAAGATGGCAGTACATCCCCCAAATTAATCTACTAATTCAACACACTCCTTATCAATATCTCTGTTACATTTTTCTAAGAAATTGACAACCACATCTTAAAATTTACGTGGGACTTCAAGGAGTCCAGAACAGCTGAAACAATCTTGAAAAAAGATAGATTTCTAGAGTCAATTCCCCAATTTCAAGCCTACTACAGAATGACAGTAATCAAGAGAGATGAATGGAATAGAGTTGAGTTCAGAAATAATCACAAACATTCATGGTGAATTTATTTTGACAATGATGTCAGACAATTTCTTTGGAGAAAGAGTAATATTTTCAATAAATTATTGTGGAACAACCGGATATCCACATGCAAAGGAATGTGGACCTCACACCATAATAAAAGTTCACATCATTTAAAAAAATTAATTCCAAATAGATCATATACCTAAATGTAATGACTAAAACTGTAAAAGTCTTGGAAGAGAACATACGTGTAAATCATTGTGACCTTGGATTAGAGAATTCTGTTTTAGGGCTGACACCCAAAGCACAAGTGAACAAAAAAATAGATAATTTGGACTTAAACAAAATTAAAAACTTTTGTGCATCAATGGACACTGTCAAGAGAGGGAAACATCAACCCATGGATTGGGAGAAAACAATTGCAAATCATATATTCACAAGATACTTGTATCCAGAAAATATATAGAAGTCTTAGAACTTATCAATAAAAGAGAAATGACTCAATTAAAAACAGAGAAATGAGCTGAATAGATATTTCCTAAAAGAAGATGTGCAAATAGCTAATAAGGCCATAAAAAGATACTCAACGTCATTAGACATTAGGGAAATGAAATCAAAACTATAAGGAAAAACCACTTACCACCCACTAAAGTGCCAAAGAAAACAAGTGTAACAAGTGTTAGTGAGGATGTGGGGGAAGTTGGAACCCTCATACATTTTGGTCTTGCTCCTAGTGGCAATGGGGAACCATTAGGGGGATAGTTTGCAAGGTGGTACATGATGAAACTTTTGTTTTGAGAAGACGACTCTGAATTTTGTGTGGAAAACTAATTGGAAGAAGGAGAAGAGTGGAGAGGAGAGACCGGTGAGGAGGATATTGCAATCTAGCCAAGGGAAGACGGCTGCTGGAATTAGGGAGAAGGTGATGGAGACAGCGTCAACCATACAGATTTGTAAGCTACTGAGGAGGAAATATTAGCACAATTTAGCCATGGATTGGTTTGGGGTGGAACAGGGTAGGGAAGAGGATAATGTCAAGGATGTTCCCAGGTCCTGACTGGTGCAAAAAGATGGACGAAGGTGCCACTCAAAGAGATGAGAAACCCTGAAGAGGATTAAATTGGTGAAAAAGATGATAATTTCTGTTATGACAATGTTGAGCTGCTTCTGAGATATCTAAGTGGAGGTATCAAGTTGGCAATTGGAATTAATGGTCTGGGGATCATAGGTAATTCAGGGTTGGAGAAGTATATTTGACCATCATTTCCTGCATGGCTCTCTGAGTCCATGGACAAGATTGTCTATGAGGTGGGTATAATGTGAGAATAGAATTGTTTCTAGAACTAAGTCAGGTAGGGTACATGAAATCTAAAGAAGATGCAGAAAGCTCATCTAGAGAGATAGGAAGAATTCCAGGAGAAGATTCACGATGGAGGCAGTAACCACAGCATCCAATACTGCTGAGAGGACCAAAAGATATTTATTTTATCCAGTGATATGAACGTCAGTGGAGTCTCAATAGAGAGCTGTTTTGGTGGCATGATGGAGGAAAAAGCCACGTTTGAGTGTGTAGAGGAAGAAGAGGGAGGGATCAAATGCATAACATTAATACTTTTCAATGACAGAGAGACTTAGCCTGTTGCAATGAAGGTGGAAAGGATGCTGTTGAGATGGTGTGACTGTGCAGGTCCAGAGAGAGAATGCGTGAGAAACAATGTAAAGTTATTGAGAAGTCAAGAATGTCAGGAACCAAATACAGGCAGAGGGATTAGCCTTAAAAAGTATGAAGCACGTTTTGTCTGTCTGTGGGAACAAGATGGAATGAGGAGAGAATGAACCAGATGCCAAATGCCTGGTGTTTTTGAGAGCACAAAGTTAACCCTGTTTCATCTACTGAGTTGATTTTCCCTGTGAAGAAGTTGGCAGGAACATCTGCTGGGAAGAGGAAAGAGTTAGAAGAATGAGACCTCTGAGGAGTGGAGAATTTGGGAAGGGGCAGTTGTGGAGGGTGGGCAAGTACATAGGTGAGAGAAATGCAGAAGGCTTGCCAGGCAGATTAGGGGCTCATGAAAGTTGGAAGAAAGAATGAATTGGCTCAAGCCTTTGCACAACCCATACAGATCCCATGAGTCTCACTTTCTTCACCTATCAAGTGGGAATATAACAAAACTTAGCTCCAAGTGCTGATGTGAAGATCATGTGAACAAAAATGTGAGATGAGGTTTCGTAAACCTGAAAATACAAATGCTTGATACAATTCACATTGCTCGGATCTCTCCTATGCTTCTGTGATTCTCCTTCCTAGTTTTGCATTGCCTATGTGTTTTGAAAATACCAGGAATGATTGCAGACTTTTAAGGAAAGTTTCAAAACCAACTTAATACTTATTTCATTTTACTTTTATTACATAGATACCATGTACTTATTATTCTTTATATAGAGGGGTAGAATGGAATGACTTGGGATAAAGGATGGTGCTTGTGACCCTGTGCAGCTCGTGCATCACTGCTTCAGATCATTATTTCCTGCCTATAGAGCTCACTGTAGCATCTTTCTCTGCTTATGTGTAAGTATTTTCTATCTTCTCACCAAGGAAAATTAAAAAGCACATGGACCATGAGACACAAAATGCTGCTCCACCCGTGTGGGAAATAAGATTGTTGTGTGCAACAGTCAAGGTGAGCGTAGAAACACAGTACAAAAGTGCAGGAAGACGTCCATTCATGACAGGAAGTGTCTTCAGTGAGTCCAGGAGTAAACCAAGTGTGAGCCATCGTAGGGCATCACCTGCTGTATACCCAGGTTGTGCAGTGTGGGAAACACGTGCTGATCAAGCAGATCTGTTAGTCAAGTGCTCTGGGAGCAGTGCATGATCTTACCACACTGTGTCTGGAGGCCTCAGACCTGGCCCTGCTGGAGAGCGTGTACTTCTCAGACTCCACTTTGGTTTTCCTGACCCCTTTGCACCATTTCCCGTATTGTTGCCGGACCTGAGGAGGCAAAGCAGGCTCTGGGCCAACTTACTGAAAGGAGTGAGATGGGCAGAGTCCTGAGTGGGAGTCAGGCAGTGGTACCTGCTGGCTGAGGAGGCAGTGCACCAGGAAGATAAAGACGTCCTGCAGGTTGTGGATGATGAAGAATTGGCCATGATGTGGGCAGCTGGACCCACCTGCAGGATTCCCAGACACCTCGTGCAGCCCAAGATGAAGAGCTGAGCTGTGGCTTTAAATGTCAGCATCCCGAGGAGGAGGAGGAAGGATGCTCGTGATCCACCCAGAGAAACACAATCAAACCATTCTGATGTCTATTCCATGGATCCTCTGACTTAGTGTGATCAAATTTGACCTTTACTGTCCATGATTCCCCAAAAAGACTTGCCATTTGGGTCCAGGATGGCATTTTGACTTGGACTGAGGATGGTAGTGACACTTCATAATGTGGGTTTCAGAAACATCATGATGCTTCATGGAGATCCCTAATTTTATTCAACCAACTGTACTGAGGACCCTCTGTGCACCTGGCCCAGTGCTGCAGCCTGGGCATTAACAACAACAAAGACAAGATTTCTGTTTTCTCAGACCTTGCAGTGTAGTGGTTGGACAAAAACAAATGGTCACTTATAACATTTGTGGAGTGCAACGTACTCTGCCCTGGTCCCATCCAATACTGTTCCCATCCTCACCTTCTCCATGAACTGACCCAGAGCATCTTCTTCTCAGAATAGAGGCCATTAATTCTGTGCAAAGTTGAGGAAAGCTAAGGACATCCCCTAGCTCATGTCTCCCAGGGATGAGGATATGGCTTTGCTGAGGCCAAGCTGAGTCCAAACATGGAGGGTCAGGTACTGTCAACATTCCCTTACAGAAAGGCGTGGCTTATTTATGTGTCATATCTAAAAAAGAATTGCCTAAGCAAGGTCACAATGATTTACACGTATGTTTTCTTCCAAGACTTTTACAGTCTTGGTCATTACACTTAGGTACATGATCCATCCAGAATTAATTCTTTAAAGTGGTGTAAGGGTTTTAATATAGTGTGAGGTCCACATTCTTTTGCATATGGATCTCCAGTTGTCCCATCATCATTTACTGGAAAGATTATTCTTTTCCCCAGTTGACTTCAGCTCCTGGGCTGGCTGCCCATGTTTGTAAATAAAGTTTTATTGGCACACAGACATGCCCATTTGCCTATGTATTGTCCATGGCTGCTTTCCTGCTATGGCCACAGAGTTGACATTGTGATAGAGACAAGATGGCTCATAAAGCTGAAAACATTTCCTGTCTGGGCGCTTACAGAAGCTTTGCTGCCCTCTGGTGTAGCAGGTGAAGAACCTCAGAGACCGGCCTCCTCCCCTTCCATCATGATGAGCACACCCAGAACATTAGTCTCTGACTCAAAGGTCCATCAAAAGGTCAAATATGCAACTTCTATATTCAGAATTTTCACTGCTGGGCGTTGACCCAAATCTTCATTAATAGGAGTAGTTAAACATGGTACAGCCTTACTAGGGAATACTCTACACTGTGTGAAAGCTATATGTGAAAAATAAATTCCACAATCCTACACGTAGTATGAACCCATTTCTATAAGATTCATACAGATATGTCAATACATATGTGCATGTATAGAAATAATGACTAGAAGGACAGCTAGAAAGCTGTAAAAAGTACAGGTCTGTAGGAAGAATGACTGTGTGCGTGTCTGGAGTGAGAGACGGGTCAGAAGGAGGTGTAAGCGCAAAATTTCAATGTATAGATTTCTGAGCTGTTTAAATGATTGACAACAAGGAACAATTTATACATTTCTGGGCAATGAAAATAAAATGTTAAACCCTTAAGTTACTAAAAAGAAAGAAACCCATGTAGGTGGATAATGGACAAAAATAACTTCTGCCTAGGGCTGGTGATATGCAAACCCTGACTCTTCTGTTTCTCACCCTAGATGGTGTCTCCATCTCTGAGTTTTGGGAATGGAAAAATATTTTAATATTTCCCAGACTCTTTATTTTAATCATCTTTCTCCACAAAAACAATAATCCTCCAAAAGGATAAATATTTTTGGTGAGGAGAGATGTCACTTTCTTGTCTTAAAGCTTCAGATTGCTTTCTAAGGCAGATGCAGAAACTCCATACTCCTCCTTTTCCCTACATTCAGACTCCATCCAAACACCCCTCCAGCAGACTTTCCAAGTTATCTCCTATCAACGCCCTTCCAGGAAGTATCTAGTATAGTAGCTTTTTGAGCATTTGTGTTTATCTACAGTTTCTCTACAACTGGGAACACATCCTGGCTGATACTTGCCATCTGTGAGACCATGGACAAATTAGTTCAAATCCATACGTCTCACTTTCTTCACCCCAAAATGAGAATAAACAATATTTTCCTTATAGAGTTGTTGTATAAATAATCTCTTTTGTCACTTAACAAATAGCAGTTGAGCCCTTATCACGAGTGTGGCACTATGCTACGTGCTTGGCACTGGATATCCAATGGGGAGGAAAAATAGACGTGGTTCTCCCTCCTGTAGAGCAGGAAATCTGGTGAGACACCTGTGAGTTAGTAATTGCACAAACGGAGGGACCTCAGCACTAATTGAGGCCAGTGCTATGAATAAAACGAGCACCCTTTATAACTTCTTTCCAGGATGTAATGCTTGAGCTGTTAGTTAATATATAGATAGATGTTTTTTCAGTTTTTATAAATTTGAATTTCTTTTAATGTATATTGAGGAAGAAAATTCATGATTGCTTAGGATGATGTTAAGTTAAAAAAAAAAAAACCCTGAGAATCAAGGTAAAGATAAAGGCAGATGACAGAGGACATCATGTATAGAAACCCACGATGCTGTCAGAGGAGTGCCTGAAGTTGGAGAACGTTGACTTAACACAAAGGGATTCACACTTCAGCGGTCACTATTCAGTGAGTGGTGGTTGTCATTAGTGGAAGCCTCCTGGACCAGCTCCAAGCCATGAACTTTGGCTTCAGAACAACATGGAGTGGATGAGAATCAAGCATGCCCTGAGGGGCATTACCCACTTCAGTGTGGTTGACAAGGAAGTCAAAGGACTAGAGATAGAGACAGAGAAAAATGCACTCCAGGAATCAACAGTGATGTTTTCAGTGTGAGGTTCCTGGCATTTAGTTTTTCTTTGTGCTTTTCAAACAGTTCCAAATGTTCTGCATTTTCCCTGCATTCTTTGTGAAATTAGAAAACCATGCTATGTTCTCTGTGAATAAGGAGTCAATACTCTATTTATAATCCAAACAGTAGTCGCTCAAAGCCGTTATATGGCACATCTGCCAGTGGATGAGGGAACAGAGAAGAGAGGTGTGGGGACAGATAGTTTTTTCCCTGTCTTTTCTTGGAGGAACTCCTAAAAGTGGTCTCTTCCCCTGGCTTCTGCAGTTCTCCCCTCTTCACACCACTTCTCAGTCTTTTTCTCCCACCACCCTCCCCACTCTTTCTTGCAGCTATCACTGTATTCTCTTACCTTTGTCTCCCTAGTCCTCCTCAAGTCTGCAACACCCCACTCTATCTAAGCCCCTTACCTATCCCCTCATTGTCCCATATTCTCTCACATTCAAAGCTTCCAAGTTCAGTCATCTCCACCAATACCAGAATCCCCCAGCGCCCAGCTGCCAAAGGGCACTGGGAACACTCTGATTCCTTCCATACACCCATCTCCTACTTCCCTTCCTGGCCTCACATATCTGCCCCATTCTGCCTATTCTCTCTGTGCTCTCCCACATCCCCATTCCAGCAGCCATGTCTCAGCTCCTCACCTGGCCCACTGAGCCCTACCCTGTATCCATTTGCCTCAAGCCGTCCTGTCTCCCCGCCAAAGCTGCACCCTGTATCCAAGTCACTCTAATCCCTCTCCTAATTCTCACTGCTTTTCATTCTTCTGGGACCCTCATACTTCGCTCCCTTCTTTGTCAATCACACATTCCAGTTTCTCATAGTTCTCCCCAGCCCCACCCTGTTTGTCCTCCGTAGTCCCAGCCACCTGACAACCATAGGACTTCGGTCCATCTCAGATTGCTGAGTCCACAGTCCTCAGAATGTGTCGAGTTTTCCCAGTCCAGGCAGCTCTCCTCATTTTCCCTCAGGCCCCCAGACCTCCCCAATTAATCACTGCATCCCCTCCTGTTCCTCCAGTTGCTGAACCACCTCAGACCTATTCAGCTCACCATCCTAAATCCCCCCAAGCTCTCGGAGCCCTCCATTCCTGCATGTCTTCCTGTATCCTCTGTCCCTCCTAGTCTCCCCCGTCCATCCCCTACCCCTCTCTGTGACTGCAGTTACCCCTCGTCCAGTCTCTCTCCCACTCCCTGTGGCTCCCACTTTCTCCCCAGCCCTTCCACAGCAACTAGTGCCTCCACAGGACCCCCAATTCCAGTATGTTCCAATAAAACCCATCCTGATGGATCTTCTCACCATCTCCCCAATCTTCCCATCTTCATTCACAAAATTTCCCACCCACTTCTTCCCAGGCCCCTGTCCCTCTCTCACTGTCAGTCTTTCCAGCTCCCAGCACAGAATGCCCCCAAGGAAGACTGGCTGGTCTAGCTCGGTGTCTTGCCGGTTCCTGCAGTCCTGAGCAGCCCAGCCCCAATGGTCCCCTCCATTCACTCCACTTTTCTTCTCCTTACCCCAATGCCCTTCCTTCCATTTCACCCCTTAGGCCACCCCTCTAATCCCGAGGAACTTCCATATAATGGACTGTCCCTGTTGCATGCTTAGATCACTAGGACCGAAGTGCCCAGCTTCTGGATATCAACGTCATCCCTGAGATTTGAGGAATCCAACTCTGGAGATTCTGTTGTTTGTAGTTTAGATTTCCCTGACTTTTGAACTTCCGGTTCCGTGACGCATGGACTCCTTAACTTCCGGCTTCCGAGAGCCTATTGTTACAAAATTCTTGTGTCCAGATTCTATATTTTCCACCAGGGGGCTAAATCCTGAATGAGTCCCTCTTTCCTCATCCACACAGTGACCATCAGATCTGGGAAGAGGGACAACCGGTGAGTGGAGCCGCTCACAGCAGACACCCCAAAGTGGAGAGCTGAAGAGAAAGATCTCTTCAACCTTGTATCTTTGACTCTCTTCCCACCAGCTCTCATTGATGGGCGTGGTCTTGCAGTGGAAGTCTATTATGAGAAGTGGAAGCCCACTGCAGAGCCTTTTCTCATGGCTGTTTCTAACCTGATGACTGAATTCTGGAGAAATGAGTTGGGAAACCCCCATGCTCACTTGCCCTGGTTAACTCTTGTTCATCTTTGGTTTTCACACTAGAGCTCACTATTTGCTTTCTCACTTGACATTCAAAAATGACCCATGAGTAAGTGAATACTGTTATTCCCATTATAAATAAGGAGAAAAGCTTCAATATATTTTAAAAGGTGAAGATATGGAGGCAAATGCTGAGATCTGCCTCCCAAACCATAATCATCTGGGAATGCTGCCATCAGTGGACCCAAGAGCTCCCTCCCAGCTGCCCTCTACAACCAGGGCTGTTTTCCACTTCAGCTGCATCCCAACATTGGCTATGTGACCCCTAGACCATAGTATCTACTATACTGCGTTTTATCTTTCTCTTGTTTTTCCATCTTACAGATTGCTATGGATTGAATGTTTGTGTCCCCCACAAAATTCATATGTTGAAGCTCTAACCCCTAATGTGATGGTATATAGTGATGGGGCCTTGGGAGATAATTAGGGTTAGATGAGAGGGGGACCCTCATAGTAGGATTAGTGCCCTCATAAGAAAGAGACACAAGAGAGTTTGATTTTTTTCTCTCTCCATGCTTGAACAGGAAGAAAATGCCATGTGAGGACACAGTGAGAAGGTGGCCATGTGCAAACCAGGAAGAGAGCTGTCATCAGAAGCCAAACTCTGTCAAACCTTGATCTTGGCCTTCCCAGCCTCCAGAGCTATGACAAAAGAAATATCTGTTGTTCAAGCCACCCAGTCTATGGTATTTTTTTTGTGGCAGGCTGAGCTGACTAATACACAGGTCCTCAAGATCCCTGGGCATGGGGATCATGTCTGCCTTGTTCATTTTCGTTTCTTTCAGTTTAGCATGATGCCTTTCAAATGAGTGGGTGCTCATTAAATATTTGAAGAGTCAATGAATAAATTGGTGTAGGATGAAGAGCTCCCCTGAATATCTATATTATGTCCATAAATAACATTTTATTAAAACACAGCCATGATCATTCATCTGTGAGTGTCTATGGCAGTTTTCCTGCTACAATGGCAGAGTTGAGTTGTTGCTATAGATACCTGGCTGTGATGGTTAATTTTATGTGGCAACTTGACTGAGCCACAGGATGCCCACATAGCTGGTTAGGCATGATTTCAGGGTGTATCTGTGAGGGTGTTTCCAGAAGAGATTAGCATTTGAACTGGTGGACTGTGTAAAGTAGATGGCCCTCTCCAGTGTGGATGGGCATCACTCAACCCATTGAGGGTCTGGAGAGAAGAAAATGCCAGAGGAAGTTTGAATGAACTCAGCTGGACTGTTTGAGCTGGGACATCAGTCTTCTGCCCTCGGTGCTCTTGGTTCTCAGGCTTTCAGACCCAGACCAGAATCTATGGCTCTCTAGCTCTCAGGCCTTCAAACTATACCACAGGTTTTCCAGGGTATTCAAATGGCATGTGGCAGATTGTGGGACATCTCAATCTCCATTATCATGTGAGTCATTACCTCATAATACATATATCTTTTCATATACACATATAAATGTATGTGAGTGGGTATGTGTCTGTAGGTATACGTGTGTGTGTATATATATATCTTTACATATATATATGTATCTACATATATATATATATGTGTATATATATGTATATATAGGTTCTATTTCTCTGGAGAACCCTGACTAATACACTGGCCCACAAAGCCTAAAATATACATATCATGACCTGAACTTTTAAACTATCTGCATCCTGGTGTGAGGATGAAATGAGATGGTGTCTGTGAAATAGTTTATTCTCAATTGTCCAGCTGTATGACTTGGTTTATAGAAATCTTTCAGCCTGTGTCAACTCTAGCTGTAAAAATCACTTCCTTTCCCCCTGAAAGCTCCATGAAGGCAGGACCTCTGTCTCTCCTGATCTCTGCCTTGGACATGTAAGTAGTCAATATTTTTGAATGAGTGAATAATTAAACACATAGAAAATAGAACAAAGGAAGTAAGAAATCCTGAGTACAGCGTGAATATCCCCGTTCTTTTGCATGTTGTCAGTGTGAAAATCCACTGAGGCTGGTTTTCCCACTCATAGACTTTCAGCATCTGGAATAGTCTTTGTAGGAAGGAGAGGCTTCAGGACCTCAAAAATTGGACGACACCTGGCCTTTTATATGTTGAATGTTTTCTGAGCACACTGTAGGGCACAGGAAAATTCCAGATTTCACAGGAACTGAGTGTCGAGCATGTCCACATGACTTCCTTCACATTGTTGAAATGATGGATTTCTTGAAAAACACGCCACAAAGTCTTCTTTTATCCTCTCTTCTTATATTCCATAGGACAAGAAGATATAGTTCAAAAGATATTTTAATAAACCTGGAAATATAATATTTCAGACATTATTTTTAAGACTACAGAAAGATAACTTAAAAGTTTCCTTTGAAAAAAATAAGAAATTTAAGAAATCTTAATCACAAAATTTCCTTGCCAGATGCATTTTTCAGGGTAAGATCAAAAGACCTTATCAGATAGCATTCTGCTAGACCCCGGTATTTCTCAGAAGTCCCTTCTCCCTACATTTCCACACCCCCAAGTTACAGAAGCCAACAGCAATTAAATCTGCTACAGAAAATAATCAGTTTCAAAGTGTGATTTCTGATCCCTCTGCTTCAGAGTTTGTGATATGTTGCTTTATGCATGGAGTCATAAAAGAGGGTAGGTGAGAAATTAATGAAGCGTGGGAAATATTATCTGTTGTTCTTCACTTAAAATGGAAAGGAAGAAGCATTAAATTCTCTTTCCCCCCCCTAACCTTTCAATCTGCAATATGAGTCATTTATTACTAGGTCTACAGGAAGCTCAGTGTAATTTCTTGTGTTTGAGATGGGCAACTACACATGCTTATGTATACTCCAGAAGTTTATAAATACTGTACTTTAGGAAATTATTCAGATCTGAACATAAGAGAAAATAGTGTGTTATTCTTGAAAGAGACTGCAGGAAGCCACAGAGGAGAAGCCAGAATGGGGGTGAGACATCCTCACATCTTTACACAACAGAGACTACAAATTTTAGGAGACAACAGAAAATAATATTACAATAAGCAATGAATTTTCTTGGTCCTTTGCCCAGAGATAGTAGAAATAGTTGAGATTACTTGAATTTAGAAGATTTCATTGGCTCTCTGATGCCATTACTGTATTTCTGTCACAGAAAGTATGTTTCCTTTCTTCATATGTATGTCAACGTGGGAGTGATGGTAAATATTTCTTCAAATATCTATAATATGATGGCGATTTCGGTGGCTCTACAATAGATAGACTAAACCTATGTACAATAGGTGTAGTAGACAGAATAATGATCCCCTAAAGATGCCAACATCCTAATCTCTGAAACCTATGAGTATGTTACTTTACATGGAAAATGGATTAAGTTGAGGAACTTGAGTTGCAAAAATTATCGAGGATTTTCCAGGTGAGCCAATGTAATGATTAGGGTTTTTAAAAGGGAAAGAATGAGGCAAAAGAGTCAAACATGGGAAAGGAGACATAATGACAGAAGCACAGGAGAGAGAGATAGACAGAATTGAAGATGCTACACTGCAGGCTTTGAAGATTCCGTGGATCAAGGGGCCACTAGCCCAGAAATGCAAGCAGCCCCTAGAAGCTGGGAAAGGTGAGGAAACGGATATTCCTCTAGAATCTCCAGAAGGAGCACAGCTCTGTTGATACCTTGATTTTAGTCCCATGAGACCATTTGGACTTTCTACTTCTAGAACTATAAGATAAATTTGTGTTCTTTTCAGCAGTAAGTCTGATGTAATTTGTTACAACAGGAGTAGGGAACAAATACAATAATAGTGTAGATGTGAAAGTATAAGTTTTCTGTGATTCTGGAGTGAGGAAAGCATCAATTTGGTTCAGGGGCTCCTAGGAACTAGCTCCCAGGGAAGAGGATATGGCCTTGCTGAGGCTGAGCTCACTCAAGAACGTGGAGGGTCTGTTAGCATTCCCTTAAACAGAAAGGCATGCATTATTTGTTATTTTCTTTCTGAATGAGTGCAAGTGCTGAGCGGGACAGGGCTGTGATACAGCAAGAATGGAGCCTCTCGGATCCATGGGACTCTCCCTTGTGTGGACGACATCAGCTATACTGTGGGATGCTGCATCAGCTCCTGCTCCATTACATTGTGCATCCTTGGCTGAATCAACATTAACAGTGTGTGGGAGGGATGTTCTTTCCCTCCCACCAAAGCACAATCCACTTGAAAGCCAGAAAAGGGATGCAAGTAATTAGTTCTGTGTCTAAGAAGACTGTCTAATTTGAAGGGAGGAGAGGAAGGAGGCAATGGAGGATTTAAATGTTTAGCAATTGGGTCAAGTTCACGTAGCAAGCACTTGGTAGAGCTGATATTTCATTCCAGATCTGTTTCAGTCTGGGAACTAAGATCTACTGAAAGCTCTAGATCATAAGGAAATATTTGGGTGTTAATAGGTAGCCATGAGGGTTAATAATAAAGCAGTAACTAAGGCAGAGAATTATCTTGAAACTCTCGAGAGAAAGAGGCACCATAAGCTGATCAATAGTTTGTTCTAATAATTTACCCCCATCATGGTCAGACAGTTCATTCTTTTGTTTGTTCAATAGACAATTGTTGAGCACTTGGGAAGTGTTAGATGCTGGAGAGAGATTGATGAACAAGACAGTTCCTGCCACATTTTGCAGCTGCAGTTTGTTCATTCATTAATTTAATCAATCATGCAGCAATCATGTATTGAGCATTTCTACATGCCTGGCCCTGTGTGAAATGTTAGGGAACAATAGGAAACAAAAGTAACAAGGTGACTGATTGGGATGAAATCGAGAGGGAAGACAGACATTAATCAAATAGTAAAAATGAAGAGTAAAATGACATGAACAAATGCTCTGCCGGAAAGGTACAGGGGCTATCGGAGTTAAAAACAAGAGAATTGGACCTATTCTGAGCAGGGAGAGAAGGTGTTTTGGAGGAACTGACATATGAGTTGAGATCCTAAGGCTTACATAGTTTTGAGTCAAGAAATATAAAACAGTCTTTCAAGAAGAGGGAATATGTTGAAAGCCTTGATCCAAAGAGGCACAGTGAATTTAAAAAATTGAAAGAAATTTGCTGAGGCAGGAATAAGGGTGAACACGTGGTAGATGAAGCTGGAGAGGTAAGCAGGAGACAACCCAAGCAAATTCTCATTGAGTTATTGAATTCGGGTTTGATCCTACACGTAGTAGGTTTAAAAGGAGGGACATGATTTTATTTGTGAGTTGAAAAGATCCCTCTGACATACAGGATGCATAAGAAGATGACAAGAGTCTAAAGGGATGGTCAGTTAGGAGGATAGTGCAATTGCTCAAGCAAGTAAAGATGGCAGCCTGGCCAAGCAGGAGCTGATGAGGGTGGAGCCAGCTGGACCTACTGGGGACATGTTGAGAAGACAGGAGCAACAGGAGTGTATAATGGACAGATTATGGTGGGAAATAAGATAATTGTTTGAGAGAAAATTTCAGGTTCCAAACTTGTGCCACAGCATCGATGCAGTTCCATTCAGAGAGAAAGACACCACGGGAAAGGATTGGATTAAGGTAAAGATTGCAAGTCTTATATTGGAAGGCTGAGTTGAAGGTGTCTTTGAGATACCAAAAAATGTCAAATAAGTAAGTGGAAATACCTCTCGAAATCTCGGAGGAGAGGTCAGAGCTAGAGAAACATACAAGGCCATCATTTGCATCTAGGTGGTGACTGGTCTAAGGAACAGATGCTATTGTCTAGGAGGAAAGAATTTCATGAGAACTGAAGTTGTTCTGGAACCAATCCATTGGACAGAGCTATAAAGGAGACAGAGAGAAAAGGTAGCGAGAGTGGAAGAAAGAAATGGGGTGGTGTATAAGGAGAATCTAGAGGGGAAAATGATGGAGAGTTTCATGAGATAGGAGTGGCAAACAGTGTCAGAAGTTTCTGAGAGGACTTTCAGGGACATGAATATCATTGTAGGTCTAAGAGGTATATGTTTTGGTGGAATGATGGGGGAAAGAAACCATGTTTGCATGGGTTGAGGGAGTGAGTTCAAGGCAGGGAAATGGAGACATAGAGAAAAGTCAACTCTTGGCTGGTAGCTAGAAGGGGGCCAAGTAGTACATGTTTGTAAGATAGAAGAGAAGCAAACGTGTTTCCATGACTATGGGAGGAACATTGTTGAGAAGGTGAGGGAAGGAAAGAGGGAGGGAGTGAGGAAAGGAAAGAGAGAGAGAGGGGATGTGTGAACAATAATGTAAGGATAATAAGGCATGAAGGATAGGATCCAAAGTGGAGGTGGAAGCATTGTCTTCAGAGAGGAGAAGGGAAATTGTGTCAATGACATAGGGATGTAGAGAGGATGCACGTGGTGTTTGGTTGGTATGGCTGATGGCATGGAGTGTGCAAAGTCTCATTGTAATGACTGACTTTCTCTGTGAAATAGGTGATGAGACAATTTGCTGAGAAAAGGAGGAGATATAAGATTCAGCAGTGGAACCACTGCTGGATGAACAAGGTAACAAGAGAAGGCAGAAGGACTTCCTGGTAGCACAGTAAGTCCTTTTAAATGGGAGGGACGACTCACGAGATTTAATAGAAGCTAGAAGAAGTGAGAAAATGTAGGCAAAAGAACTTTGAAAGTCTAAGCCAGTTAAGTGTCGCTTCTTACTAATTGGTGCCATGAATCACCCCATGCCATTCCTGCTTTTCCTTGCTGGTTTTGCAGTGGGTAGAGGGTGATGAAATATCGTACGGTGCTTTTAGGAAAGCCTAAAATGCCAGCTACCACTTGTTTCTGTTTAATTCATAAATGTGTACATCATTTCCCTCCATTTCTGCCTTTTTGGGGGTACTGTTGAGTGACTGTCAGATAGCAGTGGGTGTAGAGGAAAAGGACAGAGTAATGTGGCTCTGAGGAAATGTGCATCACCACTGTAGATCATTGATTCTTGCTTGTTTAGGTAAGATGCATGGCACATAGCATGTGTTCAGTAAGAGTGTGATGTATAAAAGTCTAGACTAACAGTGTTCCCTAAGAAGTAAGAGCAAAATATGTTTTTTTAAATAAGCTTTTAAACTGAACCAATTGCTAATGGTCAATGAGTCCAGCAGTAAACCAAGTGTGAGTCATCCCAGGGCACCCCCTGCTGCAGACACAAGTTGTCCACTGTGGGAGGCGCGTGTTTTTCAAGTAGATCAGTCAGTGGAGTATTCTGGGAGCACTGCATGATCTTACCATGATGGGTTTGGAGGCATCAGACATGGCTCTGCTGGAAAGCGTATATGTCTCAGACTTGCCTTTGATATTTCTGACCCTTTTGAACCATTTCCCATATTGCTCCCGAACCTGCAGAGGCAAGGTATACTCTGGGTCAGCTCACTGAGTGGAGTGAGCATGGGAAGAGTCCTGAATGGGAGTCAGGCAGTGGTACCTGCTGGCTGAGGAGACAGTACACGAGGAAGATGAAGACACCCTGCAGGCTGTTGATGATGGTGAAGAGGTAGGCCATGACGTGGGCAGCTGGACCCACCTGCAGGATTCCTAGACACCACGTGCAGCCCAAGATGAAGAGCTGAGCTGTTGCTTTAAATGTCAGCATCCTGGGGAGGAGGAGAAAGGAGGCTTGTGATGCACCCAGAGCAACACAATCAAACAATTCTCATCTCCACCCCATGGATGCTCCTGCATTCCCCTGTTGGTAATGAATTCTCAGACTGCATTTTGATCAGCTTTGATCTTTACTGTCAATGATTCCCCATAGTAGACGTGCCACTCAGGTCCAGGGCAGCATTCTGATTTGGATAGAGGAGGATAGTGATACTTCAAAATGTAAGTTTCAAAAATTTTTTGATGCTTCATAGAGATCCTTAATTTCATTCAACCAACCCTAATGAGGAGGTACTGCACCTTAGGCTATGTGCTGGGGCCTGGGCATTAAAAATAACAAAGGCAAGATTTCTATTTTCATTTGGAAAGGATCATTATAGCACATAGAATAAGGAGCATTAATTTTGCACAAGGGTTCCTGGAGCAAAGGACTTCCCAAGCCCCCTAGATTTGATGGTGACTAGGAGTTTTTCCAGAGAGAGAAATGGATGAGGTATGAGAAGGAGCCTTAACTGACTGTGAGGTATGAAAGTGTCATAGGAGCAGGCACAGATTTTTCTAAGTGTTTCACGGGCACATAAATGTTCTTTGCACTTATGTCATAGGACTGCTGACAAAAGTCCAAAGAATGTTTATCAACAAATGTCAATCCTTCCTGTTGCAGAGGGAGTTACAAGCTGGGATTAGAGATGGACAGAACATTTTGACTGGGTGTCAGACACACACCACTGAATCTGATCTGGCCACCTTTGAAGCATAACTGGGTATTGTACTCAAGTTCCCTCAGAAGACCCTGAGAAGGAACACCAGGCGCTGCTGAGGCACATGGCTTTGCTCTTGGGACCACATGTGTCTGTGGGGTTGTCACTTTCTTCTCCACCTTACCTTTTGTTCTGGAGGGTGGACACATCACTGTTGAGGGAAGAGAGTTTGCTTTTCAAAATCCAGAGGGTCACCAAAAAGAAAGTTTCATTGACCTTCAGAAAATCACAGAAAGTTTATTGAGTAAAATTTCCATCTGGTTTTGAATCCTAGCCTGTCTAACATCAATTCCACAATTAAGTAGTTTTAATATTTTGTAACAATTTTAGAGTTTGTAGTTTTTGGAGGATTTTAGAAAACCAAACCAAACTCATGATATGCCAAGGAATTCCTGCTCCTGTCCCCTTACTTATAATTCTGCTCTTCTAATTGCCCTCAGCTGAGCATTAAGGATGCTCTGATGTCATCACTCACAGAGAAGATGGCACAGACTGGTCCAAGGAAGCCCCATATAAATCCTTTTTCTGAGTGGAGCCAGCAGCTGAGCAAGAGAGAGAATAAAAAATGCATTGGTCCTTAGGGATATAGAGCAATTATGCAAATTCATTCATTTATTCATTCTTCTACAAATATTGAGTGTCTTCTCTGTGATAGGCTATGTGGTTGGCTCTGATGATACAGCTTTGAAGAAAGTAAACATCGTTTTAAGTCCCACAAATCTCACATCGGGCAGGAGACAAGCAATTAGACACAGTGTGACAATAAAACAAAAACAGGAGGCTATGAGAATGTATCCTAGATGTCATGCTTAATTTGGGCTTTAAGAGTTTAGAATTTTTAGGGAAGATACCTCAATGAAATAATAGTTCAGTTGAGATATGAACAATGAATGGATGTCTCTGAGATAAACAGTGTTGACGCAGGGGAGAAGTGTGAAATTTTAGGTTCAGGAGACTGAAGTTTTCAATAGTCTTGTTAACCTAACGTGGTTCTAAAGGGCCCTTCTTACACTATTCAATTTATTGATTTTTCATCTGCTGCAAAACTCATCCACTGAGTTTAAAATAATTTTTCTGGCTTTATTGAGATATATTTCACATACCATAAAATTCACCCACTTAAACTGTACAGTTCAATGATCTTTAGAATATTCAGAGTTGTGCAACCATCACCACAATCTACCTTTAGAACATTTTCAACTGCTCAGGAAGAAACTTCAGAGTGATGTCAGCATCATGGTGGAGTGAATTATTCTCTTTGTCTCACTCCTTTAGGTTACAACCAATTGGAAATCTACTGACAACAGAGGACTCCCTACACAGTACAACAGGATGCCTAAGAGATCCATGCATCTATACATCTGAAGGTGGGTGGACTGGATCCCAAGGAGGCAGTGGAACCAGAGGAGCAGCCCCCACTCCCTCCCCTGGCAACAGTGGCCCGGGGCAGGGGTCCCCACACCAGTGCATGTGCCTCCGAGCTGATGTTGTGTGGCCAGAATCGAGAGGCATGGCTTGATCCTTGTCCATTCCTCATGGATCCAGCACATGCACCTGTCAACAGAGACTGTGGCAGCTGAAACACCAGGTGTGCCTTAGCCCCTGCACCCCCAGCCAGCACTGGCTGGTGGTGCACACACCCTGAGAATTCAGGACACAGGGGATCCAGTGACCCAGCCCCGTGTCCCACCCCCAGTAGTGGCCCACACTTTCCAACATGGGGACAGTATGCAAATTTGGATATTCCTGCTTGGGGCAGGTAGCCCTGATCAGAGTTTTCAAAACATACCAGCAAGCACCAGAGACCAGAGGCTGCAGAGCAAGCAATGACCACAACCACTCTCTGCATAGCCTGTCTGCTCCCTCCCAGTAGTGGCAAGTGGAACCTGTGACCAGAGGCCTCAAGAGTCACAGCAGAATTAGTGACCCAGCCCCAGTGGCAGCACCCACAACACTGGCTCCACTAGCAGCAGGGGTTGCATACAAGTCCCCAGGGCCCTGGGCCACCAGCACTGACAGCAGCACCTGTGAGTCCAGTGCACCAGGCAGCAGTGCAGGCAGCAAACTCAGGCAAACAAAGAGCAGCAGCACAGGTGGGGCAAAAGGCAACAGCATCTCAGGCCATGGAGGTCCCATGGAGAGCCATTGGAGAAACACATGAACCAGAGGATCCCAGAAACAGCAGAAGTGCTCACAGCATGGTGACACCCATGGCAACTCCTATGACTGCAGCAACATCATAAGCAGCAAGACACCAGGAACTTCAGAGGCACAAGCGTCATAAAGAGGGTACTGGCAACACCTCTAGCAGAGGCAGTGGAGGGTGGAAATGGCAGGCTCTCAAATACAACCATAAGCAGCTCAGAACCAAAGTAACCAAAGCTGTACCCAAATAAGAAAGATAGTTATTACAACAAATGCAGTGGCAGAGGATGAGGTCATCAAATACCATGAAGATCTACAGTAACAAGGCAGAACAGAAAGAGAGTGACAACCCTCTAGAAACCAAACCTGAAGTCACAGAAAATTACAATCTAACTGACAGAGTATTCAAAAATAGCTGTCAAAAATAAACTCAAGAAGTTACAGGAAAGCACAGAAAGACAGTTCAATGAGCTCAAGAATAGAATTAAGGAACAGAAGGACTACAACACCAAAAAGAGTGAAACTCAAACAAACAAACAAACAAAGAAAACAAAACAAACAAATTCTGGAGATGGGGACCACAATTAATGAATGAAAAATAGAAAGCTTTAAAAATAGAGCAGACAATATGCAAGAGAGAATTAGTGACCTTGAAGATAGAAATCTAGAAATGATTCTGGTGGAGGAAGAGAGGAACTAAGATTTTTTAAAAATGAAGAAATTCTACGAAAAATATTGGACTCATTTAGGAAAAGTAACACAAGGATAATATGCATCTCAGAAGGAGTACAGAGGGAGAAAGGAGGAAAGGGCTTATTCAAAAAAATATTAGCTAAGAATTTCCCAAACCTGGGGCAGGAAATGGATGTAGGAAGCCAATAGAACTCCTAATACCTCAATGCAAAAAGACCATCCCAAGCCTTGTAACATTGAAACTGTCAAAAGTCCATGCGAAAGTGAATACTAAGGGTTGCAAGAGATAAGAAGATGATCTACGAAGGAACTCCCATGTGACTTTCATCAGATTTCTCAGCAGAAACATTACATGCTAGGAGAGAGTGAAATGATATATTCAAAATACTGAAAGACAAAAACTATTAGCTGAGAATACTATATCCAGCAAAATTGCCTTTCAGATAGGATGGAGAAATAAAAGCTTTCCCAGACAAACAAAAGCTGAGAGAGTTCATTGCCACTAGACCTGCCTTACAAGAAATGATGCAGGGAGACCTCCTACCTGAAACAAAGACAAAGGTTTACAAAGCTTGGAGCATAGAGATAAATGACAAAATCAGAAAAATTCAGCTCTATACCAGAACAGGTGAGCACACACTTTATTATAACATAAAGGATAAAGGGAAAGAAAGCATCAAAAAGAACTTCAATATGATCACAAACTCAAAACACATAAAAGAATAATTTGCGACAACATAGAAGGAGAAGAGCTAGGGGATGGAGCCTGCATAGGCTAATGAAGGTAAGAGGCTATCAGAAAAAGAACTATCTAACCCATGAGACCTTTTATATAAACCTCATGGTAACCACAAAACAAAGAATCATAGCAGAGTCACAAATGAAAAATAAAAAGAAAACTGAGAAAAACATCACAGAAGACTACCAAACTGAAATGGCAGTCATAAATACAAGGGAAAAAAACAAAGGAAATACAGAACAACCAGAAAACAAGGGACAGAATTGCAATATTAAGCCCTCATATATCAATAATCACTCTAAATGTAAATGGATTTAATTCACCAATCAAAAGACACAGAGTCCCTGGATGGATTAAAAAAGAAGACACAACAGTATTCCATCTCCAGCAAGCACATCTCAGCTCTAAGGACAAACATAGGCTCAGAGTGAAGGGATGGAATATGATATCTCAAGCAAATGGCAACCAAAAAAAGTGGATGTAGCCATATTTATATCAGACCAAACAGGCATCATGAAAAAAGTTAACAAGAGACCAAGATCGGCATTACATAATAAGAAAAGAGACATTCCACCAAGATGATTTAACACTTAATAATGTATATATGCACCAAACACAGGAGCACAAAAGAATATAAAGCAACCATTAGCAGACCTAAAGGGAGAAATTGATGGCAACAATATAATATCAGGAGACTTTAAAACCCCACTTGCATCAATGGATAGATCATCCAGACAGAAAATCAACAAGGAAACAGTGGCCTTCAATGAAACACTAGAGCAGATGGCCTTAACAGATATATATAGAACATTCCATCCAAAAACAGCAGAATACACACTCCTCATAAGTGAACATGGAACATTCTCAAAGATAGACCATATGTTGGGAAACAAAGCAAGCCCCAATAAATTTAAGAAGATTGAAATCAAATAACTTTTCCAACCACAATGCTATGAATCTAGAAATCAACTACATGAAAAAAGCTGAAAGAGTCAAAAATATGTGGACCCTAAACACCATGCTACTGGACAACCATTGGATCAATGAAAATATTAAAAGAGAAATAAAAAAATACCTCGAGACAAATGAAAATGAAAACAAAATGTAATAAAATTTATGAGATGCAGCAAAAGTGATACTAAGAGAGAAGTTCATAGCAATACAGGCCCACCTCAACAAACAAGAAAAATCTCAAATAAACAATCTTAAACTCTCCCTAAAAGACCTAGAAAAACAAGAACAAACGAAACCTAAAGTCAGTAGAAGGAAGTACATAATAAATATCAGAGCAGAAATAAATTAAATAAAGACTAAAAGAACAATAGAAAGGATAAATGAAACTAACAGCTGGTTCTTTGAAAAGATAACCAAAATTGACAGTCCCTTAGCCAGACTCACTAAGAAAAAAAGAGAAGATTCAAGTAAATAAAATCAGAAATGAAAAAGGAGAAATTACCACAGACATCACAGAAAAACAAAGGATTATTAAAAACATACTATGAAAAGCTATACACCAACAAATTGGATAACCTAGAAGAAATGGATAAATTCTTACAATCATACAACCTCCCAAAACTGAATCAAGAAGAAATAGGGAATCTGAATAGACCAATTACAAGTAAAGAGATTAAAGCAGCAATCAAAATACTCCCAAAAAACAGAAATCCAGGACCAGACGGCTTCTCTGGAGATTTCTACCAAACATTCAAAGAAGACTTAATACCTATCCTTCTTGAAAGATTCCCAAATATGGAAGAGGAAGGGACACTCCCTAACTCATTCTACGAGGCCAACATTACCCAATACCAAAACCAGACAAAGATGAGACAAAAAAGGAAAATTACAGAACAATATCGCTGATGAACCAAGATGCAAAAATCCTCAATGAAATATTAGCCAATAGAATTCAACAATACATTAAAAGGATCATACATCATGATTAAGCGGGATTTATTCCAGGGATGCAGGGATGGTTCAGCATCCACAAATCAATCCACATGATACAGCACATTAAAAAATGGAGAATAAAAATCACACGATGATCTCAATAGATTCAGAGAAAATCAACTAGATGAAAAAAGCTGGATGTGTCAAGATCCAACATCCATTTATGATAAAAACTCTGAAGAAAATGGGAATAGAAGGAAAGTAGCTCAACATAATAGAGGCCACTTTTGACAAACCCACAGCCAACGTCCTACTAAACAGCTAAAAAACTGAAAGCCATTTCTCTAAGAACAGAAACAAGGCAAGGATTCCCACTGTCACCACTCTTATTCAACATAGTACTGGAGGTTTTAGCCAGAGCAATTACGCAAGAAAAAGAAATAAAAGGCATCCAAATTGGAAAGCAAGAAGTAAAACTGTCACTATTTGCAGAGGACTTGATTCTACATATAGAAAACCCTAAGGAATCAAAAAAGACTCTAACAAACAATCAACAAATACAGTAAAGTTTCAGGGTGCAAAATTGACTTACAAAAATCAGCTGCATTTCTATACACTAATAACAAACTAGCAGAAAAGGAAAGCAAGAACACAATCCCATTTACAATCACAACAAAAAGAATAAAATACCTAAGAATAAATTTAACCAAGGAGGTGAAAGGTCTGTATACTTAAATCTATAAGACATTATTGAAAGAACTGGAAGAAAACATAAAGAAATGGGTGGATATTCCAAATTCATGGGTTGGAAGAGTAAACATAGTTAAAATGTCCATATTACCTAAAGCAATCTACAGATTCAATGCAATCCCAGTCAGAATCCCAGACATAGAACATAGAACATATTGAACATACAGAACATAATACACAGACATAGAACAAAGAATCCTATAATTTATGTGGAATAACAAAAGACCCGGGATAGCCAAGCAATCCTGAGAAAAAAGAACAAAGCTGGAGGTCTCACACTCCCTGACTTCAAAATGTCCTACAAAACTGTAATAATCAATACAGGATGGTGTTTGCAGAAAAACAGACACACAGATCATTGGAACAGTATTGAGAGCCCAGAAATAAAGCCAGACATCTACAGACAGCTAATGTTTGACAAAGGAGCCAAGAACATACAATGGAGAAAGGACAGTCTCTTCAATAAGTGGTGTTGGGAAAACCAGACTGCCACATGGAAAAGAATGAAAGTAGACCATTATCTTATGTTATACACAAAAATTAACTCAAAATGGATTAAAGGCTTGGATATAAGACCTAAAACCATAAAATTCCTAGAAGAAAACATAGGCAGTATGCTCTTCAACATCGACCTTGTCAGCATCTGTTTGAATACCATATCTACTCAGGCAAGGGAAACAAAATTAAAAATGAACAAATGGGACTAAATCAGACTAAAAAGCTTATGCACAGCAATGGAAACCATCAATGAAATGAGAAGACAACCCACCAACTGGGAGAATATATTTGCAAATCATATATCCAACAAGGGGTTAATTTCCAAAATATATAAAGAACTCATATAACTCAGAAACAAAAATATGAAGAACCCAATCAATAAATGGGCAGAGGATATGAACTGACATTTTTCCAAAGAAGATATACAGATGGCCAACAGGCATATGAAAAGATGTTCAACATCACTAATTGTTAGGGAAATGCAATTCAAAACTACAATGAGATATCACCTCATGCCTGTCAGAATGGTTATAATTAACAAGACAAGAAATAACAAATCTTGGAGAGGATATGGAGAAAAAGGACCCCTCATGCACTGCTGGTGGGAATGCAAACTGGTGCAGCCACTATGGGAAACAATATGGAGATTTCTCAAGAAATTAAAAATAGAAATACCATATGATCCAGCTTTGACTACTGGGTATTTATCCAAAGAACATGAAATCAATAATTCAAAAAAATTTATGCAGGCCTATGTTCATCACAGAATTATTCACAACAAGCAAGAGAAGGAAGTAACCTATGTGCCCATCAACGATGGATAGATAAAGAAGATGTGGTACATATATGCAATGGAATACTACTCAGTCATAAAAAAACTAAAATCATGCCATTTGCAACAACATGGATGGATCTTGACGGTATTATGCTAAGCAAAATAAGTCAGACAGAGAAAGACAAATATTGTATGATTTCATTCATATGTGGAAGATAAACACATAAATAACGAGAACAGATTGGTGGCTACTAGAGAGGAAGGGAGTGGGGCAGGCAAGGGATAAAGGGACACATATGTATGATGAAGGACAAAAACTAGACGAGTGGTGGTAAATACCTTGCTGTCTACACAGAAGGTGAGATATAATAATGTACATCTGAAATTTACACAGCTTTATAAGCCAATATGGCCTCAATAAAATAATTTTTAAAAAATTACAGATGCCACCCCAGGAATTGCTACCTGTTTGTAAAACTAAAGGACTGGATACAATCTAAATGTACATCAATATAGGGCTAGTTATTGAAATTATGAAACATTTATATAATAAAATATTATGCATCTATAAAAAAGGAATGAAGAAGCTCTATTTGTATAGCTGAAGAATCTTCAAGATTCATTGTTAAATGAAAAAAATCAAAGTGGAGAACAATGTGTATGGTATGCAACCAGTGGTACTGAAGATATATTTTTAAAAAATGTCATTTTATATTAATAAAATGCTTTTGATAGAAAAAAAGGAAACTTCATTCACAGTAGCAGTCAGACCTCATTCGGACTTTCAGGCACCCCACCCCTGAGTCTAGCCCCAGTGCACCATTAATCTTCTTTCTGTCTCTATGGTTTTGTCTATATTGGACATTTCACATAAATGGAACCATAAAATATGTGATCTGTTATGACTGGATTCTTTCATTTAGCATAGTGTTTTCAAGGCTCATTCATGTTGCAGCATGTTTTCATGTCTGAATAATATTTTTTAGTCTTTTTTAATGGCTCCATAATATTCCCTTTTATGGATATGTCACATTTTATTTATCCATTCATCAGTTGGTGGACATTTAGTTGGTTTCCAGTTTTCAGGTATTTTGAATAATGTTGCTATGAACATTCATGTACAAGTTTTTGTGTGGACATATGTTTTCACTTGTTTTGGGTATGTACCTAGGAGTGGAATTGCTAGGTCATGTGGCAGCTGTATGTCAACCTTGGAGAAACTGTCAAACTGTTTTCCAAAGTGGCTGCACCATTTTACATTCTAGTCAGCAATGTATGAGAGTTCTAGTTTTTCCACATCCTTGAAAACACTTTCTTCCTGTCTGTCTTTTTAAAAATTTTAGCCATTTAGCCTAATGGGTGTGAAATGACACCTCATTTTGTGGTTTCTAATTTTCATTTTACTAATGACTAACGATGTTAAGCATCTTTTCATGCACTTATATGTCATTTATACCTTTAAAGTAATGTCTCTTCAAATCTGTCAATTTTTAAATTGAATTATTTGTCTTTTGCTGTTGAGTTACTCAATTTAATTTTAAGAACAGTGCAAAACAAACGTTCTCTTATGATCAAGATTGATTACTGAGGCATAGAGAGCTTACGTCTGTTGCTCAAGGTTTTACTTTCAGATAGTGAGAGAATCCACTCTTGATACCACATGAGGGTAAAGTGGAGAGCGAGGCAGACACCTCAGGACAAAGGAGAGTGTGGCAAGACATCTCAGGACAATGAAGCACACACTGAGAAGAATGTAATCAGGAAAGAACTGAAGTGTCCAAGGAGGACACCTGGAAAGAGCTCAGCTGACGCAGGTGAACATGAGTTTTAGCAGCTCGTCCTGGTTAAGAGTGCACGTTCAGGGAGACTGACTTCCTGAATGGAGGAGTGAAGACCTTGGTAAACTTGCTGTCCATCTAAAGCAACAAAAGTATAAGCAAAACAACTAAAACCAACAATTTCAAGACTCTAGCAATTATCCAAAGCCACAGAACAAACCAGAAGTATTCTATCCAAGAGAAACTACTGAACCTCAATGAGACTGGAGAGGAAGGAGTCTGTGATGTTTTAACGTGGAGCCATTTCCATTCCTTCTCTCCCCACCTTAGTGGTGCAGCAGCCAAGACTTGCTAGCCTTGCAGACAACAGAGAGATCTGACTATTTTTAGAGATCTGTTAAAGGCGTCATCATCATCCCCAGAGCACAGCTGGTATTTTGTTCTGACCCTTTGACTCCCTGTGAAGATTTTATTCTCCAAATTTGGTGGCTATTTGATTCGACTGAAAGCTCATCTCAGTGGGGGACAAAAAGGCCTACTTCCTGGGCAATAGCAAAACAATAGCAAACTACTGTCACACCACCAGCTGTCTAAGGATGTGACTTCAGGCTGGACCAACAAGAACTTGTCTGGGGATTTAAAAGGAAATACTGGAGCACTAAAGGACCACAGGGAATCTTGAAAAGCTCTGAAATCTTACTGGAAACCTCTGGATGCACAAGGCTGTGCCCATGCTCAGGAAAGGACTGGGAATAAAGAAGGCACCAGTCTCTCCTCTCTGGCTGACCTTGAGGCTTTGTGCCATCAGAAAGTGAGAGCTCAGTCTGTAACACAAGCTTCCTGAAGTTTGCAGGTGTGCCTTCTCACACACATACCTTGTAAAAGAGTTCAAAGCTTATAGGCCAGGCATGTAAGGAAATCTTATGCCCAAAGATTGAGTGGCCACTAAATTGTCCCGAACCAGGTATGACCTCCTAGGCACCTAGGATTAAAAATAAAAACAAGAACTTTAAAAAGCTAGCAGAAAACTCAGAGGCTGCATACTACAGAGAATGATCAATGCACAGAATTAGTTCAGGAAAGTCAGTAACAAACAAACAACAACAAACTAGAAATAACAACCAGCCTTTGAGGAATCTGATAACAGGAGTGTTACAACATATGATCTAAAACTCTTGGTTTTAACCAAAAATTTATGATATACACAAAGAAACAAAACAGTATGCCTCACACACATGGAAAAAAATCAATCAAAAGAAAACGTGCCTGAGGCACAGGTTTTGCGCTTAGTATACAAAGTCTTCAAATGAGTTACTATAAATATATTAGAAGAACTAAAATAAACCATGTCTGGAAAATTAAATGCAAGTATGACAACATCTCACCAAATAAAGAATATGAATGAATTATGAATGGAACCAAATAGGAATTCTGGAGTTGAAAATTACAGTAATTGAAATGAAAAATTATTCTGAGGGGTTGGACAACAGAATTGAGCAGGCAAAAGAAAGACTTAATAGGGCCAGCCCCAGTGGTGTAGTGGTTCAGTTTGCCATGCTCCACCTCAGTGGCCCGGGTTTGGATCCCTGGTGCAGACCTACACCACTTGTGGCTGTGTTAGGGTGGCAACCCACATACAAAATAGAGGAAGATTGGCAGCAGTTGTTATCTCAGGGCAAATCTTCCTCAGAAACAACAAAAAGAAAGAATTAATGAATTTGAATATAGGTCCATAGAGATTATGCAGTCTCAGGGCAAGGAAGAAAAAGAATGAAGAAAAATGAACAGAACCTCAGAGACCTGTGGCACAGGACCTAGTGCACCAACATGCACATAATTGACATCCCAGAAAAAGATGAAGCAAACGGGCCAAAAACTACTTAAAGAATGAGTGCCTGAAAACTCCCTAAATTTGGAGAAAATATTAATCTACACATCCAAGAAGCTCTGTGAACTACAAGTGGAATAAACTCAAAGAGAGCCACACCTAAGCACATTAGAGACCTACTGACAAGAGTCAAAGATGAAATCTATAGAGTGGCGAGAGAAAACTATTTTTTCATGTACAAGAGGTCCTCAATAAGATTGACAAATGACTTCTTGTCTGAAATCATGGCTGTCAGAAGGCAGTGGGATAACACCTTCAAAGAGTAAAAAAAATGTTAGCCAACCAAGACTTCCATATCTAGCTAAATTCTCCCTGAAAAAAAAAGAAATTCAGTCATTTCAAGATAGACAAAACTAAGATAAGTCTTGCTAGCATAACTGTCCTACAAGAAATACTAAATGAGCCCTTCACACTGATAGGATAGGAAACTAGGCAGTAACTTGAATCCACACAAAAGACTAGAGAGCGCCAGTAAAGGTAACTACACGGGTATCAGGAAAGGCACTATAAACTTATTTTTATTTGTAACTCTTTCATTCTCCTGTGTCAAAAGACAACTGCACAAAGCAATACTTATAAAACAGCGTCAATGGTTTACAACAGTAATAGTACTAAAGTGGAGGAAGGAAATAGAGAAACATTGGAAGAAAGTTTAGTATAGTAGTGAAATTAAGTTAGATGCTAATTGCAATCCTCAGGGCAACTCAAAAAACATAGTAAAAGAAACAAGGGAATTGAAAATGTACACTAGAAAATGTCTATTTAACACAAAATAAGAGAGGAAATGAGGAATAGGAGAGTAAATAAAGCTATTTGATGTACAGGTAAGAAATGTCAAATGGCATACAAACTCTACCTTATCAGTAATTACATTATAAATCAATGCATTAGACACCCCAATAAAAAGTCAGAGAATGGTAGTATGGATTAAAATTTTTATTCTATCTACTGGAAGACACAATTTGGATTCAAAGACAAAAGTAGATTGAAAGTAAAAGGATAGAAGGAGTAACCAAATGAGAGCTGGGGTAAAGACAAATAGGACACTTTAAAATAATAAGTGGGTCAATCCATCAGGAAGATATAACAACTATAAACATACATGCACCAAACAACAGAGTCCCTAATACATGATGCAAAACCCGAGATTGAAGGGAGAAATAGACAATTCAACAACAACAGTTGAAGACTTCAACATCTCTGTAGTGGGTTTGATAGTGACCCCCCAAAATATGTGTCCGAGTCCTAACGCCTGGTACCTGTGATGGCGACCTTACTTGGAAATATGGTCTTTCGAATGTAAATAAATTAACAATCTCAAGATGAGATCATCCTCAATTTAGAGTATATCCTAATTCCAATATCTAGTGTCCTTATAAGAGAAAGAAGAGGGATTTTTCAGAGACAGAGGCACATAGGTGCAGACCATTGGATGGCAGAGGCAGAGATCAGAGTTATGCTGCCGAATATTAGGCCCCTACCTCACACTATACACAAAAATTAACTCAACAGCTATCATAGACATAATTATAATAGCTAAAACCATAAAGTTTCTAGAAAAAAAATTGGAAGAAGTCTTTCTGTCCTTGTGTTAGGCAATGGTTTCTTAGATATGACATCCTAAGCACGACCAACAAAAGAAAAAATAGCTACATTTGATGTCATCAAATTTAAAAGCTTGCCTGCTTTAAAGCACATTATCAAGAAAGCAAAAAGACACAGATTGGGAGAAAATATTTAAATCATATATTGATAATGGACTAGTATCCAGAATATATTAGGAACTCTTACATCTCAACAATTAAAGGACAAAAACCCAGTTTAAAATGGGCAAAAAATTTGAATGAGTATTTCTACAGGGAAGATAAGCCAATGTTTAATAAGCCTGTGAAAAGATGCTCAAAATCATTAGTCACTAAGGGAATGCAAATCTAAACCCCAGTATAATATCACTGCACACTCATTAGGATGGCTAGAATAAAAAATGTAGGCAATAACAGTTGACAATGATGTGGAGAAATTGAAACCCTCATATATTGCTGGTGGGAATGTAAAATGGTATAGACACTGGAAAACAGGTGGCAGTTTGTCAGAATGCTCAGCATAGATTTGCCATGTGCCCCAGTAATTCCACTTGTAGATATATACCCAAGAAAATGAAAACATAGATAACCACATAAAAACTTATACATGTATGTTTATAGTGGCATTGTTCATAATCACAAAAAAATTGAAATAATCTAAATGTTTGTCAACTGATGGATGGATAAACAAAATCTGCTATATCCTTGTAATGGAATATTATTTACAAAACAACACCACCAGCAACAACAGCAACAAAGAATGGGGTCATGAAACTTGCTGCGACATGGATGAACCATGAAAACATCATGCTAAGTGAAAGAATCCCGTCACAAGGACCACATGCAAGAGTTCATTTAATGAAATATCCAGGATAGGCAGATCCTCAGAGACACAGAGCAGAGGAGTTACTGTCAGGGGCTGGGTGGAGGCGTGGGTAGTGGGAATGGGGAGTGAAGGTTACTGTACACCAGGTTTCTTTGGGGGAATTGAAAACATTCAAAAATTAGATCGTGGTGATGGCTGCACAACTCCGTGGTTATTCTAAAAACCACTGATCTGGACACTTTGAAAGGGTAAATTTTAAGTATGTGAAATATATCTCAATAAAAATGTAAAAACAATCAACTTGGTAATAAAGATGGAAATAAAAGACTGCAAGCTCAGGAGCTTGACTGCCTGGATTCGAATCCCAGCTCTGCTACTTTCTATCTGTGCACCTTTGGGCATTTACTTAAACTATCTGTGCCTCAGTCTACCCTTCTGTAACATGGGGTAAATGAGAGTATGCATCTGCTTCACAGTATTGGTGTGAGGTTTGATTAATTAACACATATAAAATGGTTAGAAAAGTGCCTGGTCCACAACAAGCACCTTGTAAACCTTAACTATGATAGAGTCTATTATTTTGATTATTCAGATCAGCTCTACTATTATAAATGAAAAACTGGAATGTCTTTTGTATTTAGATAAAGAAGCAGGTTAGATTTTTTTAAATGATGCCCTAACTACTTCTTTTGATTTCATCTTGCAATTTGAAGGACAGAGATATAAAAACATTCTCCTTAATTAATAATATCTTCCCCCAGAAAAATGCCCTGTGGATTATTTCTTAGTGTCTCTCTCCATATTATGCTCTGGCATGATCAAAGTGCTCTGTCGGTTCTACGATGGCCATGGTCGTGCTGGAGAAGACAAGGACAGAGGGAATTTGCATTTACCGGGTGGGTGTTCCATAAAGGTGAGGCCTGGATGCTGCAGAAATGGCCACAATCACAGCCGGGACCCCGTAGCCCACAGGGAACATGAGCTTCCTCATGAACCTGCTCGCGCTGGAGTAGTTGACCACCATCAGGTTGCGAGCAGTGAGGAAGAGGTGCAGGCCCTCCAGCAGCATCCAGGTGAAGGAGGCCAGGTAGAGATAGTGTAAGGCACCTGCGATGAGGGCGCACAACACCTGGGGACGGAGGCAGGTGTCACCAGGAGGGACAGTCAGGGTGGAGGGTGGCCCAGGACCTCTCCTGCACCTTGCCCCTGGGGAGGACTCTGAGGAGCATGAAGGAGTTGTCAGAGAGGGTTTGTCTTCCAGTTGCATCAGTCAATGTGAAACTGGCTACTCACCCCTCACCTTCCCCGAGACACAAGATCATTTATTACAGTGTCCAGTTCAGCGTGGCTCCGTGGACTCAGCACCCCTGGGGCAGGGCAGAGGGTCCACTGGGACAGGGTCAGTACCTTGATCTTGGTTCGGTCGATGGCCGTGAGGAAGAGGAGGTGGGCCAGGAGGAGGCAGAGGGAGAGCTGCAGGTGGAGCGAGGTGCTGGTGTTCTGGATGGCTCTGCACAGCAGGAAGGTGAGGGCCGCCAGGAGGAGGCACAGCAGAGAGAGGCTCAGCCCTATGTAGGTGATCACAGCCAGCACAGGGTCCTCCTCCTGGGACCCGGCAAAGAGATCACAGTCACGCCTTCCTGACATTGCTTCCACCATTTTGATTTTTAAGCACAGCAAAATTAGGAGTGGAGGAGCCAGGTAAATTTGTGATGTTTATGGCTAAGTACCCAGAGGTTCAGAGTGTTAGAATACTGTGATTCTGAACTTATTAACTCAGACCCTGCACCAAGCCCTGGACTCAGAAGGGCCTATTTTTGTTTAGAGGCCACCTGATGGAGTGTTTGGTTTTGTGATCCAGAGGAAGTCAGCATCTCACCTGGCCAGGGTAGGTGGCCAACAAGGCTCCTGACCCACCTGCGCTCACTGGCTCCCACGATCCCCTCAGACCTCTACCATCACCAAATCTTCCTTTCTGCAGCCCCTGAGCACTGCTGTACTAAAGACCCCTGTGGTAGGCATAATTCTAATTTGACAACCATATCCCTGCCCCTGGGTGCACACATACCATTTTCCAGGTTTTCAATCAAAGGAAATTCTGGGTGCTACTGTGCAAGGATTTTACAGCTGGTGTTCAGGTCCTATATCAAATGACTTTAAGAGAAGAAATTTATCCTGGATGGGACTGATCTGATCTGGTGAGGCCTTGAAAGATCTGGGCTCCTCCAGGAGAAAAAGATTCAAAGTTGGAGAGTTTTGATGTGAGGAAACTTCTGATTCTGGCCTCCACAAAGGAACACTGATACCTTGTGAAAGAGCCTAGAAGAGGGCCATGTGAGAAGGAATACAGGTAGCCCATAGATGCTGAGCATGGTCCCCTGCTGCCAGGTGGCAAGAGAGTGGGCCCTGAGTCCTACAGCTACAAGGAACTGAATTCTGCCAGCAACCAGGGGGCTTAGAGGAGGACCCCAAGCCTCAGACGAGATTGTGTCCCTGGCTGACACAATGATTTCAGCCTTGTAAGATCCTGAGCTGACAACCCAGCTATACCACGCAGGACTGCTGACCTGCAGAAACTGGGAGATAATACATTTGTGGTTTGATTGAACTGCTATGTTGTGGGAATTTGTTACAGTGCGATGCACACTGAATGCAGCCCTCTCAGGGCCCTCACCTGCACGTCGTAGTGGGCCATGAGGACGGCGAAGCTGCTGAGGTGGGTGCAGTGGCAGGTGGTGCTGGTGTCTCTGGTGTCCACCACCCTGCAGCCTGTGGTGGCCCAATGACCACTTCCATTCTGGCCACGCTCCCAGAAGACACAGAACACCCTCTGCCTTGGCCCAGAGGTCACTGACTGTAGGAACAGTGTGAAGGTGTGAGCTGGTGGTTCTGGTGCTCACAAATGATGACCTAACCTGGCTCATGCAGGGCTTTCCTGGGGAGATGATGCACCCATAGGGGAGCCTCTCTGAACCCTGAGGCTGTGCCCAGGACTCAGGCCTCTTCCACACCCACACCCCCATCCCACCTGGACTCACGTGGTTAAAGATGAAGGTGACTTGGAAGCTGAGGTTCTGGGTGTCATTGTTGTTCATAAAGGAGGTGAAAACATCTGAGAGCAGAACCGGGGAGACTACCTGCCGCAAGTCCTTATGCGTCTCATGTACAACTGCTCGCTTCTCAGGCTCCAGGACCAGGGGGGCCTCAGCCAGCAACTTACCCATCCCTGGAGTGGAGACAAGGCCCACCACAGAAGGGCCTGCAGGACCAGGTGAAGTGTGTCATCTTGGCATCCCCAACAAGACCCCTTCTTCAGATGGACTCTTTCCTCGTGGCCCCACCACACACCACACTTCCCTTTAGCATTTAATTCTCTATCTGTCACATCCCTGGGCACTTGTCCCACTGTGAAGCCTCAGTGACCTTCTCCCCATCTCAGCTGTTACCTGAGTCACCAGATTCCTGCACCATATCCCAGTTCAGCAGCATCTTTGCCTGATTCTGACTCAAGATGACATTCCTGTCTCCTTGCTCCAGCACCTCCATGGACAGTTCTATGAATTGTGGGAGTTACACAATTGAGTTAGGTTAGTAATTGTGACTGTAGTGGTGCTTTAATAGGATGACTTTATATATATACATAGTTACAATAGTATGTGTAATATTATCATTTTGTGTATGAAATGATAGTTCTATTTTATATATATACTTCCAGGGACAGTTCTATGAGTTGTGGGAGTTAGATTAGTAATTGTGCTGCAGTGGTTGATACAGTACCATTATTTCGTGTGTATATATATATATATATATATATATATATATATATATATATATACACACACACACTCACGCATATACATACACCAAAATTATGTGTAATACTATTATTTTTTGTACCAAACAAAACCATTATAATATATATATTATAATGTCGTGTATAATATTTGGTAGAAATAATAATGGTATATATATATGTTTATCATCTGAATTTACAAGGGATTATAATGGAAACCTTGGGTAAATTTTCAACAACAAATTAGATAATCTTGATGAAATGGACAAATCCTGGAGACATGTAAACTACAAAACTGGCTGCAGAAGAAATAAATAGTCTGAACAGCCCTATAAAGGGATCGAATCAGTAATCAGAAACTCACCAAAGTGAAAAGATCAGACCTGATGGCTTCTCTGGTGAATTCTACCAACCATTTAAGGAAGAATTAACATGAATCCTTTCTAAACTCCTCCTTAAAATAGAAGAGGAAGGAACACTACCTATATAATTCTATGAGGCCACACTTACCCTGAAAACAAAAGCAGAGAAAGACATCACAAGAAAACAAAACTGTAGACCTATCTCTTATGAACATAGATGAAAAAATCTTCAGCTAAATATTAGGAGTAAATTTATCTATGGAGTCTCAAGATTTGCACACAGAAGACTACAAAAGATTGTTGAAAGAAATTAAAAACCCTAAATAAATGGAAATACATCCTTTGTTCATGAATTGGCAGACTTAATATGGTTACTATGGCAATACTCCCCAAAATAACCTACAGATTCAATGCAATGCCATCAACATCCAACAACATTTTATTATTTTTTTTTAGAAATGGAAAAGCTCAACCTAAAATTCATATGGCAGTGCAAGAGGCTCAAATATGCAAAACAATCTTGAAAACGAAAAAGTTGGAGTACTTGCACCATCTGATTTCAAACTTAATACCAACCTATAGTAATCAGAACACTATGATACCGGCATGAGACTAGGCATATAGACCCACAAAATAGAATTGAGCATCCAGAAATAAACCCATGTATCTATGGTCAATTGATTTTCAGCAAGGAATGCCAAGACCTGTCAATGGAGAAGGAATATTCTCTTCAACAAATGGTGCTGGGACATCGGGATATCCACAAGCAGAAGAAAGATGTTGGCCCCTACCTCACATAAGACACAAAAATTGACTCAAAATGGATCAGAGATCTAAATTTAGGAGCTAAATCTAGAACAATTAGGAGAAAATATAGAGGTAAATTTTCATGATCTTGGATTTGGAAATGGATTCTTAGATAGGGCACCAAATGCACAGGAAACAAAAGAGAAAATAAATAAAATGGACTTCATCAAAATTGAAATATCTGTTTATTGAAGTGAAAAGACCATGAAGAAAATGAAAAGACCATCTGTGGAGTGCGAGAACACATTTGCAAATCACATATCTCATAGGGTATATTATCAGAATATATATAGAACTCTTACAGCTCAACAACCAAATGTCAACAACCAAAGTAAAAAACAGGCAAAGGCTATTGTGAATAACGCTGCAATGAACACAGGGGTGCATGTATCTTTATGCACTTGTGTTTAGAAGTTCTTTGGATAAATACCCAGCAGTGGAATAGCTGGATCATATGATATACAATGTTATAAACCAATGTTACTGCAATAAACAAAAAATTTAAAAAAAAATAGGCAAAGGACTTGAGTAGACATTTCTCCAAAAAATAGACACAAATAATCAACAATTGCATGAGAAGATGTTAAATATCATTTGTCATTAGGGAAATACAAATCAAAACCATAATGAGGTATCACCTCACAGACACTAGAAAGGCTACAATAAAAAAAACAAAAGGGAAGTAAATAACAAGTGTCTCTGAGGATGAGGAGATTGGAACTCTGATACGTTGCTGGTGGTAATGGAAAATAGTACAGCCATTTTGGAAAAACAGTTTGGTGGTGCCTCAGAAAGTTGAACATAGAATGAGCAACATAGAACATAGGATTGCTATCACTCAGCAATTCCACTCTGTGTACGTATGCAAAGAATTGAAAGCAGATATTAGAACAAAAACTGGTAAACCAATATTCATAGTAACCTACTCACAATAGTCAAAAGGTAGCAACAACCAAATTTCCATCAATGGGTGAATGGATAAACAGAGTGGTGTATCTTTACAGTAGAATATTATTCAACCATAAAAAGGAAAGAGATACTGATACATGCTACAGCATGGATGAACCTTGAAAACATTGTGCTAGGTGACAGAAGCTGGACTATAAGGTCACACGTTGTATGATTCTATGTGCGTGACACGTCCAGGATATGCAAATCCATGGAGACAGAAAGCAGATTCATGGATCCCAGGGGCTAGGGGAGGGGAGGAATGCAGAGTGACTGCCTAGTGGGTGCAGTGCTTACTTCTGGGTGATGAAGATATTTCAGAAATAGAGGTGATGGCTGCACAACTCTGTGAATGTACTAAATGCCACTGACTTGTACACTTCGGTTAACACGGTGAATTTTATGTTATGTGAATTTTACCTCATTAAACAAAGCATACTTAATATCAAATAATATTAAATTTACATTCTTCCTAATTTAGTAATCCATTTTCTTTTGAAGCCGTTCCTATTTTATCTTAAATTCTTCACTATAATTATTTTTCTGCTGTTAATTAATGTTATGATGAAAATGCCTATTATTTACAGTTTTTCTTCATTTCTTTTTAACCTCCTATTTAATTTGTTAATGAGAGTAACACTGAGATACAAGCATGATCACTCCGCTCCAGTGAAGTTGGGGAGGAGTGAGGTGGAGGACGGGCAGAGCAGGAGCCTGGGCAGACCCAGGTAATTACCTGTGCCTGCAGATGAATTGAAGGTCAATGACCCAGTGGGCAGGGCCTTGCTCAGCCCTCTCAGGACATCCTCCAGGCCAAAGAGAAGGTTAGAGGCCACACAGTGCTGCTCAGAGCGGGGCAGGGTCTCCAGGTCCCCTGGGGTCTCCAGCAGAACATCCACCTCCTGCATGAGGTTCTGGGGGATGGAGACACAGAACCAATGGGCCAAGAGCCAGAGGGTCTGCATGACAACCCTGCCCACTTAGCACCGAGAACAGACTCCAGAGACTATCTATTTTTGGATAAAGGTGGTACTGGATGGGATTCCCAGGGTCCTTGCCCCTGGAATCCAGCTACTCAGAGGTCAACCCTGTCCATGAATGCCAACCATGACACAAACCAAAAGTCCAGAGCAGCAAGAGGGAAGGTGTCAGCAGGTGCATGTGGGTGTCTAACAGTGAGTACAAATACCTGCTGTCAGCTCATCCCACCCCCCGGGAGAGGCAGGGCCTCTGAGCAGGGCGCCCTGGTTTTGGGATCCTCCTCCTCCCAGACCACAGCTTCCCCCAGCCTCTATGGTTGCCTCCCCACTGCCTCCTCTGGGTCCTGCCCTCACCTGGATGGTGACCTGGGCCAAGGCTGACTTGAAGTCTCTGCGCAGATCCTCAACTCTTTCAAAGAACTGGGAGAGACGCTGGCGAGAGAGGAGATGAGAGGGTCAGGGGAACTTGAGGGTGGGCAGGGAACTTGGGGAAAAGAGGCAGATGGGGTGGGCTGCACAGAGGGATTCCTGTCCCCTGGTCCCTGCTAGGGCCACTCACCTGGGTCATGATTCCAAGAGGTGGAGTCCACGGGGGGAAGATCTCTGTAGGGGACGGAACAGTGAGTCATTAGGTGTGAGCGTGTCTGTGTGTGCTGGGGGTGGAGTCTGGGGTCAGGTCAGGACAGGTACCTTCGCAGACGGTGTTGTTGGGGCCATCGGGGGACCCAGGAATCAGTATCCACCCTGGGCGGCAGCGGCACCTGTAGGAGTCCACAGTGTTGACGCAGACAGTGGAGCTGTGACACTGATGCCGCCCGGAGCTGCACTCGTCCTCATCTGGGGACACGAAGATGGGGTCAGGCCAGGTCACAGCCTGGATCAGGCCCCTCTCCTCTCCACGCCCCACCCCTTTCTCCGTGTTTGTGTCCCCTCGCCCCCTTGGTGGGAGGTGATGCCACCTGGTGAGGGCATACCCCTGAGTGGGGGGACCTGAGGTTATGGGAGGTGCAGAGGTGATGCAGTGGCAGGTGAGCCGGGACACACGTACAGGTTGTGAAACAGTGGGACACCTTCACCCCAGTCAGTGATTAATGCTGCCTGGGGGCCCTGGGAGCCTTCCCCTTGGTACCCCACCTCCTTCCTCAGGACCCCCAGATCTGTTCACATCTAGTCTCCAAAGGCTGAACACCTGGCACAGCAGGGCACCCCCTGCTCAGCCTGCTAGGTTTGTGTGGGTGCCACTGATCTGTGATCAGATGCTCTGAGTGTGGGTCTCCAGGAGGGCAGCGTCTGAGCTCAGGACCTTCACAGACAGTGTTGTTGGGGCCATCCGGGGACCCAGGAACCGGCTTTCAGCCAGGGCGGCAGCGGCACGCTTAGCCCCCCACGACGTTGAGGCAGTGGGTGGAATTGTGGCACAGATTGTGCCCCAAGGTACATTCATTCATGTCTGAGAATAAAGCCGGAGGGTCAGCTCTGCCCTCCTCTCACTACCCCACCTCTCACTGCCCCTTTTCTCAAGTTACTCAGCAATTCACACTGAAGACACCCCCATGCCCCACCTTCCAGCATCTAGCCTGTCAGGACACAACTGTGTGACGGCATTTTCCACTGTAAAGACTCCATAAGCTCAGAGCTTATGTGCACCTGTGAGGTGGATGGGGCACAACTGTGTGTGCAAGTGTGAGCCCAGATACACCAAGTCCCTCACACACGGTGCAGGGTGGACTGTGGGGACCTGTGACGGGCCTCTAACCAGGGAGGCTGCGACAAGATGGCTATGCACCTGTTGACACAGGGGGTGGGCTGTGGCATCACTGCCACCCAGAGCCACACCCCTGCCTTTGTTAGAGCAGAGCCCAGAGGGTCAGCCCTGCCCTGCCCAGGTCCCCCGTCTCTTCACTACCTGCGCTGAGGACACAACGCTCCTGACAAAGCTTTCTCTGGTAGCTTCCCTTAAGATGGGATCAGCAGGGACAATGCTCCCATTTTTCAGGCTATGCCTGAGGCAGAAATGGAAACCAAGTCAGGAGAGCTGAACTTCCTGATCAAGGCTCTTATTCACTTTCTCCTGAGCCCTGGACCAAGGTTCTCCTTCTCAGAGCCAGAAGTGACACCTCCCTCTGCTCCCATGTGACAGATGGGAAAGGGGTGAGGTCTGGGGGGTACTCACAAGGGGAGGGCCACCACAAGGGATCCCCAGGCCCAGAGGTCCTGACACCTCTTTGCTCTGTGGTGGGACCTTTCAGGGAGGTGGAGCCCTGGGCAGGGTCTCTGCAGGCCCTTGTTTTTCCAGGAACCTGAGGATCCTCTCCCTCCTCCTCAGGCTGCAGGACCTGCCTCAGCTCCTTCCCCAGCTACAGTCTAGGCTGTGCACAGCTTCGGGTGCATCAGGTTGAGCTCCACCCTGGGCGGGCACCTGCAGGTGTAGCTGCCCTGGGTGTTGATGCAGACTCTGCGGCCTTTACAGATTCTGGGTTTCTGTTGACATTCATCCACGTCTGCAAGGGGAAGAGAGGATCATAGACACCTGCAGCTGCGGGCAGCCTTCGGGGCTGAGAGTCTGGCATGTTTCCTAGCAGAGAAGCATCTGGAAGGTGCCACTGTCTCTTCCCTGGTGAGTGGGTGCCTTTTCTTATTCACATGGAGGCCTGTGGGTGCATGTGGTAGCCTAGACGCTCTGTTGTCCAGATGTGGCTGGAAATGGCCTGATTCTTCTCCATCTCCCAGCTCCAAATCCCTCAGCATCCCTAGGCAGCTCCCAGCTGGAGTGGGGACATCATGGCCACCTGTGTCCCAGTCTGAGCATTTGGACAATGGCCAGGATGGGCCTTCCTGGGGCCTGAGAGCAGGGGAAATGCTGCATTCCCCGAGCAGGACCAGCTTGGCTCACAGGGACGGCCTTTGTCCTCATTTCCCAGGGTGGCTGCTCGCCCACTGAGTTCTCCTTGGAATCTCAGTTGTTCTGACAGGACAGTGCTCTCGCATCCACACTAACTCCAAGAATCCACCTCCATAGAGGCGAACCAAGACCCACCCATGAACGGCCTCTCAAGAAGGAGGCTTTCGGAGAGGGGCACAAAAAATGAAGATGACGCTGGACAGCCAGGGCCACCCAGACAGCAGGCGCCAGGCTGGGTGGACAGTGGAGGCTGAGGTCCAGCCAGGTGGCCTTGGGGTGGTGAAGGTGCCTTTTTCTTATCCCCATGAAGACGACCTCTGAACTGGCAGGAAGTGGAGAGAATTACATCTGAGCAAGGCCGATGGTGGGTGAGGACTGTGGTGGCCGGAGAGGGGAGCAGGTGCTGATGGGCGAGGGGTGGCAGATGTTTCATTTTCTCAGCCCTTGGCCTCACATCAGTGACGCAGACCTGTGGGCCCCGTGGGTGGAGCTCAGCCTCCATCTTCTGTCCCCAGGGGTTCCAAGTCAATACGGGGTCTGGGTTGACCCCCTTGGTAGAGGGTCAGGCTTGGGGCAATGGTCCCTGATGATGCTTTCTCTTTTCCTTTGGTCCAGTCGGGAGCCTATTCCCTTCAGCCAACACTCTGAGTTAGTGTGCCTGGGGTCCATGTCACCTTGTCAACCCTTGACACAATATCCTCCTGGGTCTCAGCCATCTGAGGTGCCCACAGGCCACGGACTGAGATTATTGGGTAGGGCCAGGGGGAACCCTGCTAGAAGAATTAAATGGAGGCTGAGCATCCAAGAAGTCAGGTCAGGTCCAGGGCCATGAGGTGTCTTTGCCAAGTGGGGTTGTTGGTCAGGGCCAGGGGCAGCCAGGGAGGGTGAGCCCACCCTTGAATTTCCCCACCCCCATGGCTCTGGACAGAGTTTCTGGGTCTGTCATGGCCTGAGGGGGGTCTGAGAGGGCTCCTGAGGTGACCTAGTCCATGTGGGCTAGAGTGGGGGAAGGTCCCCTTCTGGCAGTGACTGATGAAGAGGATGGATATTGCACTGGAACAGAACACGCTGTGAGAACAAGATGCATCTTGATGCCATCTCCCTCTTTTTCTTTACAAAGATAAGATGCCAGGTGGGCACAGTATATGTAGAACTTCCAGAAGCGACCATCTATGGAGGGTTCTGAGCCTTGTGGTTCAGAGGGGGTGGGTGACCACGTAGGTGCCAAGACTGCCCTCTGATACCTGGAGAAAGTGGGGGCAAATGACCCCAAACTTCATGGACAAGGAGATGGAAGACACAACATTGTTCTTACCTTGACATGTGTTCTCATTCTCGTTCCTGAACGTTCTTCCTCCAGAAACAAGCTCATATCCTGGGCTGCATGTGCAGTAGTAGCTCCCTTCCGTGTTCTGGCAGTCTGCGAATTTCCCACAGGACACTGCCAAGGGGGCTTCACACTCATTGATGTCTAGAACACAACAGGACAAAGGGTCACCTCCAAAAGGTGTGAGTTCCATCAGGGCAGAGACCCTGGCCTCCAGCCAGACCCAGTCATGGCAATAGGACAGAACTCATGCCCAGGTGGCCTCATTCACAACTGAGGAGAAGCCAGGAGGTCAGGAGCCTGCCCACTGCTGGCTTCCAGCCCCCTTTACTCACAGTGGCCCAAGTACACCCCACACTCCTCGTCAGGCACTCCCCCAGCTCCCAGGGTCAGGCCTTGTCAAGATGTCCCAGGATGCATCTGGGGGAGTCTTGCTCTCTCCACCTCTGAGGGAAGTCCCCCCTTATCAGAGCCTGAGTCAGATATGAAATGAGGAAACAGCACAAAATGGCTACAGCTGAGTCATTGGGAGTGTTTTGTGGCATCTCTTCTCTCCTTGTTCTCTAAACACGAGAAGAAAGATGCCCATGACCCAGGTCCCCTTTGAGCAGCTCAGGGTCTTGTACACTGTTCCTAAAAACAGCATCAGCTTAATAAGAACCATGGACTCAAACATGAATCAAAATGCAGAGACAAAATGTTTGGTTCCTGTACATTCCAATCAGGGGACCAAAGACTTTAGAGCCTGAAAGGACTCTCAGCATCACGACGAGTCAAGACAGGCAACTGGTCTCCCCCAGATCAGAGTTCTCTTCTCTGTGCCTGCAGATTTCCCTTCTAAGGCCCCCGACCCAGGCTGTGGGTGTCAGCACCAGGACAGGACAGGAGCAGGAGGGACACACTCTGAGGGATTCCTGTTCAGCCCCCACCTGGGCAATGGGCTTCCCTCCAGTTCTGTGATGGCTGCAATGGCTGGACATCTGTTCTCAAGGCTAACGGGATGGGTGGAGTCGAGTGGAGGACCGTTCAGAATGAGGTGCGTAGGCAGCGAGATATGAGGATGGGAAATTCTCAGTCCTACAAGTGTGTTCCCAGAAAGGAGCTGGGATCCAGTGACGTTAGCAGCAGGATCTCTCCACGGTCACCCAGCCTACAAATCTCCGTGAGACACACACGTGCCAATGCACAAAGGATCTTTAGGAACACCTCCAGGGTCATGGGTGGGCTGGGAAGGTGAAACAATAACATTTTTTTTCCCTGAGGAAATTACTTTCCCTCCAATATTGATTAACACATGGATGCTTAGGAAACAAAACGAGAACAAAGAAAATCACCCATGAGTCTACTATACGGACTACTAGAAATTTTAGGGGTATTTTTTACTTATATTTTCTAACATATTAGGAATATTTTCCTTTATTATCAGTAAATATGCATCTAAGACTAGTTCAAGTAAATGAAGAATGTTTCTAGGTAAGAGTAGTATAATTTCCTTTTTTCTCATTTTTTAAAATTGTAGTAAAATGCACATTACATAAAATTTACCATCTTAACCATTTTGAGGTTGTATAATTTCCTTTTGTGATCCTGTATTGTTGAAGAATAAAAACTCCTTCATTTTAAACCTGGATCTGGATTCTACCACAGTAGTTGTGGGACTTTGGACAAGCCACTCAATCTCTTTGAGCCCAAATTTGATCTTTAAACCACAGTCCTGGCTCTGCTTGCCTCACGGGTCTGCTGTGAGGACGCGGTGGGAGACCATGATCGTGAGCCGGACAGGAGTTCCTGGTGAGCTCCCTCTGGTAGGAGAGCCTGAGCTTCCAGGCCCTGGGTGCTTCCTTCCTCCTGTTTCTGCCATTATTCCTCCCCTTTCTTTGTGCTATGAGAACAATAATAACAATAATAATAACAGCAACAACAACGATGATAGCTCACCTTTGTTGATAATTTGCTCTGTACTAGTCTAAATATTAAATTTCAACCATACATGTGGAGAAAGTTCAATGATTATCCCTAATATACAGACAAGCAAACTGAGGCACAGAGAGGAGAAATAATTTCCTAAAGGTCAGAGAGCCAGCCAGTGGCAGAGCTAGGCTTTGAATCCACGTAGGCCAGCTCCACTGTGTAAGCTCTCAACACTCCACTACTGATCATGAAACCCGATGCTCACTTCCCTCAACCCTCCCCTGCCCTGTCTCCTCTCTCATCTTTGACAAAGTGCTTCTGTGCTGCTCTCAGTGCTGAAGGATCTGGATGCCCCACACCTCCCCCAAATCTCAGTATGCCCCTGTGCAACCCCCAAGCTCCTGTACCATCGCAGGTCTCCGCGGGGTTGGTGATGATCTCCCCAGACAAAGAAATGAATCCTGGATGGCAGAGACAGGCGGTGCCACTGACACATATGGAGTTCCGAGGGCACCAGCGAGCACAGGCTGTGGGACAAAGACAGCGTTAGAAGGTCCAAGAAATGGAGGAAGCCAGATGCCAACTGGGGGTCCATGAGTGGATGAGAGGAGGGCAGAGACGGATGACTCCCACTGGAAGCAGAAGAGCTCAGAAGACTCTGGACATTTAGGGAGGGAAAAACACCTTCTCCTGTCCACAGAGGACCATCTCTGAGCCTCACGTGCAGAATAAGCCTCCTTTCCCCACCTTGTTGGTGAAGGAACCCAGACCCCAGCATGGGATCCCAGCTTACGTCACTAATGGGGATGCTGGGCAAACTCACCTCTAGAGTGCTGGGCTGTAGGTCCCAATGACAAAAGCAGCAGCAGTGAGAATCCTGGGACAAGACGACCAAGAGAAGACAAAGAGAAGAGAGTCAAGCTCTAACTTCAACCCCTGTCCGATAGCCATTGCCTCCTGTGGAGGTGGCTCTGGACCTGCAGCCTATGGCTTTCCAGCAGCCTCCCCGAGGCTCCTGTACTCGACTCAGAATAGAGGACTCAGCCTCGCCCCTCCATCTCCAGGACCTCCCGAGGAATCAGTCACTGACAGCCACAGCCCTCGTGGAGCCTGAGGTGCTACAGGTGAGGGGACAGAATATACACAGACTGCTGATGACAGGGACACAGCTTAGGAACTGCAACTTCTCCCAATGAAGGGGGAAAATCTTGAAGGAGAATGTCCTCAGATTGGAGTGCCTTTGCCCAGACCCAGGTTCTTTGTTCTCTGGCGATGGCAGAAATCTGCTTCAATAATTTCTCTTCCAGGATCACCCCCCTGTTTAGAGTACATGATTCAGGGCACACAAGAAGAGTGTGGGTTTGGAATCAGACAGCCTGAAGTGTGAGCCCTAGCTCACAGTGATTTCAGCAGGGCGTGGAGCCCTGGAATCAAGAGAGGGGGAGCTGATGACAGGTGACGAGTGAGAACAAAGGAGCCTGCAGGTGCAGCCACCCTCTCCTGGTGAGTGGACTCTCCAGGTTCAGCGCCCATGGCTTCTGTGCTTCCCCCAGCTGAGCTCCTGGCCTCCTGTAGTGCACTGAGGGCACAGCCTTCCCCCTTTGTCTCCCAGTCCAGTCCTGAGAAGTGAGTGACTGACAGCAACAAGCTTTGTGGTATGAAAACAACTGCAAGTGCTAAGGAATAAAATCTACCCTACGGACAATACCTCTAATAACACCTGTTAGAGTCTGTCATCCCAATCATGTGAGCCAAAAATTTTCTGAAAATCCATTCAGATCTGTGTGCCTTGAAGGAAGACAAAAGTGAATTCCTCTTAAGGCTGTGCTGCCCAGTTCAACTCTGTGTAAGGTGACAGAGGACACTGGTGGAGGATGAATTTGGAGATGGACATGTTCAAGTCTGCATCCCAGACCTCCACGTGGTGGCTGTGTGGCTTTGGGAACACCACCCATTGTGTGAACCACACTTTCTCCATTGCAAAATGGGGAAACGGTAGCATAATAGGAGGAGCTTTATTCTGATTGTAGATTAGTGAAGACTAACAAAGGGTTATCACAGAGTCCGATACAGAGTAAACAGACAATGTACGTCAGCTAAAGGGAAAGAAAGAGAAAAGGAAGAAAATGAAGAGCAGAGTTTCTCTCGGGCTCCTCTATGACCTTCCTGGTACCTAAGACCCACCGTGTCTAGGTCAGACTCCAGGGTCAGGCAGAATCACATGCTCACCTTGGTCCTCTCAGGGGTCAGAGTCCTAGACCCCTACTCTTCCCTCCTTGCCCACGAAATGTCCTTTTCTCCTATGACTCTGTGCAGTGCTGCAGAGGGCCAGGCTCCGGGTCCAGACCACCTGAGTCCAAACCAGCCTGAAGCTGCCCCTTGGGAAAGTTGTGCAGGCCTTCCGTGCCTCAGGTGCCCCACCAACCATGCCTCTGTTTTCTAAAGTGTGGCACCAGAGCAGGATCAGATAAGTCCCAATGTCCCATGTGTATGAATAAGTTCATTTAGTCTACTGATCACATTCTACATAGACACGTAATAATGTAAATATCCAGAAGAAACTAACTTTGCTCTCCACTGCTTTCAAATTCCCACAGTATTTGGTACAATGGACCCTCTGAAATATGCCCAGCTTAAAAAAATCATATTCCACACAGCAGATGATAAGAAATGTGGCTATTTTCATAAAACCCAAGAAACAAATTACAACCAATGAGGACAACATATAAGGGACGCCTAACATACTAGGTGACATGTACTATCCCAAGCATTGAAGGAAATACAGACTAATCAGAATTAAGCTCACCTCACTAATACTGGTTTTTACTGATTCACTGTTATTGTCCTTCAAATAATTCCATTACTCATACAAAACTGAAAGACTAAAGGACTATGTTTTTCTTCAAATATTAAGTTTCTTAGAGGTTGGTTATCTACTCTTATGAAAAAATAACATAGGCAGTGTGATGGTTAATTCTATGTGCACATTTGATTTGGCCATGGTACCCAGATATTTGATAAGACACCAGTCTACATATTGCTGTGAAGGTATTTTCTAGATGAGTTTAACATTTAAATCGGGAGACTTTGAGTTGGCAGATTACCCTTCTTAATCTGGATGGGCCTCATCCAATCAGTTGAAGGTCTTAAGAGAAAAAAGGTAGACCACCTCCAAGGAATAGGGAATTCTGCTTCCAGACCGGCTTCAGACTTGAGATGCAACAATAAGTCTTCCCTGGGTTTCCATCCTGCTGGCCTGCCCTGCAGATTTTGGACTCTCCAATCTCCACAATCTCATACACCAATTTCCTAAAATAAATCTAGATAAATAGGTATGTAGGTAGATAGGTAGATAGATAGATAGATAGACAGATAGATAGATAGATAGATATAGATGTAAAGATACATCCTGTTGGTTTCTCTGGAAAAGCTGAACTAATTCAGGTGCCAGAATGAGAAATCTCCAAGTCCCCATATTTGCCCTAGGAATATGTTTCACCGAATTTCTCCTTTGAAAACTGAATATAATTGAGCTAATATCCTTCCTAATTTTTCTTCCCTGCTCTTCCTTACAGAGATAGTGGAAAAACAAGACAGAAATCAAACACAGAATAGAGAACATTCTCAAACTGGACAGACCGTTCCCAGATAGCTTTAGTCTTCTCTCTATAATTCTTCCTACCTGGCAGCAACCTTAGAAATCTCTTCATCATGGTGCAGAGTCCAGCAAGCCCAGTCACGGAGGATGTCTGATCTTGGTCCGTGCAAGTGAAAACGACTTCCTATTTTAGTACGACTTCTGTCTTCATGGGCTGACTTAGGAAACTACTTATCTGAATGCTTTCTTCCTCCTAAGCTGCCCAACGATTAACTTCTTTGAAACTCACAGTTCTGCTTTTAAATATTTTCACAGCATCACTAGTATTTGCACTGAAAGCCTCCTTGAGCCTGGTTTTTATACCTTTCTGATATAGGAAGCATGATACTGTGTTTACAAGACCTCCCAAATGTGAAGAATCATTCTACTGGTCTTTTTGCCCCTAGAAGGACCTTAGATCAGAGTGAAAAGACTAATCTATTTATTATCTACTATCAGACTTCTTTGTTTTTAAGTTTTTATTTTGAAATAAATATAGATTTGCAGGAAGGTGCAAAAATGAGACGAAGAGTTCATGTGTACCCTTCACTCAGTTTCCTGCAAAGGTTACATTTTCATGTAATGATAGTCCAATATCCAAACCAAGAAACTGACACCGGGGCAATGTGTGTGTAGTTCGGTGTCATTTTATCACATGTGTGGATTCCTGTAACTGTCACTGCAATCATGATATGTAATATTTCATCACCACAAAGATCTTCTTCATGTTACTCAAACTTCCCTAAACCTTGGCAGGTCTAAAACTAAGGTGTTTTTATTCTTCAGCAATATCAAAAGAGTCTTAGATTCACATATACTGATAAAGGAGAATATTGCTGACATGTTTTAAAAGAAGAGAAATACATACCCCCAATTTTCCAGTAGTCTGTGTGGTGGTATTCTGGTGATTTTCTTTGCATTTTTAATATTTTCTTTGTTTTCTATGTGTCCATGTGTAATAGTTGGCTAGGCTGCCATAACAAAATAGCATAGACTGGGTGGCTTAAACAACAGAAATTTATTCGCTCACAGTTCTGGAGGCTGGATGTCTAAGATCTAGGTGACGGCAGGGTTGGTTTCTGGTGAGGTCTCCTCCTGGCTTCCACATGGCTGCCTTCTCACTGTGTCCTCACATGGCCTCTCCTCTGCGTGTGGAAGAGAAGAGAGAGAGCTCTGGTGTCCCTTCCTCTTCTTTAAGGACATCGGTCCTATGGGATTAGGGCCCCACCCTATGACCTCATCTAACTTTAATCACTCCTAAAAGCCCCTATCTCCATACACCCATGGGGGTCAGGGCTTCAACATATATTTTAGGGTGACACAATTCAGTGCATAGTATCATGTTTATTTAATATTTGGGAAAAAGTAAATTTTATCAAAAAAAGTTTTGATTTCCCCTTAATTCCTGAAGGATATCTTTTCTGCATATAGAATTCTAGGCTGACAACTCTTTTCTTTCAACATTTGAAAAATGTGCTACTTTGCATTAGCACCATGGTTTCTGATGACAAATTAGCTGTAATTCAAATTGTTTTTCTCTTATCTTATCTCTCACTGCTTTCCAAGTTTTTTTCTATGTCTTTAGTTTTCAAAAGTTTGATTGTGATGTACCTTGGCATGGATTTGAGTTTATCTGGTTTGGAGTAGATTCTTGAATCTATTGGTTTTTGTCTTTTGGCAAACTGGGGAAATTTTTAGCCACTTTTTCTCTGAATAACTTTTCAGATCCACATTCTTTTTAACTCCCTCTGGAATTCAATGACACAAATATTAGATTTGTGTTATAGTCCCACAAGTCCCTGAGACTGTGTTCATTTTATTTTTTGTATTCTGTTTTCTATGTTCAAATTGAATAATTTCTATTGTTCCATCTTCAAGTTCACTTGCTTTTTCCCCTCTTTTGTCTCCATTCTGCTAGTGAGCCCATTTGGTAGATTTCTCATTTCAGTTATTGGACTTTTCATATTTAAAATTTCCATTTAGGTCTTCTTTATATCACATGTATTTGTCAGAGTTTTCTATTTCTTTGCTGAGACTGTCTATTTATTCAGAAAAGTTTGTTCATAATTGAGCATTGGAACATTTTTTATGATGGGTGCTTTAAAATACCTGTCAGATAATTCTAACATTTGTGTCATCTGAAATTGAGATTTTACTGGTTCTTGGGATGACAATGATTTTTGACTGTATCCTAGATATTTAAGGTATTATCTTTCAAAACTGGATTTTATTAAAAGCTTCTGTTTTGGCTGACTCCCCTGACATCATGCCAGTGGGGAAATGGCTGTCATCTTTGTGTTGCAAATGAGGGTGGAATCCAGGTTTCCCACTTGGACTCCACTGACTCCCCAGTGGGGAAGGGCAACCTGGTTGCTGCTGGGTGGGGTGGGTGTTCTCACTCACAACCAGGCCTCTGCTTACACCACCCGACTTGGGGATGTGGAGATGCCTCCCCACATGGCCTCCACTGACACCACAGAGAGGGGATTTTACCAACGGGCGTGTTGCAAGTCCCAGCTCCTTCTCTGCTGCAACCCCATGGGGTGGGAGGAGTGCTTCATTACAGCTGGGCAAGGGTGGGAGTCAGGGCTTCCCACTTGATCTTTGCTGTTGAGGGTGAGGGTGGGGCCACAGTTCTTTCTGTGGTGATTGGATGCAGTGGGGCAGTTACTGCTGAAGTGGCTCCTGTTTTGCTAGACTGCCCCTTTCTTGGTCTTTGGCTAGGGAGAGCAGGATTTTCTGGGGACACATTTTTTATCTGCACCTGTTGGTATTTCAGGGCTGCAACCTCTTAAGTTCCAAGCCTGGGGTATGTGACGAAAAAGAAACCCTCGGAATTCACATTGTGTATTTCCTTGGGTCCCAGGGTCCCTGTGCTGTCTGCCTTCTCTGCGCCCTTCAGAGTCTTCTTATGGCTGTTTTATGTATGAATTTTTATATTTACTTTAACTTCAGTTATTTTTAACATAAAGTTTTCACACTATGCCCTTGGTCTCAACTTGTCCTTTAGACAACAACAGTTGTGGGGGAGTTTTGCATGTTGTACATACAGACTCACATCTTTCTTTCTGGCTGCTCTTGAGTATATTTAGATTGCAGGATATGAATAAATTATATTTTGCCATTCCCTTTTTTGATGTACATTTAGATGACCTCTTGTTTGTCATTGCTGCAATAATTCTTCTTTTAATATCTCAAACACATCATATGGAGAATATCTGTAAATTCTTTAGAATAGGTATCAAGTGGTTCAAATAAGTGTTCGTAAAGCATATACATTTTACATCGTCTCAATTCTGCCCAACTTGTATCTAATGGGACTCATCAAATTACCCAGGTGGTATAGGAGATGATCAATTTCCTGCATCCTGTCAATATACTACTATCACGCTTTTTTATTTTTCATTTCTAACATGAATACTTTTGTTGATCTGTGGCTAAAGTGACTTCTATGTTCTAATCAATCATTTATCTCATTTTGAAGGAAAGTAATAGAAGAAAGAGATATATAGGGATTTTAAAATGTCAAGGGAGTGACATCAGGATCATGGCAGAGTGAGCTTTTTCCTTTGTCTCTCCCTTCTAAGTTACAATTAAATGGACATCCATTAACCAACAGAAGATTCACAACACAACAGGTGCCTGAGAGATCCATGCAGCTGTGCATCTGAAGGTGGGGGGACTGGACCCCTGGGAAACAGTGGAACTAGGTGAGTGCACCCCTCTCTTCCCCTGTGGCAGTGATCTAGGTTGAAGATCCTCACACAGCAACGGGCGCCACTGTGAGTGGAGGCGGGGACAGCCTGGCCCACATGTGACACTTTCAGAGTGGTAACCCAGCCCTTGGGAGCACCACCCTGATGCAGTGGCCCCACCTACACAAATGCTCCCCACTGAGTGACAGTGGCTCAGCCCATGCAAAGGCACTCCACCCGCTGAGTTCAGCTGACAGGCTGGACCTGACTGCTGAACTCAACGGCCCAACCTGTGTGAGCACGACAAGCCAAGCAGCTGTGGCCAGCTTGTGCAAATGCAGAGTGGCCCAACTGGCACAACTATGAGCAGACGGAGTGGAAACATAGTATGCTGTCCCTACCTATCCTCCCAGCATTGGCAGATGGAAGTAACAGGAACCAGAAGAGCACCTGTGACTCAGCTCCCAGTGGTGGAAATCCAGACACTATCTCCACCAGCAGTGGGGGTGTATACAGTTTCCCAGTTCCCCAGGCCCCCACCAGCTACTGTGACACCCGTGAACCCAGCACCCCTGACAGTGGTGCAACCAGCACCCCAAGACAACCCAGGAACAGCAGTGCATGTGGTGCACAGGACAGCAGTGTCTGAGCCACGGAGACCCAGTGGAGGAGCATGAGACCCAGGTGATCAGAACTAAAGTAACAAAAGCTGTACCCAAATAAGAAAAGGTGATTACTTCCACAAATGTGCCGGCAGAGGATCAATTCATCAAACACCATGAAGAAATACAGTAACACTGCAGAATAGAAGGAAAATGACAACTCTTCAACAAACCTGAAGTCACAGAAGATTACAGTTTAACTAACAGAGAATTCAAAATAGCTATCATAAAGAAACTCAATGAGTTACAAGAAAACTCAGAAAAACAGTTCAATGAGCTCAGGAATAAAATTAATCAACAGAAGGACTACTTCATCGAAGAGACTGAAGCCCTTAAAAAAACTATATAGACATTCTGGATATGAATAACACAATTAATTAGATAAAAAATCATGTAGAAAGCATAAAAAATAGAGCAGCCCATATGGAGTAGAGAATTAGTGAGCAGGAAGAGAGGAATCTAAGAATGCTTCAGGTGGTGGAAGAGAGGAACTAATACTTAAAACAAATGAAGAAATTCTTTGAGAAATATCTGATTCAATTAGGAAAAGAAATATAAGGATTATAGGTATCCCAGAGGGAGAAAAGAAGGAGAAAGGAGCAGAGAGCATGTTCAAAGAGATAATAGCTGAGACCTTCCCAAACCTGGGGAAGGAACTGGATATACAAGTACATGAAACCAATAGAACTCCTAATTACATCAACACAAAAAGACTCTCTCAAAGGCATATAATATTAAAACTGTCAAAAGTCAATGACAAAGAAAAAATATTAAGGGTAGCAAGACAGAAGAAAACAACCCACAAAGGAACCCCACCAGGTTTTCAGTGAATTTCTCAGCAGAAACCTTACAGGCTAGGAGAGAATAGAATGAAATATTCAAAATAGTGAAAGACAAAAACTATCAGCCAAAATTCTCTGTCCAGCAAAATTATCCTGCAGATATGATGCAGAAATAAAAGCTTTCACAGATAAACAAAATCTGAGGGAGTTCATTGCCACTAGACCTACCTTACAAGAAACAATGAAGGGAGCCCTCCTACCTGAAATAAAAAGGCAAGGGTTCACAAAGTTTTGAGCAAGGAGATGAATAGACAAAATCATAAAATTGTAGCTCTATATCAGAATAGCCTAGCACACACTTAATTATAACCTAAAAGATAAAGAGAAAGAAAGCATCAAAAATAACTATAAACATTTCAATTTAGTCACAAACTCATAGCACAAAAAAGAATGATTTGTGACAATAATAACACAGCAGGAGAAGAGGAAAGTGGATGGAATCTGCCTAGGCTAATGGAGATAAGAGGCTATCAGAAAACAGACTTTTTAATCTCTGAGATCTTTTATACAAACCTCATAGTAACCACTAAACAAAAAATCAGAGCAGAGCCACAAATCATAAATAAAGAGAAAAGTGAGAAAACTATCACAGAAAATCACCAAACTGAAATGACAGTCAGAAATAGAAGGGAAAAGAAACAATGGAAACATAGAACAACCAGAAAACAAGAGATAAAATGACAGTATTAAGCCATCATATATCAATAATCACTCTAAATGTAAATGGACAGAAATCACCAAGCAAAAGACACAGAGTAGCTGAATGGATTAAAAAACAAGAGCAAACAATATGCTGCCTCCAGGAAACACATCTCAGCTCTAAAGACAAACATAAGCTCAGAGTGAAGGCATGGAAGATGATACTCCAAGCAAATGGCAAGCAAAACAAAGCAGATGTTGCCATACTTATATCAGACAAAGCAGACTTCAAGATAGAAAAGATAATGAAAGACAAAGAGGGACATTATATAATGATAAAAGGGAAATTCCACCAAGAGGACATAACACTTATGAATATATATATGTTCTTACACAGGAGCACTAAAGTATATAAAGCAACTATTAACAGACCTAAAGGGAGAAATTGACAGCAATACAGTAATAGTAAGGAACATCAACAGCCCACTTACATCAATGGATAGATCATCCAGACAGAGAGTCAACAAAGAAAGTGTGGCCTTCAATTAAACACATGACCAATTGGACTTACTAGATATATAGAGAACATTCCATCCCCAAACAGCAGAACACTAATTCTTTTCAAATGCACATGGAACATTCTCAGAGATAGACCATATGTTGGCAAGCAATGCAAGCCCCAACACATTTAAGAAGACTGAAATCACATCAAGCATCTCTTCTGACCACAATGCTATGAAACTAGAAATCATCTGCAAGAGAAAAGCCGGAAAAGCGACAAATATGTGGAGATTAAACAACATGCTACTGAACAGCCAATGTATCAATGAAGAAATCAAAGGAAAAATCAAAAAGTACATGGAGACAAATGAAAATGAAAACGCAGCATCCCAACTCTTATGGGATGTAGGAAAAGCAGTACTAAGAAGGAAGTTAATAGCAATACAGGTCCACATCAACAAACAAGAGAAATCTCAAATAAGTAATCTTAAACTATACCTAAAAGAACTAGAAAAAGAGTAAGAAACAAAGCTCAAAGTCAGTAGAAGGAGGGAAATAATAAAAATTAGAGCAGAAATAAAAAAATAAAGATAAGAAAAAGAGTAGCAGGATCAATGAAACTAAGAGGTGTTTCTTTGAGGAGATAAAGAAAATTGACAAACCCTTCGATAGACTCATTAAGAAAAAAGAGAGAAGGCTCAAATAAATAAATTAGAAATGAAACAGGAGAAATTACAATGGATACAATAGAATTACAAAGGATTATAAGAGAATACTATGAAACACTATATGCCAACAAATTGGATAACCTAGAAGAAATGGATAAATTTTTAGAATCATACAATCTCCCAAAACTAAATCAAGAAGAAATAGAGAATCTGAATAAACCAATCACAAGTAAAGAGATTGAAGCAGTAATCAAAAACCTCCCAAAAAACAAAATTCCAGGACCAGATGGCTTCTCGGGAGAATTCTATCAAACATTCAAAGACCATTTAATACCGATTCTTCTTAAATTATTCTGAAAAACTGAAGAAGATGGGACACTTCCTACATCATTCTATGGGACAACATTAACCTGATACCAAAACCAAAAAAGGGCAATTACAGGCAAATATCACTGATGAACATAGATACAAGAATCCTCAACAAAATATTAGCAAATCGAATATAGCAATCCATTAAAAAGATCATATACCACGATCAACTGGGATTTATTCCGGTGATGCAGGCATGGTTCAACATCTGCAAATCAAACAACGTGATACACCACATTAACAAAATGAGGAATAAACGTCACATGATCATCTCAATAGATGCAGAGACAGCATTTGACAAGACCCAATATCCATTTATGATAAAAACTCTCAGTAAAATCGATATGGAAGGAAAGTACCTCAACATAATAAACATAATAAAGGCCATACATGACAAACCCACAGCCAACATAATACTTAACAGTGAAAAACTGGAAGACAGTCTTCTGAGAACAGGAACAAGACTAGGGTGCCCACTCTCACCACTCTTATTCTACATAGTACTGGAAATTTTGGCTGGAGCAATTTTGCAAGAGAAAGAAATAAAAGGGATCCAAATTGGAAAAGAAGAAGTAAAACGGTCACTGTTTGTGGATGACATGATTCTATATATAGAAAATCCTAAAGAATCCATCAGAAAACTATTAGAAATAGTCAACAACTAAAGCAAAGTTGCAGGGATAAAATCAACATACAAAAATCAGTTGCATTTCTATACACTAATAACGAACTAGCAGAAAGAGAAGCCAAGAATACAATCCCATTTACAATCATAACAAATAGAATAAAATATCTAGGAATAAATTTAACCATGGAGGTGAAAGACCTATATACTGAAAACTATAAGACGTTATTGAAAGAAATTGAAGAAGACATAAAGAAATGGAAAGATATTCCATGCTCATGGATTGAAAGAATAAAGACAGTTAAAATATCCATATTACCTAAAGCAATCTACTGATTCAAGGCAATCCCAATCAGAATCCTAATGACACTCCTCACAGAAATAGAACAAAGAATCCTAAAATTTATATGGGTCAACAAAAGACCTCGAATAGCCAAAGCAATCCTGAGAAAAAAGAACAAAGCTGGAGGTATCGTAAACGCTTACTTCAAAATATGTTACAAAGCTACAATAACCAAAACAACATGGTACTGGCAGAAAAACAGACACAGAGATCAATGAAACAGAATTGAAAGCCCAGAAATAAAACCACGCATCTATGGACAGCTAATCTTCAACAAAGGAGCTAAGAACATACAATGGAGAAAGGAAAGTTTCTTCAATAAATGGTGTTGGAGGCTGGCCCGGTGGTGCAGCAGTTAAGTGTGCATGCTCCACTGCGGCGGCCCGGGGTTTGCAAGTTCAGATCCCAGATGCACACCGACGCACCGCTTGGCAAGCCATGCTGTGGCGGTGTCCTATATAAAGTAGAGGATGATGGGCAGAGATGTTAGCCCAGGGCCAGTCTTCCTCAGCAAAAAAAAAAGAGGAGGATTGGCATTGGATGTTAGCTCAGGGCCAATCTTCCTCATAAATAAATAAATAAATAAATAAATAAATAAATAAATAAATAAATAAATAAGGTTGGGAAAACTGGACAGCCACAGCAAAAGAAAGAAAGTAGACCATTATTCTGCACCATACACAAAAATTAACTCAACATGGATTAAAGACTTGAATGTAAGACCTGAAACCATAAAACTCCTGGAAGAAAACATAGACAGAACGCTATTTGACATTGGTCTTAGAAGTATCTTTTGGAATACCATGTTTACTCAGGCAAGGGAAACAAGAGGAAAAGTAAACAAATGGGACTACATCACACTAAAAAGCTTCTGTAAGGCAAAGGAATCCGTGAACAAAAGAAAAAGACAACCTATCAACTAGGAGAAAATATTTGCAAATCATATACCCGACAAGGGGTTAATTTCTAAAATATATAAAGAACTAATACAACTCAACAATAAAATCCCAAACAACCTGATCAAAAAATGGGCTGAGGCTATGAACAGACATTTTTCCAAAGAAGACATAGAGATGGCCAAGAGGCACATGAAAAGATGTTCAACATCACTAATTATTAGGGAAATGCAAGTCAAAACTCCAATGAGTTATCACCTTACACCCATCAGAATGGCTATAATTAACAAGACAAATAATATGAAATGTTCAAGAGGATGTGGAGAAAAGGGAACCCTTGTACACTGCTGGTGGCAATGCAACAGGTGCAGCCACTGTGGACAACAGTACAGAGATTTCTCAAAACATTAAAAGTAGAAATCTTATATGATCCAGCTATCCCACTACTGGGTATTTTTCGAAAGAACGTGAAATCAAGAATTCAAAGAGATCAATGCATCCCTCTGTTCATCACAGCATTATTCACAATAGCCAAGACATGGAAGCAACCCAAGTGCCCATCAACTGATGAATAGATAAAGATGTGGTATATCTACACAATGGAATAGTACTCAGCCATAAAAAAGACAAAATTGTGCCTTTTGTGACAACATGGATGGCCTTCAGCGTATTATGCTAAGTGAAATAAGCCAGACAGAGAAAGACAAGCACTGCACGATGTCACTCACTTGTGAAAGATAAACAAACAGATGGATAAAGAGAACAGATTAGTGGTCACCAGAGGGGAAGAGGGTGGGTGAGGGCAAAAGGGGTAAAGGGGCATATATGTATGGTGAGGGATAAAAGCTAGACTTCAACTAGACGTGTCCGTACAGAAACTTAAATACAATAATGTACACCTGAAATTACACAATGTTAGAAGCCAATATGATCTCAATAAAATAATTAAATAAAAATAATGAGCATAATATATTTATGGATAGGAAAAATATTCAAGAAGAAAAGCCAACCTCTCTGAGGATGCACAGGCTCCTTCATCCATAGAATGAGAAGGCCAGAATAGATGATTTGTGATGTACCTTTCAACTTTACAATTCTAAGATTCTATAGGCTTAGCAGTTAACCATTAGGAGGCTTAGAGATCACAGATGTCTTGGAATCTTCAAATGATACATTATTCAATGTTTTCATTTTTCCCCAATGTGATGGGTAAACAATTTGTCTTACTATCTTAACAATTTGTACTTCTGTCGTTGACCAGTGTAAATGTCAACAAATTTTCATGTATTTTTGTATTAATGATTCTCTCTGTGAATTATCTGCTCATTTCTTTTGCACACTTTCTGTTTTATTCATTTATTTTTCTTATTGATTTTAAGAAGTAAACAATATGTGGGTGTATGTGTGTGTTTGTGTGTCATATGTATCTATATCTATATATCTTTTGTTAAATATGCAAAACATTTTATTGTATCACATGTCTCCAAACTCTGATTATGGTGTCTTTTGTCACATAAGCTTTTCTTCCTGAAAACCATGTCACGTGCTTTATTTCTGGGGAAAGGTATGGGGAAAAGAGAAAATATTCACTTGAATTTGAGGGGCAGCTAAATTGGAAGCAAAAGTCTCAACAATTTTAGGTCTCTGAGGTTCCTCTGATCCATAAGTGATTGCTGAAACTTCCCTGTTTGGAGATTTGAGACTTAAATTTTTCCCTAGAGCAAGATCATCCATTTTTGCTAGGTTAGAGCAATAAACAACCACAACCCCAAAACACCAATTGGAGTTTTAACACAGAAAATAGGGCCAGGGTACTCCTTTCAAACGCAGATTTTTACATTAAGTGATGTTAACAATCATAGTTGTTTTCTCTTGATTCGACCCTTCTCCCACCCCTAACAGAAGCCCCAGGAACCTGAAGAGCATGTGCATTACTAACCAGACACACAATCCAGCTGCCCCCAATCGGGAATCTGATTGCTAATGGACTGGCCTAGCTCAGGGCTGGATGCAGTAACTGTGCTGTCAGGGAGGATGGATACTAAGGATGCCACCAGTCAGAGTAGAATGCTGGGCACTGGGTCTGGGATGACGTGCACACCCTGTTCACGGCACAATTTCTGACCACCCTGGACAGGAATATCTTGGAACTCAGTCTTATTTAATGATGCTGCATGTCCATGCTCCCACTGATGTAAATGGGATAAATATCATTCCTGTGACAATTGGAATAAAGATGAAATTGAGGGTGGTGTCACCACAAACTTTTCTTTTTGTTTTGATCCAGTTTGGATTTTTACTTTAGTTCATGTCTACGACATTGTCCTTCATTTCATAATAATTTAATAATTTTGGTAGATTTTAACGTACCTGGAATTTTTTAGTAAACAATGTTTTCATAAATGAATAGCCTGTTGTCCCGACACCACTTATTGGAGAGAGTGTTGTTTCTATACTGATTTCATGAGCCATCTTTCACACATTGCTCTGAAATTCCATTTGTGTTGAATATTAAATTCTCATATATGATATATTCTTTATTCTGTTTCATTGATCATTTTTCTATTCCTGGAACCACACCACACTTTTAAACATGCTATAGTTTTGATGATTTTCTAGGTCTTAAGATGCAAGTCTCTATATTTCATGTCCAATAAACCCAAACTGGACTTTGATAAGGAGAGACTTTAATTAGAAAGGCTACTATATTAGGGAGAATGTTCCAATCTCAGACATCTGAAAGTGTCTCAAAATCACAGAGAAAAATGTTTTTCTTCATGGGGTACTGGACGAGGCAGGCAGAGATAAGGAGAATCTGTGGAGGGGAAGCTTGGCAAATAAGGGAAATGACCAGTGGGTTCTGACACGGCGAGAGTCTCGCTGTGGGCAGTCAATTCCCAGGAGAACATGACAAGAGGGAGCAGTTCCACTTTCTTTGTTCTTGTTCAGGCTTGAGTGTAAGAAGAGTTCAGGGCCCTGCAGGAAAGAGAGAAGCTTGATTAAAGTTTGGTCAAGGTGGAGCAGAGGGCAAGAAATGGGCAGATGTGAACACTTGATCACTGATTATTCTTTGCAACTGTGCAACCTCTCTTTTCATATTTTTTCTTCTATGTAAACATTATAACTAGTTTACTAAGTTCCAGGAAAAATGTCTTGGAACTTTGAGAGTGGTTGCATTGACTGTGTAGACTAATTTGGAGGTCATGGGTCCCTTCAGGAATTAAGATTTCCTCACTCCATCAGCATAACTCTGACTTTATGTAGGTTACGGTGATTTTCAGTTAAACTTTATGTTTTCTTTCTTGAGGGCTTGATGCATTTCCTGTAGGATTGTTCCTAGGTATTTTTGAAATATTATTTTTTTAGTTTCAACTGTTTTTGCTATTGTATTTTGAAATTAATTTTTCCCTTGATGGAAAAACCATTGTATTTTGTATTTAGATCTTGCTATAGATATCTTATTCAACTCAATATTTTTCAGGGAACTCTCTGAGGTTTTCTTGGTAGACAATTATGCTATCTGCAAATAATGACTGCATTGTGTTTTCTTTCAAGCACGTGCATCTCTTTTTTCTTTCTTTCCTCATTGCATTGGGTTGGGCTTGGAGGTGGAGTAAAGAATTGTGAGCCAATTCATGTATACATTTTCAAAGTATTTTAAATGAATATTTAACACGTGGACCATGAGGTTTCTCCACAGTAAGTCCTGCTTCCTAACCAAAGGTAAAGGCCTAATGGTTACTGAATTGAGATCTGCAATTTAACAAAAGACACCAGATGTTGTGTTCGCATAATGATTTCAAGAAACATTTGGACAGAGCACTCATTAAGAATTAGAATTGGAATATATTACACCTTATTTTTGTTTTTCGGCAACTGTATTCTTGTCTTTACCTGGATAGGGCACATTGTTTATTTTAAAACTTTGATTTATTTTTTACAACAAATAATACACCAATAAATTTTTGTTGTAAAATATAATACCCCAAAACAAGAGAGATCTGATTGATCCCTACCCTCATCTCACCCCCCTTAAAAGAAGTATCCTCAAGCTACCACAAAATTAAAATTTATACTACTAAACATAGAATCTTTAATTATCAAAGTTAAATAAGAATATATCCTTGTAAAAGTTCAAATGTTAATAAATATATACTTTTAGAATTACATAGTATAGTACTAAAAAAACTCCAACGACTTGACCACTCTTTATATTTTACATGGAGAGTTTTCCTTGTCAATGTAGATAGCAATAATTCAGTCTTATGGTTTTGGGGCAGCATTTCTTAAAATAGAAATAAATTTTCATGTTGTCTTTTTTTTTTTTTTTGGTGAGGAAGATTGGCCTTAAGCTAACATCCATTGCCAATCCTCTTCTTTTTGCTGAGGAAGATTAGTCCTGAGCCAACAACTGTGCCCATCTTCCTCTATTTTGTACATGGGAGGCCGCCACAGCATGGCTTGATGAGCAGTATCTAGGTCTCTATCTGAGAACCACAGGCCACCAAAGTGGATTCCGCAAACTCAACCACCATGCCACTAGGCTGTCTCCCATTTTGTCATTTCTTATTGATGGATTCTTTGAACGAATTTTGATTTTCACTCTTACAATGCTGCACTGAACATCATGAGGTCAGACAGCCTTCTCCTTAAGCTCCCTACTTTAGAGGGTTTTAAGAGCAAAACCCACCTAAGTCCCAGTAAATACATCGTGTGGTCTGGTGGAGAAACAGGACCTTGGCTAGGACCCAGCAAATTGTGGCTGAAGGAAACGAGATGTTGGTGACTAGAGGAGGCTGGGAACCAGAAATCCTTTCTTCCTATACCTGGAAACGGAAGAAAGCACATCTATAGTAATGTCAATTGAAATCGCAGTACTGTTCATCCAGGAATCCAGGAAGAAGACTCAGAAATCCAATGCTTGGGGCATACGGGATTCTGAGAACCCAGGACATTGGAGTTCCATGCATGGTTGGTGTGAGAAATTGGAAGAGTGGAGAGCCTGGAAAGGAATTGGAGCAAGTCAGAGAATGGGGAAGACTGTTGTGGACCAGGAGGGACCAGCAAGTGTGACGTCTGTGGTTGAGGAGTCCTGATGAGAGAAGGTGAAAGACTGATGGTGGGAAGAGGGTTGGAGCTCAGAAGAGCTGGATGGGAAAATCTGGAGTGATACCTGGGGGAGTTAGGGAGGTAATGAGAGGGCTTTCAGATGAGGAAGCTGAGACATCCACATAGGAAATAATTAGTCCAAGGTGAAACAAAGAGCCAATAGGTGAGCCAGTATTTAAACCCCAGTCAGTACAAACTGAATTTCCCAGCTCTGAAACACCATAAGATCACGGTAGGAGGTGAATCTGAGAATACCACTTGGGGCTTTGTTTGTAGATGTTTTTGCTGGGGGAGGGGCTTGTTTTCAGGGTGTTTTCATGTTGGGAGAATTGCTGTGTACTGTCTGCTTCAGGAAGCAGCTAGGCATTTTCAAGCAGTGAAGTGAAAATACCATACTGGGGTGACTGGGTCTTGTTCTGTGCCTCCTCCTGACCCAGTCCAGTGGATATTGTGTACCTTGTAGAGAATTAGTGGTTTACAGGGAGAGAGATTGCAGGCACAGTAACTGGTCTGAAAAATACAAACACTCCAAGAAAAAACTGTAAATTCCCACATAATCCGGAGCAGATGTACCTTGTAGATGTGAACGCTTTCATGTGAGAAGTGGACAGTTTTCCATATATGTGAATTTATTTCTTTTTGCTTTGTAGAAACTTAGAAATTTAATTTTCTTTTTCACCTCATAAGAAATATATGAGTGTTGTCTTTTTAAATGACAAGCAATGCATGTATACAGCAGAATATGAAAATATTCCCTACGTCGCATAGCTGACCCTGCAGTCCACAGGCCCAAGTGAACATGCATTTTCTTTCTCTGTTACAGAGGTTCTCATGACTTACACATTGTAATGCACCCAATAAGTTTTCTAAATATTCATCTACATATTTTTATGTTTCTATGTGTTTTAAAAACCTGTATCAAACTTTGTGTAACATTCTGTGACTAGAATATTCACATGAAAATATTCTTTTTATGTACATATGTACATATTCCTTCAATCTTTTTTCACAGATCCATAGATTTTCCTACTATAGTTGAACTCTAATTTGTTAAACTGCTCCCTATTAGTAAATATTTTAGTTTTGAAGGAGGAATTGGAAACTTGAAGTGGATGCACAGGTGGTTATTTGACAGACATATGGACATGATATTGAGGGTGGGGGAGAGCAGAGACCCCACACCTGTCTGTGAAATCCTTGACCGCCTATCCTCATATGAAGAATTAAGCCCCATGATCTAATACAGAACTCAGCGCTTGTGTCTGGGAAGCAGGAGAATTGAACGACCTAAGACTGAATCCTCATGGAGGGGTGGGGAGAGGGAGAGTCTGTGCACACTCGTATCTTACTGTTCCCCTCCACCCAGGGCATCATGGCCCCCACACTGAGGTGAGACCAGCGGCTCCTACAGTCACACTTACAAGGCCCGGGGAGGCTGGTCCCCAGAGCTGCCTCTGTTCCCACACCACTGCTCTTCCTTAGAAATTTGAGCATTGACATTTTTCTGTATTTCTACTTGATCTTCATGTCAAAACAAAAATGGATAATTACTGAGAACACCTGACTAGTCTTCCAAACACCCAGAAGACACCTCTTATTGTAACCTCTATTTATTGTACATAAATACTGTCTGCTTATGTTGTAGTTTTAAATAACTACCCACAAATTACAGGTTCTGCCAAATTTCTTCTTTTTTTTTTTAAATTTTTTGTTTATTGCAGTAACATTGGTTTATAACATTGTATAAATTTCAGGTGTACATCATTGTACTTCTATTTCTGCATAGATTACATCATGTTCACCACCCAAACACTAATTACAACCCATCACCACACACATGTGCCGAATTATCCCTTTCGCCCTCCTCCCTCCCTCCTTCCCCTCTGGTAACCACCAATCAAATCTCTGTCTCTATGAGTTTGTTTATTGTTGTTGTTATCCACTACTTAATGAAGGAAATCATACGGTATTTGACCTTCTCCCTCTGACTTATTTCACTTTGCATAATACCCTCAGTTTCCATCCATGTTGTCATAAATGGCTGGATTTCATTGTTTCTTATGGCCGAGTAGTATTCCATTGTGTATATATACCACAGCTTCTTTATCCATTGGTCCCTTGATGGGCACTTAGTTGGCTTCCAAGTCTTGGCTACTGTGAATAACGCTGCAATGAACACAGGTGTGCATGTATCTTTATGCATTGGTGTTTTCAAGTTCTTTGGATAAATACCCAGCAGTGGAATAGCTGGATCATATGGTAGTTCTATCCTTGATTTTTTGAGGAACCTCCATACTGTTTTCCATAGTGGCTGAACCAGTTTGCACTCCCACCAGCAGTGTATGAGAGTTCCCTTCTCTCCACATTCTCTCCAACACATGTTGTTTCCTGTCTTGTTAATTATAGCCATTCTGACGGGCATGAGCTGATATCTCATTGTAGTTTTGATTTGCATTTCCCTGACAGTTAATGATTTTGAACATCTTTTCATCTGCCTGTTGGCCACCTGTATATCTTCTTTGGAGAAATGTCTGTTCAGGTCTTTTGCCCATTTTTTATTTGGGTTGGTAGTTTTTTTGTTGTTGAGATGCATGAGTTCTTTATATATTTTGGAGATTAACCCCTTATCAGATGTATGGTTTGCAAATATCTTCCCAATTGTTAGGTTGTCTTTTCGTTTTGTTGATGGTTTCCTTTGTTGTGCAGAAGCTTTTTAGTTTGATGTAGTCCCATTTGTTTATTTTTTCTATTATTTCTCTTGCCCGGTGAGACACGGTGCTTGGAAAGATGTTGCTAAGACCGATGTGGAAGAGCGTACTGCCTATGTTTTCTTCTAGAAGTTTCATAGTTTCAGGTCTTACATTCAAGTCTTTAATCCATTTTGAGTTAATTTTTGTGTATGGTGTAAGGTAAGGGTCTACTCTCATTTTTTTGCCTGTGGCTATCCAGTTGCCCCAACACCATTTGTTGAAGAGACTTTCTTTTCTCCATTGTATGTTCTTGGCTCCCTTGTCAAAGATTAGCTGTCCATAGATGTGTGGGTTTATTTCTGGGCTTTCGATTCTATTCCATTGATCTGAGTGTCTGTTTTTGTGCCAGTACCAGGCTGTTTTGGTTACTATAGCTTTGTAGTATATTTTGAAATCAGGGAGTGTGATACCTCCAGCTTTGTACTTTTTTCTCAGGATTCCTTTACCTATTCGGGGTCTTTTGTTGTTCCATATAAAATTTAGGATTCTTTGTTCTATTTCTGTGAAAAATGTTGTTGGAGCTTTGATAGGGATTGCATTGAATCTATAGATGGCTTTAGGAAGTATGGACATCTTAACTATGTTAATTCTTCCCATCGAAGATCACGGAATATCTTTCCATTTCTTTGTGTCTTCTTCAATTTCTTTCAGCAATGTTTTATAGTTTTCGGTGTACAGATCTTTCACCTCTTTGGTTAAGTTTATTCCTAGGTATTTTATTCTTTTTGTTGCAATTGTAAATGGGATGGTATTCTTAATTTCTCTTTCTGCTACTTCGTTGTTAGTGTATAGAAATGCAACTGATTTTTGCATGTTGATTTTGTATCCTGCAACTTTACTGTATTCGTTTATTACTTCTAAAAGTTTTCTGGTGGATTCTTTAGGGTTTCTATATATAAAATCATGTCATCTGCAAATGGTGGCAGTTTCACTTCTGCCTTTCCAATTTGGATCCCTTTTATTTCTTTCTCTTGCCTGATTGCTCTGGCTAGGACTTCCAATACTATGTTAAATAGGAGTGGCGAGAGTGGGCATCCTTGTCTGGTTCCTGTTTTTAGAGGGATAGCTTTCAGTTTTTCACCATTAAGGATGATATTAGCTGTGGGTTTGTCATATATGGCCTTTATTATGTTGAGGTACTTTCCTTCTATCCCCATTTTATTCAGAGTTTTTATCATAAATGGATGCTGTATCTTGTCAAATGCTTTCTTTGCATCTATTGAGATGATCATGTGATTTTTTTCTTCATTTTATTAATGTGGTGTATTACATTGATTGATTTGCGAATGTTACACCATCCCTGCATACCTGGAGTAAATCCCACTTGATCATGGCATATAATCTTTTTAACGTATTGTTGTATGCGATTTGCTAGTATTTTGTTGAGGATTTTTGCATCGATGTTCATCGGTGATATTGGCCTGTAATTTTCTTTTTTTGTGTTGTCCTTGTCTGGTTTTGGTATCAGGGTAATGTCAGCTTCATAGAATGAGTTAGGGAGCTTCCCCTGCTCCTCAATTTTTTGGAAGAGTTTTAGAAGGATAGGTATTAAATCTTCTTTGAATGTTTGGTAGAATTCACCAGGGAAGCCGTATGGTGCTGGACTTTTATTTTTGGGGAGGTTTGTGATTACTGTTTCGATCTCCTTACTGGTGATTGGTCTATTCAAATATTCTACTTCTTCTTGATCCAGTTTTGGAAAGTTGTATGATTCTAAGAATTTATCCATTTCTTCCAGATTGTCGAATTTGTTGGCATATAGCTTTTCATAGTATTCTCTTATAATCTTTTGTATTTCTGAGGTGTCTGTTGTAACCTCTCCTCTTTCATTTCTGATTTTACTTATTTGTGCCTTCTCTCTTTTTTTCTTGGTGAGTCTAGATAAAGGTTTGTCAATTTTGTTTATCTTTTCAAAAAACCAACTCTTGGTTTTATTAATTTTTTCTATTGTTTCTTTAGTCTCTATTTCATTTATTTCTTCTGTGATTTTTATTATTTCCCTTCTTCTACTGATTTTGGGCTTTGTTTGTTCTTCCTTTTCCAGTTCCTTTAGGTGCATTGTTAGATTGTTTATTTCAGATTTTTCTTGTTTGTTGAGATAGGCCTGTATTGCTATAAACTTCCCTCTTAGAACCGCTTTTGCTGTATCCCGTAAATTCTGGCATGTCGTATTTTCATTTGTCTCCAGGTATGTTTTGATTTTTTCGTTGACCCAGTCCTTGTTCAGTAGCATTTTGTTTAATCTCCACGTATTTGTGGATTTTCTGATTTTCTTCCTATAATTGATTTCTGGTTTCGTACCGTTGTGGTCAGAAAAGATGCTTGGTATTATTTCAATCTTCTTAAATTTATGGAGACTTGTTTTGTGGCCTAATATGTGATCAATCCTGGAGAATGTTCCAAGTGCATTTGAAAAGAACGTGTATTCTTCGGTGTTTGGATAGAATGCTCTGTATATATCTACTAGATCCATCTGTTCTAGCGTGTCATTTAAGGCCAATGTTTCCTTATTGACCTTCTGTTTGGATGATTTATCCATTGGTGTAAGTGGAGTGTTCAAGTCCCCTACTATTATTGTATTACTTTCTATTTCTCTTTTTACGTCTGTTAATAATTGCTTTATATATTTAGGTGCACCTACATTGGGTGGGTAGATATTTACAAGTGTTATATCCTCTTGTTGGATTGTTCCCTTGATCATTATGTAATGCCCTTTTTTGTCTCCTTTTACAGTTTTGTTGTAAAGTCTATTTTGTCTGATGTCAGTACTGCTACCCCAGCTTTCTTTTCATTGTCTTTTGCGTGGAGTATCTTTTTCCATCCCTTCACTTTCAGTTTGTGAGTATCTTTAGGTCTGAAGTGTGTCTCTTGTATGCAGCATATATATGGGTCTTGGTGTTTTATCCAATCATCCACCTTATGCCTTTTAATGGGGGCATTTAGTCCATTGACGTTTAAAGTAACTATTGATAAGTATGTACTTACTTCCATTTTTTAACTTTTTTTCTCAGTGTTTTAGTAGTCCTTCTCTGTTCCTCTCTCCTTCTATACAGAATTGATGTTCTCTTTAGTTTGACCTGTCTGAAAGCTCTACTCTTTAACTCCCCTCTTCCCTCTTTTTATGTTTTTGATATCATATATAACCTCTTTTTTGTGCATTTGTATCCATTGCCCTCTTATCATGGAAATACATAATTTTTCCTGTTTGTGTCTTCTCTTTTCCCCTTAAATCAGTCACTTTACCATTTCTTGTAGCACTGGTTTCTTGGTGACAAACTCCTCTAATTTTTGCTTGTCTGGGAAATTTTTGATCTCTCATTCCATTTTGAATGATAATCTTGCTGGGTAGAGTATTCTCGGCTGTAAGTTTTTTCCTTTTAACACTTTAAATATTCGTGCCACTCTCTTCTAGCCTGTAAGGTTTCTGCTGAGAAGTCAGCTGATAGCCTTATGGGGTTTCCTTTGTATGTAACTTCTCTTTCTCTGGCGGCTTTTATGATTCTCTCTTTATCTTTAATTCTAGACATTTTGATTATGATGTGTCTTGGTGTAGGCCTCTTTGGGTTTATCTTGTTTGTGGCTCTCTGTGCTTCCTGTACCTCGATGTCTGTTTCCTTCCTTAGGTTAGGGAAGTTTTCAGTTATTATTTCTTGAAATAGATTCTCTGCCCATTTGTCTCGTTCTTCGCCTTCCGGGACACCTATAACACGGATGTTAGTGTGCTTGATGTTGTCCCAGAGGTCCCTTAGACTGTCCTCACTCTTTTGAATTCTTTTCTCTTTTACCTCTTCAGCTTGGGTAATTTCTTCTAGTCTTTCATCCAGCTCGCAGATCCGTTCTTCTGTATCTTCTACTCTGCTTTTGAGTCCCTCTAGTGAAATTTTCATTTCCAGTATCGTATTCTTCATTTCTGATTGGTTCCTTTTTATATCTTCCATTTCTTTGTTGACATTCTCACTGAGATCATCTATTCTTCTCCCCACATCAGTGAGCCTCCTTAACACTCTTTGTTTGAACTCTCTCTCAGGTAGCTTGCTCATTTCTGTTTCACTTAGTTCCTTTTCTGGGGTTTTGTCCTGTTCCCTTACTTGGAATGTATTCCTTTGCCTCCTCATTTTGCCTCTTTCCCTGTGTTTGTGTCTACATATTAGGTAGGTCAGCTACGTCTCCCGCTCTTGGATAGGTGACTTTATACAAGTGATACCTTAGGACGCATGTCGTGTGATTCCCTCAGTTCTCAATGTTCCAGGGGTGACCCCTATATTGGCTATGTGTGTCCTTCTGTTGTGGCCTGTTTGCTCTCCCCATAGGTGCCCAGGGAGCACGAGTTATGCTCCTGGTCAGCTGTTGTAATGCTCAGCTGTTTGTAGTTGTTTTGAGCCCTTCAGTCTCTTTATCAGTTGTGGGGAGCCCCAACACAGTTGGCTGCAGGTTCTAATACCACATTTGTGTTGCAGTATTTCTTTTAAGTGAGTAGGCCTCCAGCGTGGCAGGTTGTTAGGCTCAGGGGCTTAGAATTGCTATAAGCCTTCAGCCTTTAAGTCTCTTGTCAGCTCTCTGAGGATTGCAGCTGGGTGGAGCTGGCCTCAGGCACAGGAGCACACAATTGTTTGAGACTTTGGAAGGTGAGGCAAACTCCCTATGTGGGTCTTTGAGAAGCACACGTCTTTTGCAGCTGACAAGCCCTGCCACCCACAGGTCCCCACACACAGTCAACACAGCCCTGCCCCATGTGTGCACCCCGACCTCCCAAAGTGGACCCAGTCTCTCCATGGCGGGACCTCCACACACTCCACCACTGCCCCACACTCTCCACCCGCTCCTTGTGCATGCCCTGCCCAGCTGAAGTCAGCTCAGTTGCCAGGCTACAGAGAATCCAGTCACCAATCTATGCAGGCCCACAAGTTGCCTGAGGGCTTGTTGTTGGTTGGGGCCAGTCTCTAGGGTGGGCTGCCTGCCCTGGCTGAGCTGGACTAAATCGGTGTTCTAGTGGGTGGGGCAGACCTGGGCTAGCATGTCCCAGGAAGAACTCCAATGGTGTCTGTGTCAGCATGCCCACACCAGGCCACAACAATGGCCGCCGCCAATGTCCCAGTCTCTGGAGAGGTCTCACTTCTCAGCAAGATGCACTCAGGGCCTATCAGGTGAGTCTCTTTTCACCAAAGCACTATGCACCTTTCTTTCTGTTGATTTTAGGATGCTTTCTGAAATGGGTGAGTTTGCGCGCAGGCCCTTTAAGAGCCAGTTTTAATTTCTTTGTGAACCAGCTTTTCCGGGGGTACTTCCCAATGTTTTAGTAGCAGGCAAAGTCAGATATTTTGCCACTCGTCTCGATTGTGCTTGGTCCACAAAATGCCTACAGTGGGGGCGCTCAGGGCCCCGCTCCTCCAGGGAAGGCTGCGTACCTGTGGGCTGCTCCCAGGTGGCTGTGAAACACTGCGGCTTGTGAAAGCGGTGTTTTTTCTCTCCAGAAGGGAGTTTCTGCCTCTTCCACCTCAATTAGGATTGTCCTTTGTTGCAGGAGTTCCTCTTATCCAGTTTTCAGTTCAGTCTAAGGGGTAATTTTTCCACGAGTAGTTGTAAATTGGCTGTGTCCGTGGGAGGAGGTGAGTTCAGAGTCTGCTTACGCTGCCATCTTGACTTCTCTACTCTGTATTTCATAATTTTTGATTGAATGCTGGTCAATGTGTGTAGGACAGTAGTGTGTTGGGTGGCCCATAGCTGGTGTATTAAATTAAGAATATGCAGAGTATGACCTGCTGAATGAGGAGGCACAAGCCACCCACACGGGGTCTGTGGATAGCACCCTCAGCATCCAAGCTTCCACTTTGAGGAAGCGAAAACCACAGCGTTGTTTTGATTGAAGGCACAATTTCAATACACTCACACAAAGGAAGTAAAGAAAGAGATTTATTATTTACAGGTCTCAGAACTGGGGGGTGCAATGAACGGGGGAAAGGCAGTCCTCTGTCCCAGGTCACCAGTGAGCAAGAGATAGAGCAGGGTAGCAAGCATCCATTATTTATAAGGTGGTTGGGGCAGAGGTCACTAACTTTTTGTGGGTTCAACTCTAAGGAGTTATTATAAAGCTGACCCAAGGACAAAATGGGGTGAACCTGTGACAGGAATCCTAAGCTCAGATCCTTATGTAAATGTCCAGAATGTGGGTGTGAGCAGGGTTGTCATACTATAAATTGCCCAAGCAGCAACTCAACATAGCTGTTTTCTCATCACAAGTAGACACTGAGGGATATATTATTTATTACTGGAAATGTGCCCACTGTTCCTCTGCTGGGCTAGTTTTGAGGGAGCTTGAGTCCATCTGGTCAGGAGTCCTTGAGCCCTGGGCTTCAGTTTATTCTCATGTTACCTTGTGCTCCTGTGCTTGCAGAGGGGCTGCTTTGCCAGAGGGTTTTCCTCCACCTTCAGCTGCACATCTGCCCACTGTGGCTGCATCTCAGAGACAGTCTCTGCACATTCTTGCCTCTCCCTCAGAAAGTCTACACTCTCACGATGGCCCAACCTTGGCCCTTAGCAATTCATTAAAAGATGTGGGTGAATTCTTCTTAACCGTTTGTGTGGCACCCAGACCACTGCCTTTTGTGCTCTGCCATTAGGGGACCAGTGCTCCTGACAGTCTTTCCTTGGATGACCCTGTCTTTCCTTAGACTTTAAGCTACTTTATTATCCATTACCTCAGTTCTGTTACGGGTTCAAGAGAATGAATGATTTTATAATTTATATGGATTTTTCTTCCTGTTAAGTTGGGAGTGATACTCATTTCCATTTTCTATTTCCTAGGAGATCTCCTCTATTTTCTTCTAATATTTAAAAAATTTTATTTTTAATTTTTTGATTTTAAATTCATCACCACACGGCCATGCAAGTTCATAGTTTATAAAATATAATTTCACAAAATTAGTTTTGTGCATAAGAAAAGACATTTTATCTAGATGTCTAGGAATTTATGAGGGTATATCTTTAATGAATTAATAACTAAATAACATGTTTATTTACTTTTCAGACATTTTTTATTTACAATTTTTAAACACAGAAAGAATTTGGAAGAGGGATGCAATAGACATTCATCTAGATTCAGCAATTATTAACATAGTGCCACAGTAAAAACTCTTTCTCAATCTATGTGCACACGTTTATATTCTTGCTGAAACATTTGATGGTCACTGGCAGACAGCATAATGCCCCATTCTTCAATATTTCTTCAACAAATGTTGAAGATTTCAAAGAATATTCTCCACACGATCATAATATGATTATTACACCCAAGAAAATTAACAATTTTATAATAACTTTTAAAATCTGATACATATTCAAATTATCTCAATTGCCTCCAAAATGTCTTTTAAGGCTGTATGTCTGAACCCAGTCCCACTAAAATTTACATTGAATTTGACTGTTATGTTGCTTTTTTTTTTTCAGATGTACATCATTGTACTTCTATTTCTGCATAGATTACATCATGTTCACCACCAAAATACTAATTACAACCCATCACCACACACGTACCGAATTATCCCTTTCACCCTCCTCCCTCCCCCCTTCCCCTCTGGTAACCACCAATCCAATCTCTGTCCCTATGTGTTTGTTTACTGTTGTTATTATCTACTACTTAATGAAGGACATCATACAGTATTTGACCTTGTCCCTCTGATTTATTTCACTTTGCATTATACCCTCAATGTTTATCCATGTTGTCACAAATGGTTGGATTTCATCGTTTCTTATGACTGAGTAGTATTCCGTTGTGTATATATACCATATCTTCTTTATCCATTTGTCCCTTGATGGGCACTTAGGTTGCTTCCAAGTCTTGGCTATTGTGAGTAATGCTGCAATGAACACTAACTATCAGGGAAATGCAAATCACAACTACAATGAGATATCACCTCACGCCTGTCAGAATGGCTATAATTAACAAGACAGGAAACAACATGTGTTGGAGAGGATGTGGAGAGAAGGGAACTCTCATACACTGCTGGTGGGAGTGCAAACTGGTGCAGCCACTATGGAAAACAGTATGGAGATTCCTCAAAAAATCAAAGATAGAACTACCATATGATCCAGCTATTCCACTGTTGGGTATTTATCCAAAGAACTTGAAAACGACAATTTGTTGTGTTACTTTTGTCTCCTTTAATCTTGAGCTGCCTCTAGTCACTTTTTAAAATGATATTGACTTGAGAAGAGTCTAGGCCAGTTGGCTGGTTGGATGCCCCAAGTTCTGGATTTGCCTGATTGTTTCCTCTTGATGTCATTTAACTTGCTGTTCTGTCCACTGTATTTCATGAATACTGAAGGCTAGGTCTGAAACACCAGGTGCCAGTAAGCTTTTTCTAGAAAGACGAGGTAGTAAGTATTTTCAGCTTTGTGACCTTACAGCCTCTGTCACAGCTGCTCAACTCTGACACTGTAACATGAAAGCAGCCATAGACAATACATCAATGAATGTGTGGCTGTGTTCCAATAAAACTTTACTTACAAAAGCAGACAGCTGCCTGCATTTGTCCTGCAAATATAGTTTGCCAACCCTTGGCCTAGAGGCTGGATTAGGTTCAGGATACACTGATTTGTCACTAAATCTTTATTTACCACAAATTGCATGCTGTAACTTCACATATTACCAGGAGATATCTAATTTCAGGTTGCCCACTACTGATGACGATAAGCCTGAACATTAAGTTCAGGTGGTGACTGTCAGAGGTCCACATTGTAGATGTACACCTTGGCCCTTGTAATGAATCAGTAATCTGTGAGGTGATTTTTGGCATTGTAGGCCTGGCCTGTCCTCCAACAGCCTTTCACTCAAGGCTTTTAGTGACCATTACTGGATATTGAAAAAAAGTATTTGATATTCTAATTTTATCATCTCTTCCACATTTATTGGCTCATGTTTTAGGTATCTCCATAAATTCATGCATAGTTTTATTTAATATGTTAGAATCATTTACAGTCATTGTCCTTGCTGTTCAAATTGATGCAGATTTGGTCAGTGGGAACCCACAGGGAATTTATTGTAGGTGTAACTTCTCTGGATTTAGATCTTTCCTAGATTGCACGCTGAGGATGAAATAATGTTATATACAAAGCCACCTCACATAGTGTGTAGTATTAAAACACACTTTTTTCCAGAGCTCTGCTTATAAAATGTAAAGATGGAGAGACTTTATTCACAGGGCTCACATTTTACACTAAGAGAAGAAATATTATTTTTTACTTGTAAGCTCAGTGAAATCAGGAATTGGATCTTCTTGATCTGTGTGTAGCACATGGTGAAGTAATAAAAATATACTTTGAAATGAAAAAATTAGTAAGTCTTTAGAAACAGAGAGTGAAGAAGTCGAAGCATGTACGCAGGGAGACCAACTCTCCTCGTTTGCCTGTAGCCCAAGTGTTTCGTGGGATGTAGGACATTTGGTGCTAAAACCAGGAAGGTTGGGTAACTGGATTAATTATTTACAGTACATGCAGGAATTTGAAAAATATTTTCCTCTCATGCTATTTTAAGAAAGTCATTGAGGTTGGTTTTCTTTATTATATATCTTCAATTTGAGGACGTCTTTGTTGAAAAAGAGGTTGGAGCAGAGTGTTTCCTCCAAGGCAACTGGGGAATTTTGTCACAGCTCCTTGACTCTGCTGGGAGTGAGATGAGCATGCCGTATGGACCAGAAAGCCCAAATCCTCCAGCAACTGAACATCAAACCTTTCCTGCATACTTTCTCCCTCAATGGTGTCATGAGGAGTAACTGGTAACAAGCATGAAAAAGGGTTTTTTACACTCTTTGCCGAAAGGATGACAGTTCTGAATTTTCCAGGATATGAAATATTCTGGTTAGATGTTAATTTAATTCTCCTGAGAAGGGAAGTGAAAAAATGATATTGTGTTAAAAACTGCAAGACTTGAACACTGAAAACTATAAACCATTGTCAAAAGAAGTCAAAGAAGACCTAAAGAAATGGAAAAACATCCATGTTCATGGATCAGAAGACTTAATATGTTAAGATGGCAGCACCCCCAAATTGATCTACAGATTCAACAAAATTCTTATCAATATTTCAGTTTAATCTTTCTCAGAAGTTGCCAAGCACATCTTAGAATTTATATTGGACTTCAAAGAGTCCATAATAATGTAAATAATCTTGAAAACAAAGAACAAATTTGTAGAGTCAATACTCCAACTTCAAACTTACTACAAAGCTACAGTAATCAAGATAGATGAATGGAATAGACTTAAGAGTCCAAAAATAAACTTCTATATTTATGGTGAATTTATTCTGACAAGGAAGCAAGATAGTTAATTGGGGGAAAATATTTTTTCTAATGAAGGATGGTGGGACAACCTAATATGCATATGCAAAAGAATGTGGACCTCACACCGTATTACAAACCTCACAGCATTTAAAAAAATTAATTCCAAGTGGATCATACACTTAAATGTAATTAAAATTACACAAGTCTTGGAAGAAAACATATGTATAAATCATTGTGGCCTTGGGTTAGGCAATTCTTTTTTAGGTATGACACCCAAAGCACAAATGAACAAAAAATTAGACAAACTGGACTTCCCCAAAATTAAAAACTTTTGTGCATCAATGGACACTATCAAGAGAGTGAAAAGTCAACACACGGAATGTGAGAAAACAATTGCAAATCATATATCTGACAAGGGAATTGTATCCAGAACATATATAGAATTCTTACAACTTACCAATAAAAGAGAAATCACTGAATTAAAAATAGAGAAAAGATTTGAATAGACATTTCCCCAAAGAAGACATGTAAATGGCTAATAAGCACAAGAAAAGATGCTCAACATTATTAGACGTTAGGGAAATGAAATCAAAACCATAATGAAAAACTGCTTCACACCCACTAGGGTATAAAAAAACAATAACAAGTTTTGATGAGGATGTGGGGGAAATTGGAACCCTCATATATTCTGATCTCACTTCTAGTGGCAATGGGGAACAATTTAGGGGATTTTTAGGCAAGGTGGTACCTGATCAAATTTTTGTTTTGAGAAGATAATTCTGAATTTTATGTGGAAAACTAATGGAAAGAGGGAGAAGAGTAGAGGAGAGACCAGTTAGGAGGATTTTACAATCTAGCCAAGGGGAGACGGCAGTTGGAATTAGGGAGAAGATGTTGGAGACAGCATCAGCAAGACAGATTTGTGGGCTACTGCGGGGAAATATGAGCACAATTTAGCCATGGATTGGCTTGTGGTGGAACAGGGTAGGGAAGAGGATAATGTCAAGGATGTTCCAGGTCCTGACTGGTGCAAAAAGATGTTATGTAGATGCCACCCAATGAGATGAGAAACCCTGAAGAGGATTAAGTTGGTGAAAGGGATGATAAGTTCTGTTATGACCATGTTGGGCTGCCTCTGAGATATCTAAGTGGGAATGTTAAGTAGGCAGTTGGAAGTAGTGGTCTCAGGCTCTTATGGACTTCATGGCTAGAGAAATCTATTTGGCCATCATTTCCTTCTGCATCGCGCATTGAGTCTCTGCAGACAAGGCTTTCTTTGAGGCAGGTATTATGTGAGAATAGATGTGTTTCTAGAACCAAGCCAGGTACAGTAGATGAAATCTAAAGAAGATGAAGAAAGCTTGGATAGAGAGATAGGAAGAATTCCAGGGAGTGTTGAGAGATAGAAGTCAGACACAAAAGAGAAGTTTCACGATGGAGGCAGTAACCACAGCATTCAATACTGCTGAGAGGAACAAAAGTTATTTATTTCATCGACTGATAGGAAGCTCATTGGGGGCTTAAAAGTGAGTTTTTTGGTGGACTGGTCGAGGCAAAAGCCAGTTTTGAGTGTGTAGAGAAAGAAGAGGGAGGGATCAAATGTGTAACGTTAATATTTGCAAAGAGAGTGACTTAACATGTTGCAATAAGGTGGAAAAGATGCTGTTGAGAAGATGAGACTGTACAGGTCCAGAAAGAGAATGTATGAGCAACAATGTAAAGTGTGGAAAAGTCAAGAGTGGAACAAAATACAAGCTGAGGAAACCTCACATAAAAAGATGCTCAACATCACTAATTATCAGGGAAATACAAATCAAAACTACATTAAGATATCACCTCACATCCATAGAATGATTATAATTAACAGACAAGAAATGACAAGTGTTGGAGAGGATGTAGAGAAAAGGGAACCCTCATATACTGCTGGCGGGAATGCAAACTGGTGCAGTCACTATGGAAAACAGTACGGAGATTTCTTAAAAAATTAAAAATAGAAATACAATATGATCCAGCTATCCCACTCCTGGGTATTTAACCCAAGAACATGAGACCAATAATTCAAAATGATTCATGCACCCTTACGTTCATCACAGGATTATTCACAATAGCTAAGATGTGAAAGCAACCCAACTGTCCATCGAAGGATGAATGGATAAAGAAGATGTGGTATATATATATACAAGGGAGTACTACTCAGCTATGAAAAAAAGACAAAATTGTGCTATTTGTGACAACATGAATGGCCCTTGAGGGTATTATGCTAAGTGAGATAACCAGACAGAGGAAGACAAATATTGTATGATTTCACTCATATGTGGAAGATAAATAAACAAACACATAGATAAGTAGAACAGATTGGTGGTTACCAGAGGGGAAGGGGTTAGGGGGAGGTTGAAAAGGGTGAAAGGACACATATGTATGGTAATGTATAAACACTAGACTATTGGTTGTGAACATGATGGAGTCTACATAGAAACTGAAACATAATAATGTGCACCTGAAATTTACGCAATGTTATAAGCCCATATGACCTGAATAAAATAATAAAAATAAAAGGCAGAGGGATTAGCTTTAAAAAGTTGGAAGCACGTTTTGTCTGTCTGTGGAAATAAGATGGAATGAGGAGAGAATGAACCAGACGCCAAATGCCAGATGTTTTTGAGAGCACAAAGTTAACCCTGTTTCATCCACTGAGTTGATATTCCCTGTGAAGAAGTTGGTAGGAACATCTGCTGGGAAGAGGGAAGAGTTAGAAGGATGAGACCTCTGAGGAGTGGAGAATTTAGGAAGGGACAGTTGTGGAGGGTGGACAAGTACATAGGTGAGAGAAATGCAGAAGGCTTGCCAGGCAGAGTGGGGGCCTCATGAAAGTTGGGAGGAAGAATGAATTAGCTCAAGTCATTGCACAACCCATATAGACCCCATGAGTCTCATTTTCTTCAACTACCAAATGCGAACATAATAAAACTTACCTCCAAGTGCTGATGTGAAGATAATGTGAAGAAAAATATTAGAAAATGTTATGTAAACCCCCAAAATACAAATGCTTGGTACGATTCACGTGAGTAGAATCTCTTCTATCTCCTCTATGATTCTCCTCCCTGGTTTTGCATTGTTTGTGTGTGCTGATAACACCAGGAACGGTTTCAGGCTTCAAGGACAGTCTCAAATCCAACTTAATACTTATTTCATTTTACTTTTATGACTGTATATATCATGTATATACTGTTCTTTATAGAGGGGTAGCATGGAATGACTTGGGAGAAAGGATGGTGCTGTGTCTCTGAGAAACTCATGCACCACTGCTTCAGATCGTTAGTTCCTGCCTATAGAGCTTACCATAGCATCTTTCTCTGCTTATGAGTAAGTGTTTTCTATCTTCTCACCAAGGAAAATTAAAAAGCACATGAACCAATTCTCACAAGGTGGGTACTATACACATGAGGGAATAAGGTAGCCAGGTGTGAGGGTCAAGGTGAGTGTAGAAACAGTGAGTGAAAGCAGAGAAAGACTTCCTTTCATGACAGGAAGTGTCTGGATGAGTCCAGCAGTAAACCAAGTGTGGGCCATCCCAGGGCATCCCCTGGGTATACCCAGGTTGTCCCATGTGGGAGGCATGTGCTGATTAAGCAGATCTGTTAGTCAATTGCTCTGGGAGCAGCGCATGGTCTTACCACACTGTGTCTGGAGGCCTCAGACATTGGCCTGCTAGAGAGCGTGTACTTCTCAGACTCCACTTTGGTTTTCCTGACCCCTTTGCACCATTTTCTATATTGCTCCCGGACCTGCAGAGGCAAAGCAGGCTCTGGTCAGCTCACTGAGAGGAGTGAGATGGGCAGAGTCCTGAGTGGGAGTCAGACAGTGGTACCTGCTGGCTGAGGAGACAGTACACCAGGAAGATGAAGACGCCCTGCAAGCTGTTGATGATGGTGAAGAGGTAGGCCATGACATGGGCGGCTGGACCCACCTGCAGGATTCCCAGACACCAGGTGCAGCCCAGGATGAAGAGCTGAGCTGTGGCTTTACATGTCAGCATCCTGGGGAGGAGGAGAAATGAGGCCCGTGACCACCCAGAGCAACACAATCTTTCTCATCTCCACTCCATGGATCCTCTGACTGAGTGTGATCAACTTAGACCTCTACTGTCCATGATTCCCTAAAAAGACTTGCTATTTGGGTCTAGGACGGCATTTTGACTTGGACTGAGGATGGTAGTGACACCTCATCATGTGGGTTTCAGAAACATCATGATGTTTCATGGAGATCCCTGATTCCATTCAACCAGCTGTACTGAGGACCCTCTGTGCACCTGGCCCTGTGCTGGGGCCTGGGCATTAACAACAATAAAGACAAGACTTCTGTTTTCACAGACCTCACAGTCTAGTAGAAGGATGAAAACAAATGGTCACTTATAACATTTGTGACGTGCAATGTACTTCTGCCCTGGTCCCATCCAGTACTGTTCCCCTGCTCACCTTCTCCACGAACTGACCCAGAGCAGCCTTTGCTCTGAATACAGACCTTAATTCTGTGCCAAGTTGAGGAAAGCAAAGGACACCCCCAAACTCTTAGAAGATGTAATAAGTGGCAAACGAGCCTGATTTCCTCAGGTGGAAGAGTGGGAGAGGGCAGAGGGAAGAGCATGCATGGAGGTGTGGGCATGAAAGGTCATGCTGGGCGCTGGGAACAGTGGTGGGATTTCCTCCGTGTGTTATAAAGATATCAGTGTTCTTAGGACCATTTCCATAGAGCCACAAAAGGAATCCCTGTTTATCAGAACAAAGTCAAGTCTCTGTGGAGCTCAGGTGCTTTCATGCTGGTGGTTATGGATGGAATGTTTTCGGCTTGGGTGTCAGCAGCAAACTATAGTATCAGAGCTGGCTTCCAAGGAGGGTGGGTGCACCTCTCTCCTCCAGTCCCCTCAGAGTCCCCTGAAAGGACTTCAGGAGCTTGGGGCCATATGGCCTTGCTCCTGGACCATGCTTGGTGTGGGGGGGATTGTGTGCGCCCTGTGATCCATCCTCACCTCGTGTTCTGGAGGGTGGACACATCGCTGTTGAGTGAGGAGAGCTTGTTTTTCACGATCCAGAAGGTCATCAGAAAGAAAGCCAAATTGATCTGCAGAAGAATATCCCCAAGGCATATTAAATACATTCCACATCTGCTCAACCTTCCTCCTAGCTCATCCAACACCTAACCCAGCAGGTGAGAAGATTCGCATTTCACAGCAGTCCTAGAAAATCAGACCTAACACTCGGTAACTCAGGCCACTTCTTGTCCTGTAACTTGGGTGACGAACTTGTCCTGGTTTGCATGGGAATTTCCTTGATGTAGCAAGAAAAGTCCCATGTCTCAGGTAGCACTTCATTCCTTGTTTTAAAACTGAAATTCCGGGCTGGCCCCATGGCTTAGCGGTTAAGTGTGCACGCTACGCTACTGGCGGCCCCAGTTTGGATCCTGGGCGTGCACTGATGCACGACTTCTCTGGCCATGCTGAGGCCGCATCCCACATACAACAACTAGAAGGATGTGCAACTATGACATACAACCACCCACGAGGGTTTTGGGGAGAAAAAAAGGAGGAGGATTGGCAATAGATGTTAGCTCAGAGCAGGTCTTCCTCAGCAAAAAGAGGAGGATTAGCATGGATGTTAACTCAGGGCTGATCTTCTCCATAAATAAATAAATAAATAAATAAATAAATAAATAAATAAATAAAACTGTTTAAACAAAACAAAACAAAATAAAAACCCCTGAAATTACTACATCCTGAGACCCCCCCTCAGTCCTGGGAAACTGGAACGGTTGCTCACTCTACCCATAACCCTCCTTATACACCTGCTCTTTGAATGACCCTCAGCTGGGCAGGTAGGAGGCCCTGATGTCATCCATACTCACAGAGAAGATGGTACAGACGGGACCAAGGAAGGCCCATATAAATCCTTCATTTGTGTGGAGCCAGCATCTAAGACAGATGAAAGAGATTCAAGAATATGTTGGCCTTTATGGATCAAAGAATATAAATAAACATACCTCTCACTTCCCAATTATTATTATTATTATTATTGCTTTCCTTGGGTAAAATCATTTAACATAAGATGTACCCACTTAGTAAATTTTAAGTATACAATACAATATTATTAGCTATAGGCAGTTTATGCTCTTTAGTAGATTTCCTGAACTTATCTTCTATAACTGAACTTTGTATATGGTTTTGATGGTGGTGATGGGTTCAGAGGTGTACACTTGTCCCCAAACTTATCAGGTGGTATGCATCAAATATGTATACCTTTTTACATGTCAATGATACCTTAAAAAAGTGTTCTTTTTTAAATTCCTTTTAAAAACTTTTTTTAAGTCTTGGCCCCAGAAATCTTGACAGAAAAAAATACAAACTTTGTAATAAAAAGAATCAATCAATAAATTAATTTATGGTTTATTTGACAAATAAGGAGTATCTCCTCTATACCAGGATGTATGCTTGGCTCTGAAGCCCCAGTTGTGATTAAGATAGAGAGGTCTCAGTCCTCTGGGGGCTCCCAGCTGGGTGGAAGGTCAACAATCAGCAATAGAAACAGTCAAGATGACGAGTTTTATGATCAAAGTATGAGGATCTGTGAGAACATGGAGCTGGAACCATAGCCTAGTCTGGGGTGTAGAGACTCAGAGGGTTGGGAAGGTTCCCTGAGAGAAACGAATCATGTTTACGCTGAGATAAGAAAGATGAGTAGGTGTAGACAAGGTGAAAACATTTGGGACATGACAGAAGAGAAATAAAAAGTAACGGTTACCCTGACACAGTGTTGAGCAGGGCTCCTGTGCTTTGCAGACTGTCTTCCTGACGAGGACATAGGTACTCAAACCATCACAGGTCAGGCGTCTGAGGCCGAAGGGAACAGAGGCAGTAACTCAAGGCCACACTGATAGAAATGTCAGAATTGGAATCTGATCCCAGTGAGGGGACTGAGAGTGAGGAGGGAGGTGTGAGGACCATGGAGAGGTGCATCCACCAGGAAGAATGGAAGAGAAAGTGTAAAGAATGGAAGAGAAAGGCGGCAAACTGCAGCCTGTGGCCAACTCGGGCTGCCGCCTGACTTTGTGGATGTGTTTTCCTGGGACACAGCTGCAGTCACTCTCTTACGTGTTGTCTATGGCTGCTTTTCTGCTACAAGGACAGAGGAGAGTAGTTGGAACAGAGACCGTATGGCCCACAAAGCCGGAATATTTACCATCTGGCCTTTTCAGATAAAGTTCTCTGACTTTTACAGTAAGCTATCCAGGAAGGCTAGTTGGCCCGGGCTCATCTGACACAGGTGAACATTAATCTTATCGTATAGGACTACGTTGTGAGTGCCAGACGGGATTTGATCCCACCTCTACCACCAGCCAGCTCTGTGATCTTGGCCACGTCAGTTAATCTCTTTGTGCCTCAGTCTCCTCATCTGTAATATTGGCATAATGCTAGTTTCTACCTCAGAGGGTTTTGGGACAATGATTGAGCTGATACGTGAAAAATATTCAGAACAGTGATTGCACATCAGAGGTGATTTATAAGTCTTAGCTCTGGTACTAATAATTTAATTATCTAAATTATCCTCCATTTTTTTTGAATTAGGAGAGAGAAATAGGCTACACAAACCAATTCCATCCCTTCATTTCAGTTTTTCTTTCTAGAAGATTTAAAACAGTCTCCTTAATTAATGCAAAGATAAAACTAAAAATCAAAAAGTCACCGTCTATATTTTAACTGTTTTATTTATAATTATTAATATGTTATTTCTTCATTTGATTGTATAGTTATTAATATAATAAACAGTTAATATCATATAAATTTAACATAATATAGTTAACATTCAGAACAATTAAATCTTGAGGACTTAACCAGTCACTTCAACGAACACAGTCATGACACCAGGAAGACATCTCTGGAGTGATTACTGAGTTTTTCTCTGCCTATCATATTCTGGTGAAATTAAAGTGCTCTGTTGGTTATACGACAGCCATGGTCGTGCTGGAGAAGAAAAGGACAGAGGGAATTTGCATTTACCGGGCGGGTGTTCCATAAAGGTGAGGCCTGGACGCTGCAGAAATGGCCACAATCACAGCCGGGACCCCGTAGCCCACAGGGAACATGAACTTCCTCATGAACCTGCTCGCGCTGGTGTAGTTGACCACCATCAGGTTGCGAGCAGTGAGGAAGAGGTGCAGGCCCTCCAGCAGCATCCAGGTGAAGGAGGCCAGGTAGAGATAGTGTAAGGCACCTGCGATGAGGGCGCACAGCACCTGGGGGCAGAGGCAGGTGTCATCAGGAGGGAAGGTCAGGGTGGAGGGTGGCCCAGGGCCTCTCCTGCACCTTGCCCCTGGGGAGGACTCTGAGGAGCATGAAGGAGTTGTCAGAGAGGGTTTGTCTTCCAGTTGCATCAGTCAATGTGAAACTGGCTACTCACCCCTCACCTTCCCCGAGACACAAGATCATTTATTACAGTGTCCAGTGCAGCATGGCTCCATGGACTCAGCACTCCTGGGGCAGGGCAGAGGGTCCACTGGGACAGGGTCAGTACCTTGATCTCGGTTCGGTCGATGGCCGTGAGGAAGAGGAGGTGGGCCAGGAGGAGGCAGAGGGAGAGCTGCAGGTGGAGCGAGGTGCTGGTGTTCTGGATGGTTCTGCACAGCAGGAAGGTGAGGGCCGCCAGGAGGAGGCACAGCAGAGAGAGGCTCAGCCCTATGTAGGTGATCACAGCCAGTACGGGGTCCTCCTCCTGGGACCCAGTGAAGAGGAGATCACAGTCACCCCTTCCTGCTCTGGGGTAATGACCCTTCCTTCATTTTTATTTTTATTTTTAGGCACAGAAAAATTAGGAATGGAGGAGCCATGTAAATTTGTGATGTTTATGGCTAAGTAGCTATAGGTTCAGAGTGTTAGATTGATTAATTCAGACCTTGCACCAAGCCCTGAAACCCACGGGATTCTTTTTCTTTAGAGGTCACCTGATTGAGTCTCTGGTTTTGGTGATCCAGAGGAAGTCAGCAGCTCCCCTGGCCAGGGGAGGAGGCCAACATGGCTCCTGACCCACCTGTGCTCACTGGCTCCCATGGCACCCTCGGACCTCTGCCATCACCAAGTCTTCCTTTCTGCAGTCCCTGAGCACTGCTGTACTAAAGACCCCTGTGGTAGGCATAATTCTAATTTTGCAACCGTATCCCCACACCATGGTATAAACACACTTTCTTCCAGATTTTCAATCAAAATCCAGGCTAGGTGTTGCTGTGAAGGGATTTTGCAGTTGCAACTCAAGTCCTCCATCAACTGACTAAGAGAGACAGTTTATCTTGGGTGATGGCTTGATCTAGTTAGGTGATTCCTTAAAAAATCTGAGCACTTTCTGGGGAATAAGATTCAAAGTTTGAGAGAGTTTTGATGTGAGGGAGCTTCTGCTTCTGGCCTCCTGACAGGAACACTGATACCTCGTGAGAGAGCCTACGAGAGGGCCATGTGAGAAGGAATGCAGGTAGCCCATAGATGCTGAGCATGGTCCCCTGCTGCCAGGTGGCAAGAAAGTGGGTCCTGAGTCCTACAGCTACAAGGAACTGAATTCTGCCAGCAACCAGGGGCTTAGAGGAGGACCCCAAGCCTCAGACGAGATTGCATCTCTGGCTGACACGATTTCAGCCTTGTAAGATCCTGAGCTGACAACCCAGCTATACCACGCAGGACTGCTGACCTGCAGAAACTGGGAGATAATACATTTGTGGTTTGATTGAACTGCTATGTTGTGGGAATTTGTTACAGTGAGATGCACACTGAATGCAGCCCTCTCAGGGCCCTCACCTGCATGTCATAGTGGGCCATGAGGACGGCGAAGCTGCTGAGATGGGTGCAGTGGCAGGTGGTGCTGGTGTCTCTGGTGTCCACCACCCTGCAGCCTGTGGTGGCCCAATGACCACTTCCATTCTGGCCATGCTCCCAGAAGACACAGAATACCCTCTGCCTTGGCCCAGGGGTCACTGACTGTAGGAACAGGGAGTAGATGTGAGCTGGTGGTTCTGGTGCTCAGAAATGATGACCTAACCTGGCTTATGAAGTGCTTTCCTGGGGAGATGATGCACCCATAGGGGAGCCTCCCTGAACCCCGAGGCTATGACCAGGACTCAGACCTCTTCCACACCCACACCCCCATCCCACCTGGACTCACGTGGTTAAAGATGAAGGTGACTCGGAAGCTGAGGTTCTGGGTGTCATTGTTGCTCATAAAGGCGGTGACGACATCTGAGAGCAGGACAGGGGAGACTACCTGCAGCAAGTCCTTGTGTGTCTCATGTACAACTGCTCGCTTCTCAGGCTCCAGGACCAGGGGGGCCTCAGCCAGCAACTTACCCATCCCTGGTGTGGAGACAAGGCCCACCACAAAAGGGCCTGCAGGACGAGGTGAAGTGTGTTATCTTGGCATCCCCAACAAGACCCCTTCTTCAGATGGACTCTTTCCTTGTGGCCCCACCACACCCCACACTTCCCTTTAGCATTTAATTCTCTATCTGTCACATCCCTGGGCACTTGTCCCACTGTGAAGCCTCAGTGACCTTCTCCCCATCTCAGCTGTTACCTGAGTCACCAGATTCCTGCACCATATCCCAGTTCAGCAGCATCTTTGCCTGATTCTGACTCAAGGTGATACTCCTGTCTCCTTGTTCCAGCACCTCCACGGACAGTTCTATGAGTTGTGGCAGTCACATAAGGGAGTTAGATTAGTAATTGTGTATGTACATATATACTATGTATTACTTTCACATAATGGTATTATTGGTACACATAGTAATAATATTAACCATAGTATCTGGTATACATAATAATTGTATATACATATGTATAGCATCTGAATTTACAATGAAGTATAGAAGAATACTATGAGCAATTATTCAACAGCAAGTTAGATAACCTCGTTGTAATGGAGAAATTCCTAGAGACACACAAACTACCAAAACTAACTTAAGAAGAAATGGAAAATCAGAACAGCCCTATAACAGGTAAAGAGATTGAATCAGTAATCAAAAACTTCCAAAAATGGAAAGCCCAGAACAGATGGCTTCACTGGTGAATTCAATCAGGCATTTAAGGAAGAATTAATGCGAATCCTTTGTAAACTCCTCTATAAAATAGAAGAGAAAGGAACACTGCCTAAATAATTCTACAAGGCCAACATAACTCTTAAAACAAACCAGATAAAGACATCACAACAAAGCAAACCACCGACCAATATCTCTTATGAACATAGATGCAAATATAGTCTACAAATTATTAGGAATAATTTTATCCAAGGAGACTTAAGACTTGTACATAGAAAACTACAAAAGATTGTTGAAAGAAATTAAAAATGCTGAATAAAGGGAAAGACATCCTTTGTTCATGGATGGAAGGTTCAATATTATTAATATGGCAATAGTCCCCAAAATGACCTACAGATTCAGTGTAATCCATATCAATATTCCAACATCATTTTATTAATTAATCTTTCACAGAAATGGAAAAGCTCATCCTAAATTTCATGTGGCATTGCAAGGGGCCCAAATACCCAAAACAATCTTGAAAATGAAAAACAAATTTGGAGGACTCACACTTCCTTATTTCAAAACTTAATACAAACCTACAGTAATCAAAACACTATGGTACTGGCATAAGGACAGACAGATAAACCAATAAAATAGAATTGAGAGTCCAGAAATAAACCCATACCTCTATGGTCAATTGATTTTCAACAACGGGTGCCAAGACCCTTCAATAGGAAAAGAATAATCTCTTCAACAAATTGTGATGGGACACCTGGATATCCACAAGCAAAAGAAGGAAGTTGGACCCCTACCTCACACAATACACAAAAATTAACTCAAAATGGACCAAAGACCTAAATTTAGGAGCTAAAACTCGAACAATTAAAAGAAAACATAGAGGTAAATCTTCATGACCTTGGATTTGGAAATGGATTCTTAGATGTGACACCAAATGCACAAGCAACAAAAGAAAATATAGATAAAATGGACTTTATAAAAATGGAAACATCTGTTCACTGAAGTGAAAAGACCATGAAGAAAGTGAAAAGACAATCTGTGGAATGGGAGAACATATTTGCAAATGACATGTCTCATAGAGTCTACTATCAGAATACATAGGGAACTCTTACAGCTCAACAACCAAAACCAAAAAACTGAATTTAAAAAAAGGCAAAGGACTTGAGTAGACATCTCTGCAAAAAAGATACAGAAATGTTCAATGATGATATGAAAAGATGTGAAACATCATTAGCCATCAGGGAAATGCAAATCAAAACCGTATGTGATATCAGCTGACATACTCTGAAAGGCTGTAATAAAAACAAAACAAACTAGAAGTAACAAATGTTACTGAGGATGAGGATATTGGAACCCTGGTTACATTGCCAGTGGAAATGGAAAGTGGAAAAATAGCACTTTGGAAATATTGTTTCTTGGTTCCTCAAAAAGTTGAAAATGGAATTACCATATCACTCAGAAATTCCACTCCTAAGTATGTACCCCAAAGAACTGAAAAAGTTATTGAAACAGAAACATGTACACCAATATTAATAGTGGCACTATTCACAATAGTCCAAAGGTGGCAACAACCAAATGTCCATCAATGGATGAATGGATTAACAAAATGTGGTATATCCATATACAGTGGAATATTATTCAACCATAAAAAGGAAAGAGATACAATACATGCTACAACACGGATAAACCTCGAAAACATTATGCTAGGTGAAAGAAGCTGGACTATTAGGTCACATGTCCTATGATTCTATGCATATGAAATGTCCAGGAGGTGCGAATCCATAGAGACAGAAAGCAGATTCGTGGTTGCCAGGGCCTGGGGGAGGGAAGGAATGAGGTGTGACTGCCTAGCAGGTGCAGTGCTTACTTCTGGGTGATGAAGATACTTCAGAAATAGAGGTGATGGCTCACAACTCTGTGAATGTGCTAAATGCCACTGAATTGTATACTTCGCTTAACATGGTGAATTCTATGTTACATGAATTTTAACTCAATAAAATAAATCATACTTAAATATCAAATAATATTAAATTTATATTATTCTAAATTAAATTGTTTTCTTTTGAAATCATTTCTATTTTATCTTAAATTCTTTGTCATCATTATTTCATCTTCTCATAATTTAGTTTATAATGAAAATGTATATTATTTACAGTTTTATTCATTTCTTTTTTTTATTGAGGCATAGTTGACATATTGTATTAATTTCAGATGTACAACTTAATGATTTGATATTTGTATATATTGCAAAATGATCATCGCAATAAGCCTAGTTCAAATCCGTCACTATACATAGTTACAAAAATTTTTATATTTGTGATAAGAACTTTTAAGGTTTACTCTCAAAGGAACTTTTGAATATGCAATACAGTACTATTAACTATAGTCACCAAGCTGTACATTACATGTCTATAACTTATATACATAGCTGGAAGTTTGTAACTTTTGACCCCTTTCATCCATTTCACCCACTCCCTCAACTCTGGAAAATACCAATCTGACTTATTTCACTTACCATAATTTATTCATTTACTTTTAACCTTTGTTAATAAGAGTAATGCTGAGATACAAGTGTGGTCACTCGGCTCCAATGAGGTTGGGGAGGATTGAGGTGGAGGGCGGGCAGAGCAGGAACCTGGGCAGACCCAGGGTACTTACCTGTGCCTGCAGGTGAATTGAAGGTCAATGACCCATTGGACAGGGAAGTACTCAGCCCTCTCAGGACATCCTCCAGGCCAAAGAGCAAGTTAGAGGCCACAAGGTGCTGCTCTGAGCGGGGCAGGTTCTCCAGGTCCCCTGGGGTCTCCAGCAGAACATCCACCCCCTGCATGAGGTTCTGGGGGATGGGGACACAGAGTCAGTGAACCAGAGGGTCTACATGAAGACCCCGCCCACTCAGCACAGAGAACAGACCCTAGAGACTATCTATTTTGGGATAAAGGTGGTACTGGATGGGATTCGCTGGGTCTTTGCCCCTGGAATCCAGCCACTCAGAGGTCAACCCTGTTCATGAATGCCAACGATGACACAAACCCAAAGTCCAGGAAAGCAACAGGGACAGTGCCAGCAGGAGCACGTGGGTGTCTAACAGTGAGTACAAATACCTAGTGTCAGCTCGTCCAACCCACCGGGAGAGGGGGGCCTCCAAGCCCAGTGCCCCTGTGTTGGGGTCCACCTCCTCCCAGACCAAAGCTTCCCCTGCCCTCTATGGGTGCCTCCCCCCTGCCTCCCCTGGGTCCTGCCCTTACGTGGATGGTGTTCCCGGCCGAGGCTGACCTGAAGTTTCTTCTCAGATTCTGGACTCCTTCGAAGAAGCCATTGAGACGCTGGGGAGAGGGGAGATGAGGGGGTTAGAGAGCATCACGCTTGGGTAGGGGAGCTTGGGGAAAACGTGTGGCCGCTGCAGCACTGTGCTGAGGGATTTTCTGCCTTCTGTTCTCTGCTGGAGCCACTCACCTGGCTCTTGATTTCACGGGGTGGATTCCAGGTGTGGAAGGTCCCTGCAGGCAACAGAACAGCAGTTCATTAGGTGGGAGAGCATCTGTGTGTGTGTGTGTGTGTGTGTGTGTGTGTGTGTGTGTGTGTGTGTGTGTTGAGGGCAGGGGTTTAGGGTCAGGTCAGGTCACGTAAATGGTCATTTGGTCATTCAGGGGCCCCTGTTTGGGCAGAGAAGCCTCTGGAAGTCCCCACTGTCTCCCCCCCGGGTGAGTGGGCACATTTTCTTACACGTAGGGGTATCCTATGGGTGAATGTGGTGGCCTAGATGCTCTGTTGTCCAGATGTGGGTGGAATCTGCCTGAGTCCTCCCTGTCTGCCAGCCCCATTGACCTCAGCTTCCCTCTGAAGCTCCCAGCCGGGGTGGGGACGTCACAGCTGCCTGTGTCCCCCGTTAGCATTTGGAGAAAGGCCAGGGTGAGCCTTCTTGGGACTGGAGTGCAGCATTTCGCCACCAGAACCCATCTTGGCTCCCATGATGGCCTTTGTCCTAATTCCCCCAGGGTGTCTTCTGCTGGCTGAGTTCTCCTTGGAATCCCGTGGACCCTGTCAGGACAGTGCTCTCCCATCCACACTAACTCTGAGACAGCTTGATAGAGATGGACCAAGAAGTGCACCTCAGCCAGGATTCCTAGGATGAGGCCATAGGGCTGGGGCAGGGAGAATGAAGAAGATGCTGGACAGGCCAGGGCCACCCAGACAGTGGCACCAGGTCTGAGTGGACAGTGGGGCTGACGTCCAGCCAGGCAGCCCTGGTTCCTTTTTTCTGATCCCCATGAAGGCATCCCCTGACCTGGCAGGAAGTGGTGAGAACCCACATCTGAGCAAGGCCAGCGGTGGGTGAGGGCAGGCTGGCTGGACAAGGGAGTAGGTGCTGATGGGTGAGGGCTGTATGTCATTGCTGTCATCAGACCTCTTGGCCTCCCACCAGGGACACATACCTGTGGACCCCCTGAGGAGGTGCCTGTCTTCTGTCCCCCAGTGTTCTGGGCCCCCATGAGGCCTGGATTGACCTCCTTGGGAGAGGTTTGGGCCTGGGGCAATGGTATCTGATGATGCCCGCTGTTGCCATCTGGTCCTGACAGGATCCTTCTCTGTTGTTCTGACTGTTGATGTGTTTGTTTGTGGTGGGTCCGTGTCACCCTGCTCAGGCTTGACACAACATTCTCCTGGGTCCTGGTTGTCTGCGCTGCCCTCAGGCTTGTCAACTGAAATCATTGGGGAGGGTCAGGGCAGAGCCTTGTGTGCGGATTTAGAGGGAGGCTGAGCAAATGAGAAGTGAGGTCAGGGTGTCAGGGTTGTTGGCCAGGGACAGGGCCAGCTGGGGTAGGTAGAGCCACCCTGGAATCTCCCCACTCCCAAGGGTCCCTGGGTCCATCATGGCCTGGGAGGTCTAAGTGTGTTCCTGGTGTGGCCAAGCCCATGTGGGCTCTGGTGGGGGATGTGATCATCCTGGCAGTCACTGGTGATGGCAAAGAGGAGGGACATTGTGCCTAAACTCGATGCACTGTGAGCTCCTAAAGTATCTTGAACGTCATCCCTCTCTTTTGTTTTACAAAAATAAGATGCCAGGTGGGCAGGGGGGATATTTTAAACTTCCACAAGTGACCCTCTGTGGAGGGTTCTGAGCCTTGGGGTTCTGAGAGGGAGGGTGACCATCTAGGTCCCAGGATGGCCCTCTGATGCCAGGAGAAAGTGGGGTGAATGACATCAAACCTCATGGATGAGGAGATGGAAAATGCAGAGTGGTTCTTACTTTTACATGTGTTCTCTTTTTCATTCCAGAATAACATTGGCCGAGAAACAAGCTCGTATCCTGGGCTGCATGTGCAGTAGTAGCTCCCTTCCGTGTTGTGGCACTCCGCGAATTTTCCACAGGACACTGTCGAGGGGGTTTCACACTCATTGATGTCTGGAACACAGCAGCACAAAGGGTCACCTCCAAAAGGCGTGAGTTCCCATAGAGCAGAGACCCTGGCCTCCAGCCTGACCCAGTCATGGGGACATGACAAGACTCATGCCCAGGTGGCCTCATTTAAAACTGAAGATAAAGCCAGGTGTACAGACACCTGCCCATTGCTGGCTTCCACCTCCCATTACTCACAGTGGCCCAAGTATGCCCCACACTCCTCATCAGGCACTCCCCCAGCTACCAATGTCAGGCCTTTTCAAGATGTCCCAGGATGCCTCTGGAGGAGTCTTGCTATCTCTACCCCTAAGGGAAGTCCCCCCTTATCAGAGCCTGTCTCAGATGTGAAATGAAGAAGCAGCAGGAAGTTGCTCGCAACTGAATCACTGGGGGTGTTTTTTGGCATCTCGTCTCTCCTTGTTCTCTAAATATGAGAAGAAAGATGCCCATGACCCAGGTCCCCTTTGAGTAGCTCAGAGACCCACAAAGCAGGGGCCGGACACTGTTGGCTAAAAACAACATCAGCATAATATGAACCACAGACACAGAAGTGAATCAAAATGAAGGGACAGAATGTTTGGTACCCGTACATTCCAATCAGGGGACCAAAGACTTTAGAGCCTGAGAGGACTCTCGGCGTCATGACGAGTCAGGACAGGTAACTGGTCTCCCCCAGATCAGAGCTCTGTTCCCTGCACCTGCAGATTTCCCTTCTAAGGCCCCAGGCCCAGGCTGCGGGCGTCAGCACCAGGACAGGACAGAAGCAGGAGGGACACACACTGAGGGATTCCTGTTCAGCCCCAACCTGGGCAAAGGGCTTCCCTCCTCTGTTCTTACATGTTGGCAATGGCTGGAGACCTGTCCTCAAGGTTGATGGGATGGGTGAAGCTGAGTCGGGGACAGTTGGGAATGAGGTGTGCGTGCGAGGAGAGGAGACAACGATGAGAAATTCCTCAACCTGACAAGCACCCTCCCAGAAAGGAGCTGGGATCCACCTACATTAGCAGCAGGATCTCTCCATGGTCACCCAGTCTACAAATTGTCATGAGACACACATGTGCAAACACACAAAGGAACCCTTAGGAACACTTCCAGGGTCATGGATGGGCGAGGCAGTTGTCACAAGACAATTTCTCCCTGATAAAATCTACTTTTCCCCAAACAAAAAAATAATGTATAGATACTTAGAAAATAAAGAAAATGTAAAACATAAAGCAAAGAAAACTACACGTAAGTTCACTATACAGACTACAGAAATTTTAGGGATTTAAAAAATCTTTTCAAACATATTAGGAATATTTTCTTTTACTTTCAATAAATATGCAGCTAAGACTACTTTGAGTAGATGAAGAGTATTTCTCATTGAAACATCCATATAATTCCCCCTCTTCCCACTTTTTTTTTCATTGTGATAAAATGCATATAACATAAAAATTTCAATCTTAACCATTTTTAAGGAATATAATTTCCTTTTATGATCTGGTATTATTGAAGAATGAAAACTCTTTACTTTTAAACCTGGATCTAGGTTCTTTATTAATTGTGTGACTTTGGATAAATCACTCAATCACTTTGAGCTCAATTATGATCATTTAAAAATGATACATCTCTGAACTCATAGAACTGCTAGAAGAAAACATAGGTGGTAAGTTCCTTGATATCAGTATTGGTTCTGATTTTTTGGATTTGACTCCAAAAGCAAAGGCAACAAAAGCAAAAATAGACATGCAAGATTAATCAAACTAAAAGGCTTCTTCATGGCAAGGGAAATCATCAACAATGTGAATAGGCTACATGCGGTTTGGTAGAAAATATTTGCAAATAATACCTGATAAGCAATTAACATCCAAAATATATAAGGAACTCATTCAACTCAATAGAAAAAAAAAACAATCTAATTTGAAAACTTGCAGAGGATCTGAATAGACATTTTCCAAAAAAGACATTGAGATGGCCAACAGGTACATGAAAAGATGCTCACCATCACTAATCATCAGGGAAATGCAAAAAAAACCACAGTGAGATATCACCTCCCACCTGTCCAAATGGCTATTGTCAAAAAGACAAGAAATAACAAGAGTTGACAGGGATGCAGAGGAAAGGGAACCTTTGTACACTGTTGGTGGGAATGTAAATTGATGCAGCCACGATGGAAAATAGAATGGAGGTTCCCCCAAAAATTACAAATAAACTATCATATGATCCAGCAATGCCACTTCTGGGTATTTACTGGAAGAAAACAAAAACACAAACTTGAAAAGATATCTACATCCTTCTGTTCATTGCAGCATTATTCACAATAGCCAAGATATGGAAATAACCTAAGTGTCCATTGATGGATGAATGGATAATGAAAAAGTGGTTTATGGATATAGTGAAACACTATTCAGCCATACAAGAGAATGAAATCCTGCTATTTGTGACAACTTGGATGGAACTTGAGGGCATTATGCTAAGTGAAAAAGTCAGACAGAAAAGACAAATACTGTATGATCTCATTTATATGTGGAAACTAGAAAAAACCCCCAACCATATAGATACAGAGAACAGATTGGTTATTGCTGAAGGTGGGTGCATGGGGAGTGTGCGAAATGGGCGAAGGTTGGAAAAAACCCACAGTCCTGGCTCTGCCTGCCTCACGGGTCTGCTGTGAGGACGCGGTGGGAGACCATGATCGTGAGCCGGACAGGAGTTCCTGGTGAGCTCCCTCTGGTAGGAGAGCCTGAGCTTCCAGGCCCTGGGTGCTTCCTTCCTCCTGTTGCTGCAATTCCTCCCCTTTCTTTGTGCTATTTGAATAATAATAATAATAATAATAACTGCAGTAACAAAGATGATAACTCTCATTTGTTGACAGTTTGCTGTGTTGTGTGTACTAGTCTTTACCTGTTCTTCTCACAGATAAATATTAAATCTCACTCCATTTATGTGGGATAGATATAACGATAATCCCCAACTTACAGACAAGCAAACTGAGGAATAGAGAGGAGAAATAATTTCCTAGAGGTCAGAGAGCCAGCCAGTGGCAGATCTAGGCTTTGAACCCCTGTAGCCCAGCTCCACTGTGTAAGCTCTCAACACTTCACATGCTGATCATGAAACCCGATGCTCACTTCCCTCATCCCTCCCCTGCCTGTCTCCTCCCTCACCCTTGACAAAGTGCTTCTGTGCTGCTCTCAGGGCTGAGGGCTCTGGATGCCCCACAATCTCCCCCCACAATCTCCGTATGCACCCCCACCCCCAAGCCTCTGTACCTTCACAGCTCTCCGAGGGGTTGATGAAGACCTCCCCAGACGAAGACCTGAATCCTGGATCACAGCGACAGGAGTTGGCATCAGCACATATGGAGTTCCAAGGGCACCGCTGAGCACAGGATGTGGAGGGAGAGCCTGTGGGGATGGAGACCATGGTCAGAAGGACTAAGAAATGGAAGATGCCAGCTGCCAGCTGGGGGTTCATTAGTAGAGGAGAGGAGGGAAGAGAGGGATGGCTCACATTGGAAGAAAAAGAGCTCTGAAAACTCTGGACATTTAGGAGGAGAAATAGCTTCTCTAATCCCCAGAGGACCATCTCTGAGTTTCACTTGCAGAATAAGCCTCCTTTCCACGCCTTTTGGTGACAGAACCCAAACCCTAGCATGGCCTCCCAGCTTATGTCACTAATGAGGCTGGCAGGGCAGACTCACCTGCAAGTTTGTGGAGTGTAGCTGCAAATGTTGAGAACAACAGCATCCAGAATTCTGGGGCAGAAAAAACAGAGATATGACAAGAGAGGAGAGTCGAACTTCAACTTCAACCCCTGTCCGATGGCCATTGCCTCCTGGGGAGGTGGCTCTGGCCCTGCAGACCACAGCTTTCCAGCAGCCTCCCCGAGGCTCCTGTACTTAACTCAGAGTCGAGGACTCAGCCTCTCCCCTCCATCTCCAGGACTCCCCGAGGAATCAGTCACTGACAGCCACAACCCTCGTGGAGCCTCAGATGCTACAGGTGAGGGGACAGAATATACACAGATAGCTGATGACGGGGACACAGCTTAGAAATTCCAACTTCTCCAAATGGAGGTGATAAATCTTGAAGGAGAAAGCCCTCAGACTGGAATGCTTTGCACAGACCCAGGTTCCTCGTTCTCTGGCGATGGCGGAAACCGGCTTTGAGAAGGTCCCACTGTCTCCTCCCGGGTGAGTGGGTGCCTTTTCTTATTCACATGGAGGCATCCTCTGGGTGACTGTGGTGGCCTAGATGCTCTGTTGTCCACATGTGCATGGAAATGGCCTGAGTCCTCCCTGTCTGTCAATCCTGTTGCCCCCAGCCTCCCTGGGCAGCTCCTAGCTGGGGTGGGGACATCACAGCTGCCTGGGTGTCCCAACCCAGTATTAGGACAAAGGCCAGTTGGGCCTTCCAGGGAACTAAGTGCAGAGGAAATGCTGAGTTCCCTGGGCAGGACCCTTCTTGGCTTCCAGTGATAGCTTTCGTCCTGGCTCCCCCAGGTGGCTGCTTGCTGTCTGAATTCTCCTTGGAATCTCAGTGACCCTGGCAGGACAGCGCTCTCCCACCCATGCTAACTCTGAGACCTCAGCTCCATGAAGCTGGCCCAAGACCTACCCCTGAGCCAGGCCCCTCAGGGAGCTTGTAGGAAGGGGTGAGGAGAATGAAGATGATGCCAGAAGCCAGGGCCACCTGGACAGTGGACACCAGGCTGGGGTAACAGTGGGGCTGACATCCAGCCATGCAGCCTTGGGGAGTGAAAGTGCCTTTTCTGATCCCCATGAAATCATTCTATGGACTGGCAGGAAATGGTGACACACCACATCTGAGCAAGGGCATTTGGGTTGAGGGCTGGGTGGCTGAAGAGGGGAGCATGTGCTGACGGGCAAAAGGTGATAGATGTTTCTGTCTTCTTGACCCTAAGCCTCCCACCATGGATGCAGACCTGTGGGCCCCACTATGTGGGGCTCAGCCTGCATCTTCTGTCCCCAGGTGGTCTAGGTCAACATGGGGTCTGGGTTGACCTCCTTGGGAGAAGGTCAGGCCTGGGGCAGTGGTCCGCAAAGGCACCCTCTCATTTCATCTGGTCCAGATGGGAGCCTCTTCTATTCACCCAACAATCTGAGTGTGTGTGGTGTGGTTCACATCACCCTGTCCACCTCTGACACCTCTGACACAACATCCTCCAGGGTCCCAGTCATCCGAGCTGCCCACCTGCCTGTGAACTGAGATTATTTGCAGGGACAGAGTGGAGCCTAACTCAGGGAAGTAGACAGAGGCTAAGTGGCCATGAAGCCGGGTCTGGGTGCCAGGAGGCATCTTTTCCAGGTGGGTTTGTTGGCCAGGGTCAATGCCTGCTGTGGGGTGTTGGCCCACTCTCAAATCTCACCCCTCCCACATTTCTGGACAGGGTTCTGGGTCTGTCATGGCCCAGAGGGTCTGAGAGGGCTCCTGGCATGGCTAAGCCCATGTGTGCTCCTGTGAGGAAAGGTCTTATCCTGGCAGTGACTGATGAAGAAGAGGAGGGATATTGCACTGGAATGCAATGCACCGTGAGCTCTTGAAGTATCTTTTCTTTTCTTTTTTTTTTTTTTTTGTGAGGAGATCAGCCCTGTGCTAACATCTGCCAATCCTCCTCTTTTTTTGCTGAGAAAGACTGGCCCTGGGCTAACATCCATGCCCATCTTCCTCCACTTTACACTGGATGCCGCCACAGCATGTCTTGCCAAGCAGTGCGTCGGTGTGCACCCGGATCTGAACCAGCAAACCGCAGGGCTGCCGCAGTGGAGTGTGCGCACTTAACTGCTTGCGCCACCGGGCCGGCCCCTTGAGGTATCTTAAATGCCACACCTCTCTTTGTTTCACAAAAATAAGATGCCAGGTAGCGGGAGACTTTCCAAAATTGTGCAACTGGCACTCTGTGGAGGGTTCTGAGCCTTGGAATCTGGAGAGGGACAGGACATGAGGTAGTTGCTCAGGACAGCCACTAGTGCCTGGGGAAAGTAGGGCAAGTGACCCCAACCTCATAGACAAGGAGATGGAAGATGCAGGGTCCTTCTTACCATCACACATTTCGTCAGTCTCATTGGTGAACATTTCCTTAGAAACAAGCTCCTGTCCTGGGGTGCACCTGCAGTAGCTTTTCCATCGGTCCTGGCAGTCTATATATATTCCACAGGACACTCTCCAAGGTGGTTCACACTTGTTGATTTCTGCAACACAACAGGACAAAGGATCACCTCCCAAAGGCGTGAGTTCCCACAGGACAGAGACCTTGGCCTCCAGCTTGACCCTGCTGTGGGGGCTACACAGAACACAGCTCCTGGTTGGCACTCCTGGGACCAGGCTGGTCCAGAGCCAGCTGCTCCAGAAAACCTGCTGACCGCTCTGCTCATTTCTGCTTTCTGGCTGAGTCTGAGGACACCCAGATTCAGACACTTTGCTGTGTCATGACAGGGGCTGGGGGATGTCTGCATCCCCTCTGCTGGCCATTGGGGTAGACAGAGGCACTGACTCAGCTCCAGTCCCTCCCCTGTGGTGCTGTTTGCACCATTGGAACCTGGGAGTGGGCTCCAGTCAGGGTGACTGTGACATTGAAGATCACCCTTAATGCTGAGGTATTGGAGGGAGTCATGGCTGGGGGGCCGTCCAGGGTCACACTCATCACTCACACCTGAGCATACAGCCAGGTGGTCAGGCCCCTGCCCATTGAAGAGCCATTGCTGGCTTCAACTCCACCCTTACTCACAGTGGCCCAAGTATGCCCCACACTCCTCATCAGGCACTCCCCCAGCTCCCAATGTCAGACTTTTGCTAGATGCCCCAGGATGCCTCTGGGGGAGTCTTGCTCTCTACCCTTGAAAGAATTCCCCCTTATCAGAGCCTGTCATAGACATGAAATGAGGAAGCAGCATAAAGGTTCTCACAGATGAGTCACTGGGGGTGTTTTTTGCCATCCTATCTCTCCTTGTTCTCTAAACACGAGAAGAAAGACACCCATGACCCAGGTCCCCTTTCAGTAGCTCAGATACCCCCAGAGCAGGGACTGGACATTACTAACTAAAAACAACAACAACTTAATAAGAACCACAGACACAGAAATGAATCAAAATGCAGGGACAGAATGGCCCTTGTACATTCCAATCAAGGGACCAAAACTTTAGAGCCTGAAAGGACTCTCGGCGTCATGATGAGTCAGGGGAGGCAACTGGTATATGCCAGATCAGAGGTCTCTTCTCTGCGCCTCAAGATTTCCCTTCTAAGGCCCCAGACCCAGGCTGTGGGTGTCAGCACCAGGACAGGACAGGAAGCAGAAGGGAGGCACACGTGAGGGATTCCTGTTCAGCCCCCACCTGGGCAATGGGGCTTCCCTCCTGTTCTGTGATGGTGGCGATGGTTGGACATCTGTCCTCAAGGTTGATGGGATGGGGTGGAGTTAAGTGTGGGACTGTTGAGAATGAGGTGTATGGGGTGGGGGAAGACATGACGATAGGAAATTCTGCACCTGACAAGCACCCTCCCAGAACGGAGCTGGGATCCAGCCACATTAGCAGCAGGATCTCTTCATGGTCACCCAGTCTACAAATCTCCACGAGACACACACATGTAAATGCACCAAAGAATCTTTAGGAACATCTCCAAGGACATGGATGGGCTGGACAGTAACCGCAACATCTTTTTTTTTCCCCCTGATAAAATCTACTTTTCCCTAAATATTAAATAGCACATGCCTACTTAGGAAAGAAAAAAAATGTAAAAAATGAAAACAAAGAAAATCACCCAGAAGTCCACTACACAGACTACTGAAAATTTTAGGGGAATTTTTTCTCACCTTCTCAAACGTATTAGGAATATATTCTTTTATTACCAATAAATATGAATCTAAGAAAATTTTGAGTTGCTGAAGACCATTTCCTGGTGTAAAAACAGCATAATTTCCCCCATTTTTTACTGCAGTAAAATGCACATAAAAATTTCCATCTTAACCATTTTTAACTATTATAATTTCCTTTTAAGATCCTATTTTGTTGAAGAATGAAAACCTCTTCATTTTAGATCTGGATCTGGTTCTACCACGTTATTAGTTGTACCACTTTGTACAAGTCACTGGGTCTCTTTGAGCCCAAATTTGATAATTTAAAAAATGATGCTACCCTAAAATTCATAGAAGAAAACATAGGGGTTAAGCGACTTGACATCATTCTTGGCAACGATTTTCTGGTTTTGACACCAAAACAAAAGGCAACAAAAGCCGAAATAGACAAATGGGACTATATCAAACTAGAAAGCTTCTGTATAGCAAAGAAAACCATCAACAAAATGAAATGAATATTTGGGAGAAAATATTTGCAAATCATATATCTGATAAGTAGTTAACATCCAAAATATACAAGGAACTCATACGACTCAATAGCAAAAAAACAAAGTGAAAAAAACAAATAAACAAACAAAACAAAACCAAATAATCCAATGAAAAAATTGATAGAGGATCTGAGTAGACCTTTTTCCAAAGAAGACATCCAAATGGCCAACAGGTACTTGAAAAGATACTCAACACCACTAATCATCAGGGAAAAGCAAATTAAACCCACAATGAGATATTACATCACAACTATTAGGATGGCTATTACCAAAAAGATAAGAAATAACAAATGTTGGTAAGGATGTTGAGGAAAGGGACTCTTGGGCACTGTTGGTGGCAATTTAAGTTGGTGCAGTCCCTATGAAAAACAGTGTGGAGGTTCCCCCCAAATTAAAAATAAAGCTACCATATGATCCAGCTATTCCACTTCCAGATACTTATCCAAAGGAAATGAAATCGATATCTCAAATGGGTATCAGCACCCGTATATTCATTGCAGCATTATTTCCGATAGCCAAGACATGAAAACACACTAAATGTCCATTGATGGATGAATGGATAACAAAAAAGTATATACATAAAGTGAAATATTATTCAGCCATAAAAGAGAAGGAAATCCTGCCATTTGTGACAACATGGATGGATCTTGAGGGCAGTACGCTAAGTTTAATAAGTCAGACAGAAAAAGACAAATACTGTATAATCTCACTAATATGTGGAATTAAAAAGAATAAACCTGGACTCATAGACACAGAGAACAGATTGGTTGTTGCCAGGGGTTGAGGTAGGGAGTGGGCAAAATGAGTACAGGTGGGGAAAAACCACAATCCTAGTTGTGCTTGCCTCACGGGTCTGCGGTGAGGACGCGGTGGGAGACCACAACCGTAAGTCAGGCAGGAGTTCCTGGTGAGCTCCCTCTAGTAGGAGAGCCTGAGCTTCCAGGCCCTGGGTGCTTCTTTCCTCCTGTTTCTGCCATTATTCTTCCCCTTTCTTTGTGCTATGAGAACAATAGTAATAATCATAATGGCAGTAACAATGATGATACCTCACATTTGTTAACAATTTGCTCTGTACTAGTCTAAATATTAAATCTCACACTATCCATGTGGGGTAGGTACAATGATTATCCCTAATATACAGACAAGCAAACTGAGGCATAGAGAGGAGAAATAATTTCCTAAAGGTCAGAGATACAGTCAGTGGCAGAGCTAGGCTTTGAACCCACGTAGCCCAGCTCCACTGTGTAAGCTCTCAACACTCCACTACTGATCATGAAACCCGATGCTCCCTCCCTTGCCCTGTCTCCTCTCTCACCCTTGACAAAGTGCTTCTGTGCAGCTCTCAGGGCTGGGGAACTCTGGAGGCCCCACAATCTCTGTGTGTATTTCCACCACACCCAACCTCTGTACCTTCACAATTCTTCAAGGGGCCAGTGACGACATCTGGAGATAAAGAACTGAATCCTGGAAAGCAGCGACAGGCATTGGCATTGATACATGGAGGGTTCGGAGGGCACCAGCGAGCACAGGCTGTGGGGGCAGAAGCAGTGGGGATGGAGATCATGGTCAGAAGGCTCAAAAAATGGGTGAAGCCATCTGACAGCTGGGGATCCAAGAGGAGAGAAGGGGAGCGATGGCTGCCATGGGAAGAGGAAGAGACAAGAAATTCCAGACATTTAGAGAGGAAGAAACAGCTTCTTTTATCTTCAGAGAACCATCTCTGAGCCTCACTTGCAGAATAAGCCTCCTTTCCCCACCTTGTTGGCGAGAAGACCCAGCCTCCAGGAAGGACTCCCCAGCTTATGTCAGAATGGGGCTGCTGGGCAGACTCACCTCCGGCATTCAGGGCTGCAGCTCCTAATGGCCACAACAGCAGCACTGAGAGTCCTGGGGCAGAAAAACAGAGAGATGACAAAGAGAGGAGAGTCAAGCTCCAATTTTAATCTCTGTCTGATTGGCCATTGCCTCCTGGGGAGGTGGCTCAGGCCCTGCAGCCCACCACTTTCCAGAAGCATTCCAGAGGCTCCTGTACTGTATACAGAATTGAGGACTAAGTCTTTCTCTCCCATTATTGGGACATCCTGAGGACACAAATACCAAGAGACATAGCCTTTGTGGAACCTCAGGTGTTACAGGCAAGGGGACAGAATATACACAGACAGCTGATGACAGGGACACACCTTAGATACTCCAACCTCTCCCAGTGGAGGGGGGAAATCTTGAAGGAGAAAGTCCTCAGATTGGAGTGCCTTTGCCCAGACCCAGGTTCTTTGTTCTCTGGAGATGGCAGAAATCTTCTTTGATGATTTCTCTTCCAGGATCACCCCCCTGTTTAGAGTACATGCTTCTGGGCACACAAGAAGATCGTGGGTTTGGGGTCAGACAGCCCGAAGTGTGAGCCCTAGCTCACAGTGACATCAGCAGGGCATGGAGCCCTGGAATCAAGATGGGGGAGCTGATGACAGGTGACAAATGAGAACTAAGGACGCTGCAGGTGGAGCCACCCTCTCCTGGTGAGTGGACTCTCCAGGTGCAGCGCCCACGGCTTCTGTGCTTCCCCCAGCTGAGCTCCTGGCCTCCTGCAGTGCACTGAGAGCACAGCCTTCCCCCTTTGTCTCCCAGTCCAGTCCTGAGTAATGAGTAACTGACAGCAACAAGCTTTGTGGTGTGAAAACAACTATGAGTTGAAGGAATGAAATCTACTTTACAGGCAATAACCAGTGTACCTATTAGGGTCTGTCATCCCAATCATGTGACCAAAAACTTTCTGAAAATCTTTTCAGATCTGTGTGCACTTAGGATCTTTCCTCCTAGGCAAAGACAAAGATGAATTCCTCTTATGGCCATGCTACCAGTTCAACACTGTGTAAGGTGAAAGAGGACACTGGTGGAGGATGGATTTGGAGATGGACAGGCTCAAGTCTGCATCCCAGACGTCTACATGGTGGCTGCGTGGCTTTTGGGAACACCACCCATCCTTTCAACCACAATTTCCATGATGAAAAATGGGTACAATGGTAATCACGATAGGAGGAGCTTTATTCTGATTGTAGATTCCTGAAGACTAACAAAGGGTTAGCACAGAGTCCGATACAGAGTAAACAGACAACTTACGTCGGCTAAAGGGAAAGAAAGAGTGAAGGAAGAAAACGAAGAGCAGAGTTTCTCTCTGGCTCCTCTATGACCTTCCTGGTACCTGAGACCCACTGTGTCTGGGTCAGACTCCAGGGTCAGGCAGAATCACACGCTCACCTTGGTCCTCTCAGGGGTCAGAGTCCTAGACTCCTACTCTTCCCTCCTTGCCCATGAAATGTCCTGTTCTCTATGGCTCTGTCCAGTGCTGCAGAGGGCCAGGCTCCAGGGCCAGACGACCTGAGTCCAAAACAGCCTGGAGCTGCCCCTTGGGAAAGTGGTGCAGGTGTTCCACGCCTCAGATGCCCCACCAACCACACCTCTGTTTTCTAAAGTGTGGCACCAGAGCAGGATCAGATGAGTCCCAATGTCCCATGTGTATGAATAAGGTCATTTAGTCTGCTGCGCATGTTGTACACAGACACCTAAAAATGTAAACATCTGGAAGAAACTAACTTTGCTCTCCATTGCTTTAAATGGCCACATCATTTGGTACAATGGACCCTCCAAAGTGTGCCCAGCTTAAAAAAATCATGTTCCACGAAGCAGATGATACGAAATATGGCTATTTTCATAAAACCCAGGAAAACAAATACAACCAACGCGGACAACATAGAAGAAAAACCTAACCTACTTGGTGGCAGGTACTATCCTAAGCACTGAAGGAAATACAGACTAATCAGAATTAAGCTGACCTCACCGATATCAGTTTTTACTAATTTACTATTCTTGTCCTTCAAATCATTCCATGACCCACAGAAAGCCTATAGAATAAAGGATGATGTTTTTCTTAGTGCATTAGTGTTTTCAGAGAGCTTTGTTATCTACTCTTCTGAAAAAAATATTATATATTAATTATTCCAGGGTACAGTACCCAGATATTTGGTCAAACACTAGTCTAGATTTGCTGTGAAGGTGTTTTTTTGGAAATATTCGCATTTAAATTAGGAGACTGTGAGTAGAGCAGACTACCCTCAATAATGTGAATGGGCCCCATCCAATCATTTGAAGTCCTTAAGAGAATAAAGACTGAATTCCTCTGAGGAAGAGGGAATTCTGCTTCCAGACTGCCTTTGGACTCAAGATGCAACATCAAGTCTTCCCTGGGTTTACAGCCTGCCTGCCCACTCTGCAGCTTTTAGACATTCCAACATCCACAATTGCATGTGCCAATTCCTTGAAATAAATCTCTCTCTCTGTCTTTCTATATATACATCCTATTGGTTCTGCTTTTGGAGAACCTGGAAAAATACAGGCAGTAAAACGAGAAATCTCTAAGTCTCCACCTTTGCCCTAGGAATAAGTTTCATTGACTTTTTCCTTTGAGAACTAAATATGATGGAGCTAATATACTTTTTAACATTTCTCCCCTGCTCTCCCTTACAGAGATAGTTAGAAAACAAGCCAGAAATCAAGTACAGAATGGAGAATATTCTCAAACTGGATGGATAGTTCCCAGATAGCTTTAGTCTTCTATCTCTATTGTTATAATTCTTCCTACCTGGCAGCAACCTTAGACATCTGTTTCTCATGGTGCAGAGTCCAGCAAGCCCAGCCACGGAGGACATCTGATCTTGGTCTGTGTGTGTGAAAAGACTTCTTGTTTTAAATATGACTTGTGCCGAATGAGCTGACTTAGGAAACCACTGATCTGGATGCTTTCTTCCCCTTAATCTGCCCAATGATTAACTTCTCTGAATCTCACAGTTCTATTTTTTAAGTATTTGCACAGCATCACCAGTATTTGTTATGAAAGCCTCCTTGAGGGTGGTTTTAAAACCTTTTTGATATAGGAAGATGTGATTTTTTTCTAAAATACCTCCCCAAACAAAGAGTGAGTCTACTGGTCTTTTTGCCACCATGATGGCCTTAGTTCAGAGTTACAGAGGTATCTATTTATTATCTATTAATAGTCATTTATTTTTAATAAATTTTTTATTATTCTCTTTTTATTTAGAAAAAATATAGATCCACAGAAGTTGTAAAAATAATACCAAGAGGTCTGATGTATCCCTCACCCAGTTTCCTTCTACATTTATGTAAGAATAAACCAAGAAATTGACACTGGCACAGTGTGTGTGAATAGTTTTGTGTCATGTTATCCCTTGTACATGCCTGTAACTGTCACTGCAATCATGATATATAACATTCTATCACCACAAAGATCGCCTTCATGCTAATCCATCATCCCTAAATATTGGCAGGTATAAAACTGTAGCTTTTTATTCTTCAACAATATCAAAACAGTCTTAGATTACTATTTATTGATAAAGGAAAGTACTTCTGATATGTTTTAAAAGATGAAGAAAAACATACCCCCCACATTTTCCAGTAGTCTGTGTGGTAGAATTATGGTGATTTTCTTTGTTTGAATTTTTAACATTTTCTTTGTTTTCTACATAGTCATGTGTATTAGTTTTCTAGGGATGCCATAACAAAATAGCATAAACTTGGTGGCTTAAAGAACAGAAATTAATTTTCTCACAGTTCTGGAGGCTGGATGTCCAAGATCAAGGTGCTGGCGGGGTTGGTTTCTGGTGAGACCTGTCTCTCGGCTTGTGGATGGCTGCCTTCTTGCTGTGTCTTCACGTGGCCTTTCCTCTGTATGCATGGAGAGAGAGGAGGGGAGAGAGAGATCACTGGTGTCTCTTCCTCTTCTTATAAGGACACCTATCCTATGGGATTAGGGCCCTGCCCTTGGGACCTCATTTAACCTTAACTACTCCTAAATGATCTTGTCTCCAAGTATAGTCACATGGGGGAGTCACATAGGGCTTCAACATACTAATTTGGGGGGATCCGATTCAGTCCATAATACCATGTGTCATTTAATGTTTGGGAAAAAGCAAATTTTATCAGAAAAACTTGAAAAACAAAAAAACCCTTTCATTCCTGAAGGATATTTTTTCTGGATATAAAATCCCAGGCTGACAACTCTTTTTATCCAACATCTGAAAAATGTTGTGCTACATTGCACTGGCGGCCATGGTTTCTAATGACAAATTAGCTGTAATTCAAATAGTTTTTCCTTTATAGATAAGGTTTCATTCTTTCTCACTGCTTTCAAGATTTTTTCCTTTGTCTTTAGTTTCCAAAGTTTGATTGTGATGTATCTTGTCATGGGTTTCTTTGAATTTATCTTGTTTGGAGTTTCCTCAGCTTCTTGAATCTATATGTTTTTGTCTTTTGGAAAATTTGAGAAATATTTAGCCATTTATTCCTCTGAACAATTTTTAGGTCCACATTCTCTTATCGCCCTCTGGAATTCAATGACACAAATATTAGAATTTTGTTATAGTCCCACATGTCCCTCAAACTCTTCATTTTGTTGTAGTCTGTTTTCTTTCTGTTGTTCAGATCGGGTAATTTTTATTGTTCTGTCTTCAAGTTTATCCATACTTTTTCCCTCTTTTGTCTCCATTCTGCTATTAGGCTTATCCAGTAGAGTTTTCATTTCAGTTATTGTATTTTTCAGGTCTAAAAATTCCATTTAAGTGTCTTTTATATCATATGTTTTTTGTCAAGCTTTTCTATTTCTCTGCTGAAATTTTCTATTTTCTGATTTCTGAAGTTTGTGTGTACTTGTTCACTGGAACATTTTTCATGATAGGTGCCTTAAAATACTTGTCAGAGGATTCTAACATTTATGTCATCTCAGGTTGAGAGTTTCCTGGTTCTTGGGATGACAATGATTTTTGACCGTATCCTAGATTTCTAAAGTATTATGTTTCAAAACTGGATTTTATTAAGATATTCTGTTTTGGCTGACTCCTCTGACATTGTGCCAGTGGGGAAAAGCTGCCATCTTTGTGTTGCAAGTGAGGGTAGAATCCAGGTTTCCCACTTGGGCTCCACTGACACCCCAGTGGGGGAGGGCTACCTGGTTACTGCTGGGTGGGTGGATGTTCTCACTCACAACCAGGCCTCTGCTCACACCACCCGACTTGGGGCTGTGGAGATGCCTCCCCACATGGCCTCCACTGACAACACAGAGAGGGGCTTTTACCAATGAGCATGATGCAAGTCCCAGCTCCTTCTATGCTGCAGCCCCATGGGGGTGGGAGGAGTGCTTCATTACAGCTGGGCGAGGGTGGGGGTCAGGGCTTCCACTTGATCTTTGCTGTTGAGGCTGAGGGTGGGTCCGCAGTTTTTTCTGTGGCATTTGTTTGGAGTAGGGCAGTTACTGTTGAAGTATTTTCTGTTGTGTTAGGCTGCCCCTTTCTTGGTCTTTTGGCAAGGGAGAGCAGGCTTTTCTGGGGACAATTTTTTAATCTGCACCCATGGGTATTTCTGGTTTGCAAGCTTCTTCAGTTCCAACTCTGGGATATATGAGGAAAAAAGAAAACCCTCGGAATTCACATTGTGCAGTTCCTTGGGTCACAGGGTCCCTGTGCTATCTGCTTTCTCTGCACCTTACAGAGTCTTCTTATGGCTGTTTTATATATGAAATATTTATATTTACTGTAGCTGTAGTTATGTGTTAACTTGAAGTTTTTCACACTATGCACTTTGTTCTCATCTGGTCCTTCAGTGGACAATATTTCTTGGAGAGTGTTTGCATGTCATACATGTAGTTCCCTATCCTTCTGTTTGGTTGCTGTTGCATATATTTAGATTACACAATATGAATGAATTATATTTTTCCCTTCCCTTTTTTGATGCAAATTAGGATGGCCTCTTATTCCTCATTGCTATAAGAATTCTGCGGTGAATGTCTCAGAAACACCATGAGAACATTTGTAAATTTCCTTAGAATAGGTATCAGGTGGTTCAAATACTGGGTTGTAGAGCACATGCATTTTGCATTGTCATGACTTCTGCCCCACTTATATCTAATGGTTCTATGAAATTACCCAGGTGGTAGAGGAGAGGATCAATTTCCCACATCCAATCAACACTACTGTCATACTTTTTTATGTTTTATTTTTAACATGAAAATTTTTGTTGCCCTGTAGCTTAAGTGACTTCCATATTCTAGTCAATCATTTATCTCATTTAGAAGGAAATTAATAGAATAAGAAAGATAGAGAAACTTAAAAATGCCAGGAACGTATGCTCATTATATGTATATGGATGGAGAGAAGTCAAAGACTTCAAGAATATAAACCAGCCTCTCTGAGGATGCACAGGTTCCTCACTCCACAGAACAACAAGGCCGGACTAGATGATTTGTGAAGTGCCTTTCTACTTTACAATTCTATGATTCCATAAGCTTAGTAGTTAACTGTTAGGAGGCTTAGGGATCACAGATGTCTTGGAATCTTGAAATGATACATTATCAAATGTTTTCATTTTCCCAAATTTTATTGGCAAACAATTTATCTTAATATCCTATCAATTGTACTTCTCTCATTACTAGTGTAATTGAAATTTTCATATATTTCTGTATTTTCATGGTTCTCTCTGTGAACTATTTGTTCATATCTTTTGCACATATTCTATTTTTTTGGTTGTATTTTTATTACTGATTTTAAGGATTTAAAAGTATATTTGTGTATTTGATGTGTGTATACGTGTTGTGGGTATCTATGCCTATATATCATTTAAAAAATAATGCAAAACTTTTATCATATCACGTCTTCAAACTCTGATTATGTCACCATAACTTATCTTCTTTCTGAAAACCCAGTCACCTGCTTTATTTCTGGGGAAAGATAAAGGGAGAAGAGAAAATATTCACTTGAATTTGAGGAGCAGCTAAATTGGAAGTAACAGTCTCAACAATTTTAGGTCTCTAAGGTTCCTCTGATCCATAAGGGAAAGCTGGGACTTCCTCGTTTGAAGACTTAAATTTTCCCTTAGAGCAAGATCATCCATTTTCACTGGGTTAAAAGAATAAAGAAGCACAACCCCACAACACCAATTGGGGTTTTAAGACAGAAAATAAGGCCAGGTTACTCCTTCCAAATGCAGATTTTTACATTAAACTATGTTAACAATCTCAGTTGTTTTCCCTTCAGTCAAGCCTTCTCCCACCCCTAACAGGAGCCCCAGGAACCTGAAGAGCATGTGCTTTACTAACCAGACATACAATCCAGCTGCCCCCCAAACTGGAATCTGATTGCTAATGGACTGGCCTAGCTCAGGGCTGCCCCCAGGGACTAGAAGCAATAACCGTTCTGTCAGGGAGGATGGTTACTAAGGATGCCACCAGTCAGGGTCGAACACTGGGCACTGGGTCCGGGAAGACGTGCACACCCTGTTCACTGCACAGTTTCCGATTGCCAGGGACAGGAGTGTCTTGGAACTCAGTCTCAATTAATGATGCTGCACGGCCAAGCTCACACTGAAATAAATGGGCTAAATGTCATTCCCATGACAATTGGAATAAAAAGGAAATTGAGGGGGGTGTCACCATAAACGTTACATTTTATTTTGGTCCAGTTTTTCCATTATTTACTGTATGGATTTTTCCTTTAGTTCTTGTCTAGGCTATTGTCCTTCACTTTCTAATAACTTAATAATTTTGGTAGATTTTAATGTACCTGGAAGTTGTTTAGTAAATAATATTTTTCTAAATGAATATCCTGTTGTCCTGACACCATTTATTGGAAAGAATATTGCTTCTATACTGATTTCACATGCCGTCTTTCACACATTGCTTTGAGATTCCATTTCTATTGACCATAGATTGTTATATATAACGTACTCTTTATTCTGAATCATTGATCCATTTTTCTATTCCAGGAACCACACCACAATTTAAAAAATGCTATAGTTTTGGTGATTTTATAGCTCCTATGAGGCAAATATCTGTATTCCATGTTAAATAAAACCAAATCTGGACCTTGATAGAAGAGACTTCAATTAGCAAGACTATTACATTAGGGAAAATGCTCCAATCTCAGAACTCTGCAAGTCTTTCAAAATCATACAGAAAATGTTCTTCTCTTACAGAGTAAACAAGGAGGCAGGCAGGAATAAGCAGAATCTGTGGAGGGGAAGCTGGACAAATAAGGGAAATGACCAGTGGGGTCTGACAGGGAGAGAGTCTTGCTGTGGTCAGTCAATTCCCAGGATAAAATGACAAGGGGGAGCAGTTCCACTTTTTTGGTTCCACATTTTTTGTACTTGTTCAGGCTTCAGGGTAAGCAGAGTTCAGGGCCTATAGGAAAGAGAGAAGCTGATAAAAGTTTAGTCAACTTTTAGTCAAAGTTTAGTCAAAGCAGAGGGTTAGAAATGGGCAAATGTGAAAACTTGATCACTGATGATTCTTTACAGCTGTGCTTCCTCTTCTATATTTTTTCTTCTATATAAACATTATTGCTAGTTTACTAAGTTCCATGAAAAATGTCTTGGAACTTGGGTGGTGATTGCATTGATTGTGTAGATTAATTTGGAGGTAATGGCTTCCTTATAATATTAAGATTTCCCCACCCCATCAGTATAACTCTCTCTTCATGTAGGTTATGATTTCATTCAGTTTTACACTTTACAGTTTTCTCCTTGAGGGCTTCATGCATTTCTTGTAGAATTGTTCCTAGGTTTTTTGAAAGATTTAATTTTTTTTTATTTTAAACCGTTTTTCCTATTGTATTTTGAAATTGATTTTTCCTTTGACAGAAATACCATTGAATTGTTTTTGTTGATCTTGCTGTAGGCATCTCATTGAACTCTCAGAATTTTTCAGTGAACTCTCTGAAGTTTTCTTGGTAGACAATTATGTGATCTCGATATAATGACTGCTTTGTGTTTTCTTTCAAGCACACGTACTTGTTTTTTTTTCTTTTCTCATTACATTGGGTTGGGCTTGGAGGTGGAGTAAAGAATTGTGAGCCAATTCATGTATCTATTTTCAAAGTATTTTAAGTGAATATTTAGCACTTGGACCATGAGGTTTCTCCACAGTGAGTCTTGCTTCCTAAACAAAGGTAAAAGCCTAATGGTTACTGAATTGTGATCTGCAATTTAAGAAAAGATACCAGATGTTGTGTTTGCATAATGAGTTGCAAGAAGGGTTGTGGGCAGAGCACATGTTAAGAATTAGGGTTGGAGTATGTCATGCCTTAGACTTCTTTCAACAACTGTTTTCTTGTCTTTAACTTGATAGGGCACTTTATTTTAAAAACTAATTTATTTTTGATAACAAGCAAAACATGAATACATTCTTTTTGTAAAAATATAATACCTCAAACACAAGAGATATGTGATTGATCCATACCCTGATCTCACTCCCCTTAAAAGAAGCGAACTATCACAAAAATATAATTTATTTTGCTAAACATAGAATTTATATTTTAATTATGAAAGTTAAACAAAAAATATATATTTTTAAAAAATATTTTAGAAATTGAACTTTTAAGTTCAAATGTTAATAAATATCAACTTTTAGAAATATGTGGTATTGTAGTATAAAAGACCCCACAACTTGTTCTCTCTTTATATTTTACGTGGAGATTTTTCTGTGTCAATATAGAGAGAAGTAATTCAGCCTCTCTGGTTGCGGGCCAGCATTCTTTAAAATCGGAATCATTTTTCATTTTGTCATTTCTTGTTGATGGATCATTTGAGTGGTTTGTGATTTTCCCTCTTACAATGCCGCAATGAATACCCTGAGGTCAGACAGCTTTCCCCTCCACTCCCTACCTCAGAAGCTTTTAAGAGCAGCGCCCCCCCAAGTCCCAGTGAACAGTGTGTTCTGGGGGAGAAACAGGACTTGAAGTAGAATTCAGTCTCTTGCCGCTGATTCCTGCTGGGTGGTATCCTCTGAATCTGGAAACCGGAAGTTTTTGACTAGAGGGGCCTTGGAACCAGAAATGCCTTCTTGCTGTACCTGGAAATGGGAGACAGGGCATATGTACTAAGAGGAATTGAAATTGCAGTACTGTTCATCCAGGAATCCAGGAACACGACTCAGTAATCCAACACTTGGGTGTTGGGGATTCTGAGCAGCCAGGACATTGGAGTTCCATGCATGGTTGGTGTGAGAAATTGGAAGAATGGAGAGCCTGGAAAGGAATTGGAGAGAGTCAGAGAATGGGGAAGACTGTTATGGGCCCGGAGGGACCAGCCAGAGTGGGTGAGGAGCCCTGATGAGAGAACGTGAAAGACTGAAGGCGGAAGAGGGTGGGGGCTCAGAAGACCTGCATGGGAAAATCTGGAGCGACGCCTGGGTGACTTGGGGACATAATGAGAGGGCTTTGAGATGAGGAAGCTGAGACATCTAGACAGGAAATAATTAGTCTGAGGTGAAATAAATAGCCAAGTGGTGAGCCAGTATTTAAACCCCAGTCAGTACAAACTGAATTTCCCAGTTCTGAAACACCCTAAGAGCGTGGTAGAAGGTGAATCTGAGAATACTGCTGGGGGCTTTGTTTATAGTTTTTTGGGGGAGGGGCTTGTTTTCAGGGGGTCTGTATGTTGGGAAAATTGCTGTATACTGTCTGGTTCAGGAAGCAGCTCGACATTTTCAAGCAGTGAAGTGAAAGTATCATACGGGGTGACTGGGTCTGGTTCTGTGGCTCCTCCTCACCCCAGTCCAATGGCTATTGTGTGCCTCGTGGAGAATTAGTGGTTTGCAGGGAGAGAGATTGCAGGTACAGTAACTGGTCTGGAAAATACAAACACTCCAAGAAAAAACTATATATTGCCTCCATAATCTAGAGAAGATATCCCCTATAGATGTGAACACTTTCATGTGAGAAGTGGATAGTTTTCCACATATGTGGATGTCTTTCTTTGTGCTTTGTAGCAACCTAGAATTTTATTTTTCTTTTTTACATCATAAGAAATACATGAGTATTCTCTTTTTAAATGACTTAAGCAATGTATGCTTACAGCAGAACATGAAAAATTTCCCCTGTATCACAAAGCTGACCCTGCAATCCACAGGCCCCTGTGAACAGGCATTTTCTTTCTCCGTTACAAAGCTTCTCATGACTTACACTTTGTAATGCACCCAACACTTTTTCTAAATATTCATCTACATATTTTTATGTTTGTATATATATTTTACAAACCTGCATTAACTATGTGTAACATTCTGTGACTAGAATTTTTGCTTGAAAATATTTCTATGTACATATGAACATATTCCTTCCATTTTTTTCACAGATCCATAGATTTTCCTACTTTAGTTGAACTCTAATTTGTTAAACTGCTCCCTACTGGTAAATATTTTAGTTTTGAAGGAGGAATTGGAAATCTGAACTGGGTGCATAGGTGATTATTTGACAGACATATGGACATGATATGGAGGGTGGAGGAGAGCAAAGACTCCATACCTGTGTGTGAAATCCTTGACCTCCTATCCTCATATGAAGAATTAAGTCCCGTGATCTAACACAGAACTCAGGGCTGCAGTCTCTGGGAAGCAGGAGAACTGAACGACCTAAGACTGAATTCTCCTGAAGGGGTGGGGAAAGGGTGAGTCCGTGCACACTCACATCTTACTGTTCCCCCTCCACCCAGAGCATCATGGCCCCCACACTGAGGTGGGACCAGCGGCTCATACAGTCACACATACAAGGCCCAGGGAGGCTGGTCCCCAGAGCTGCCTGTGTTCCCACACTACTGCTCTTCCTTAGGAATTCTGAACCCATTGTGGTAATCATTTCACAATACATGTAAATCAAACCATCATGCTGTATGCCTGCAACTTATACAATGGTGTATGCAATTACTTCTCAATAAAACTGGAAACATTTTTTAGCATTGCCTTTTTCTGTTTTTCTCTTTGATATTCATGTCAAAACAAAAATGGATAATAACTAGAAAACTTTAACTGTTCTTCCAAACACCCAGAAGACATCTTTGATTCTTTACAATCTATTTATTGTGAAATACAAAGTACTATATGCTTATGTTGCAATTTTAAATAATCCCCCACAAATTAGAGATTCCGCCAAATTTGTTTTTGAACCGTGTCCCAGTTCAGCAGAAATCTCCTTATGAATAGGATGTGTATTCTTCCTTATAAATGCAAGACAAAACCTATAACTTTTAAGTTACATTAGTAATACTACATTCTTATTGAAACAGCTCAGACATTATAGAAGTTATCATACCCTTTAATCAATGCCCTCAAACTTAGGCTCTTCACTTTGTAATTGTAAAAAATACAATATTTTACCATTTATCAAAATTTACAATAATGCCATGCATATTGTACTTCAAGTTGCTTTTTCTCACTCATCATGTATATTGGAGAATACTTCATTTCAATATAGAAGCAATACTATAAAGAGATCTTTTTTATTCATACAGATATACCCCCAATCGTTTTGCAAATTTTTATTGATGGATGCTTGCATACTTTAAAAAAATTAACATAAAATTTTAATTAGAAGGCAAGAATAGCAGTAATTGCAAAGCATATCCAACTCAAAACAGTCCTGATACTTTACATCTGAGAAAGCATCCTTCCCCACAAATGTTGGGAGTTCAATTATCTGCAAACACACTGCACTGCAAGAACTTCCCGAACTTGCCAAGCATTGAGGCTAAGTTTCTTGGTAGAATACTGAATTTAGAATCCTCTCCTAACTCAGAAAAACATTACTCTTAATTTGTAAATACATATTTTTACTCAAGTAATAGATTATTTGTAATTTACTAATTTTTTCGTGAAGTGTATGACTACTATCGATGTGCAGTCTTAAATACCCATAAGAGGCCTATGTTTTTGGCAAGGATTACAGTCCTTTGGAAGGATTCTCCCATCCCACCGGTGGGCTCAGAACCAAAATGTGAGGGTGACTGTCTTAGTGTAGTAGTTTCAAGGGCACCTTATGGGAGAGGAGAGCAAATGGGAACCACAAGAGAAGCATTTGGCTTTAGCCAAATTGCTCTATTTTTAAAAAAACAATTTTTCTCGAGAAGTTTTAGGTTCACAGCAAAATTAAGAGGAAAGCACAGAGATTTTTCCATATACTCCTTGCACCTACATACGTATAGCCTCCCCCATTATTAACGTCACTCACCAGAGTGGTACATTGGTTATAATTGATGAACCTACATTGACACTCCATAATCACCCAAAGTCCGAAGTTTACACTAGGGTTCACTCTTACTGTTGTCCATCCTATTGCTTGCATATTTTTCAATCTTTCACTCTTGTAAATTTACTGCAAAAAACCTTCCTATGAACATGGAGTTTTTCTCTAAGGTGGACTAAAAGTAGTGAGATTGATGGGCCTTAGAGTATGTGCATTTTAAATTTTCATAGCTAGTACCAAATTGCTGAATAGTCTATATCAACTTACCCTGGTACCACGTGGGATTATCCATTTCACCCTGTCTAACTAATATTGAATGTTATCCAACCTTGTAAATTTTTACAATCGATTTTGGACAATATTAGATCCTTGTTGTATTAATTCAGTTTCCTTAATTTTACATTTTTAATAACAATTTTCTTTTCTTTTTCTATTAATAATCTATAATTTCTCTTTCTAATATTTTGTTAACCTTTTTATTATTGAAATTTAGAAGTTCTTTGTACATTACAGATATTAATCTCTTATTAACACTGCAAATATTTTAGTATATTATTTTCTGGCTTTGTTAATGGTGACATTTATTATCCAGAAATTTTAAGTAGTAGTTAACGTTGTTAATTTTTTTCTATGCCTTTGGATTTTGACTAAAAGGATGTTATTAATGAAATTATAAATTGTGGCCTCCACGTTCTTTTCAAATTTCCCATATATTCATGCCTATTGTCCACTTTTGCCAGTAGGACAGAGTTTCTCAACCTTGGGGATAATAGAAGAGAATATGAAATTTCTTTTCGAAAGTTACTTTCTCTTTACACCTTATACGTTGCTGTGGAAAATTTCCTATTTCTAATGGAGAAAAAGAAAACACCTGCTTTTAGCATCTGCATAATGTGAGGGAGTTAGGGCAGAGTTTCTCAACTTCAGCATTGTTGTGGCTGAGGCTGTCCTGTGCATTGTAGGATGTTGAGCAGAATCCCTTGCCTTCACTCACTAAATGTCAGTAGGTACCCCTCCAGTTGTGAAACCAAAGATGTCACCAGAAATTGCCAAGTGTACCCGGGAGCAAAATTGCCCCTCAGGGGAGAACTACTGCACTAGATCTTTTAGCATATTAGTCATAGTTATTTAAAATTCCCTGTCTGCTAGTTTATCTTTAACTCTGGTTCTGTTGATTTCTTCATTTTTTTTTAACTTTTGCTTGTGTTTCATAATTTTTGATTGAATGCTGGACATTGTGTGTAGGACATTAGACACTGAGGTGTATATTATTCATTACTGGAAGTGGGCATGTTCTTCTGCTAGGCTAGTTTTGAGGGAACTTGAGTCCATCTGGTCAGGAGTTGTTGCACCCTGGGCTTCAATTTACTCTCACGTTACCTTGTGATCCTGTGCTCTCAGAGGGGCTGTTTTGCCAGAGGCTTTTCCTCCTTCCTCCACCTTCAGCTGCAGATCTGCCCAGTGTGGCTGCAGCTCAGAGAGGGTCTCTGTACATTCTTGCCTCTCCCTCAGAGAGTCTATGCTTTCATGCTACACTTGATGCTTAGCAATTCACTAAAAAAATTAGACGAAATTTGTATGGCACCCAGATCACCACCTCTTGTGCTCTGCCATAGCAGGGCCAGTGCTCCTGACAGCCTGTCCTCGGACGACCCTGTCTCTTTTTAGATTTAGGCTATTTTGTTGTCCTTTTGCGTCAGGTTTCTTATAGGTTCAAGAAAATTAATGATTTTTAAATTTATATAAATTTTTCTTACTGTTAGTTTGGGAGTGATACTCATTTCCATTTTCTACTTCCTAGCTGGACAAGGAGATTGCCTCCATTTTCTCCTGATATTTAATAATTTTGCTTTATTTTTAACTTTTAGGGTTTAAATCCATCATTATACAGCCATGCATATTCACAGTTTAAGAAAATATCTATTCACAAAATTAGTTTTGTGCAGAGGAAAAGGCACTTGAGCTGAACATTTAGGAAGCTATGAGGGTGTATCTTTAATGAATTGATAACTAATTACTACATTTATTTACATTTCTGAAACCATTTATTTATAATACTTTTTAAAAGTAGAGAAAATTTGGAAGAATGATGCAATAAACACTCATATACTCTCCATGTAGATTTGACAATTATTAACATAGTGCCACAGTAAAAAATGTTTATCGATTTATATACACACATGAATACATTGTCTTGCCAAAACATTTGATGGTCACTGGCAGACATCATGACGCTCCATTCTTCAATACTTATTCAACAAACGTTGAAGATTTCAAAGCATATTCTCTATATAACCACATTACTATTATTACTCCCAAGAAAATTAACAATTGCAGAATAACTTTTAATGTCCTATACATACTTAAATCACCCCAATTGCCTACAAAATGTCTTTTAAGGCTGTATGTCTGAACCAGAGTCCCACTAAAATTGATGTTGTATTTGATTATTATGCTGCTTTTGTCTCTTTTAATCTAGAGTAGCCTCCAGTCACTTTTTAAAATGATATTGACTTTAGAAGAGTCCGGGCCCTTTGGCTGGTTGAATGCCCCAAGTTCTCGACTTGCCTGATTGTTTCCTATTATTGTCATTTAACTTCTTCTTCTGTCCCCTGTATTTCATGAATACTGAAAGTTAGGTCTGAAACAACAGCTACCAGCAAGCTTTACTATAAGGAGCCAGGTAGTATGCTTTTTCAGCATTGTGTCCTTACAGTCTCTGTCACAACTACTCAACTCTGACACTGTAGCGTGAAAGCAGCCATAGACAATACATCAGTGAATGGGTGTGGCTGTGTTCAAATAAAACTTTATTTACAAAAGCAGACAGCTGTCCTCATTTGTCCTGCATGCTACGGTTTGTCAACCCTTGGTCTAGAGGCTGGATTAGGTTGTGGGAGATCAAAATTTGGCCACCCTGAAATATATCTCTTTACCTTGATTGTTTTCTCTGAAGGACATTTGACCTCCCCCACTAACTGCCTAAAGAATTTGACATGGTGGCTCCTTCCTGGAACAGATCTTCCATCTGATGGCTGTAATATAATGTAAAATAGATGTTACAATAGGAAAGGCACCAACAAGCCCATCTTATCAGAAATTCTGTCTCTGGCCACATTCTTTGGATGGCCCTGCAAGGAGTTGCCAGACAGACATTTACATTTATAAGGGAAATCTCCATTTGTAAAGGTATCTCCCTCTCTGTCTTGGGAAGAGGGGGGATGACCTCATTTCTAGAAACTTATCAATGTGGAAGGTGAGGTCTTAAATCTGCATAATAAACCTTACTCTTGTTTACTGTGCTTTAGTGGTAATCTCCTGTAACTGACTCCCCCACCCCCAAAATCCTCCTTTGTTATTGGCTGAAAATGATATTTAAGACGAGAATTTCTGCTATTGTGTTGAGAAACGCAGTGTCCCTGCTTTCTCCCATGTATACATGTTATTAAACTTGGTATTATTTTCTCCTGCTAACCTGTCTTGTTGATTATTTGGCCAGCCAGAAGAACCTTAAGGGAAAGGGCAGAGGGAGATTAGCCCTCTTCCCCCGACAGTTTTGGCGAGCCAGCCAGGAGAAGCACTGGCTGGTAAGTTGCCTTCTCTGGTTGGAAGACCTGCCTTCTCCCTGGACTACTGCAGATGATGAGATACGGGAACGCCTGACGAAAGCCGGCAAAAGGTAAGACTTCTTACCACGTCAGCCTCCCGGAATCTCTATCTGCGGAGCCCGGCGGAAGGAAATGGTGAGAATTTTTTTCTCTTTCTAAATTTAGATTGGCAGGAGAAAATATTTGGGAAACTAGTTTCTTGGGCTTTTAGTGACTCTTGGTTTAAATTTGGTAGAGTACTCTTGGTTTTGATCTTGATCCCTTTTCCTCCCAGAGTAGTCTCTGTCTTGTTCTGTGTCCTGAGAACTTGGCTTTGTGACCAGTGAGAATCTTCTCCTTGGTCTCCACCATACGGAAGGTGCATTTACCGGGGTGCACCTTGGTGGCCAGTCGAGTAGACTGGGGTTCCGAACTGTCTCTTTGTCCGGCTGTGCCAAGTTCTCAGGGGAGTTTGTCATAAAAGGGCCCAGTCCATAAGGGCTTTTGTCGTCTTTACCTTCGTTGCTTGTTAGTGCTGGAAAAATCCCATTCCAGTATCGCCCGCCCGGTGTCACAGATTAGCGGGTCTGTGACTGGAGGCGTCCCACACTATTGTGGGAGACCGGAGACACCCTTTTATCCTTACCGCCTGTGCAACGAAGGTCTTTACTGTTTCTGAATATCTTTGGGAGTAAATTCTGTGGATCATGGGGGCTACATCATCTGCGCCCTCACCAGGGACGCCTCTTGCGTCCATGGTAGATTTATTCTAAGCGTGGAAAGTTACCTCCGGGTCTTTCCTTAAAAAGGCTTATTGGTTTGAGTCACTATTGGAATAAATATACAAATGAAGATCCTACTCGTCAATGGCCAGACGACGGATCCTTTGAATTGGGAAAACTTCTAAATTGGGGGAAAAAAAATGTTTTGAGAGCTCTCACATAATTGCTTAATTGGTACCTAAGAATTAAGGCCAGAAAAAGGAAGGGAAAAATTTGACTAGTCTTAAGACCTTGACTCAGGTTACAATTAAATTGAGAACATGTAAAAGTGTAAGTGTTGATAAGATTATAAAGGTTGGAATGTTTGAGCTAATTTTATACAAAGAGGTTACATCAACTTTGCCTGAGTGTTTTAAAATGTCTGACTGGGAATGCTTCTCTTGTCCAAAGTTAGAAGACCAAGACCTATTGATAAAAATCTTAATGATAATTATGTTTAAAGGTATAAGAGGTGACGAAATTTACATGAAATTTTGTAGGAAAAAACTGATGTTATTTCTATTACAGAACTGGTTAACAAAAATAGTAATTTAAATGATGGCTAATTTTATCTAATGTCTTATGAAGTCTTATAGGCAATCTAAATAGTTATTGGGAATAAGTAACTAAATAGTTGTGAAAAAGATAAATGTTGGATGAACTTTAAACAATAATTATGTGTTATGGTAGTTACTGCTTCCAAACTCTTTTTGGTGACTTAAAATTTTAGAGTTTTGCTAAAATTTATGATAAAAAAATTCTCTGAGTATCATTATTTCCAAATAAGATAAGATATTAGACATTGATTGCTAAATGTACGTTTGTCTACTTTTGGCTTTTCATTACAGAAAAACTGAAAGGTGTTTTGGGTCTATTGATAAACATGTGTTTTATTAAAAGATTATACTATAAAGTAACATGTTTCTAGAAGTTATGAAGTGTTTATAAATTTTCCAAGCCACAAGATACTAATGTAAAAGAAAGTTTATAATGGTTTACTTAGTTTTTACTCACAAATTAAGGTTTCTAAAGGTTAAAATTTCTAATTAGTATATGTGATTGAAAATTAAGAAAAATATGTCTGTGTACAAGGAAAGTAAGATGTATAAAGGTACAAAGAATGGAAATATTTTGTTTGGTTAAGAAAGATAAATTTGTCCTCAAGTACTAGAAGAGAAAAGAAAGACATGGGACAAATTCTGAATGTAAAAAGAAAGTTATAGAAGGTTTGTGGAAGAGAAATTCTGGAAAAGGAGTTTTTGCATGGTCAAGTTGGCTAAGATTGAAATGAATTTAATTAAGTAAATGAGTTTTAATAGCAGAAATAAGCTGGTGCAAAATTAAAATTTGGTCTTCTGTCTCTTAAAAGGATAATTTGCTTGAACTTGATAAAGAGGTTATAAAAGATTTTTCTTTACCTTTGAGTAAGTCTACCTAAAAGACAGAGAAAAAAAAAAAAAAAACTGTTAAAATAATTTCCTACGTTCAAAAGACTGAGGTCTCTCTATTAAGGCTTTTTGGACTGTTAATGCTCTGTTTGCTTTGACTGTTTATATTTTTGACAAGCTCCCCCAAAATTCATATCTTAAAGTCTTTTTTTTAACTTTTATTTCTTTGAGAATTTTCAAAGGGCCCTGGAACTTCTCAAAGAAATTTGCTCTCTTCCTATAAGGGGAAAGATACTAAACTTATTAGGCTTATTCAATATGTTCAATTACATGGAAAGCATTGTCAGACCAGTGATGATAAGCCTGCTTAGGTGCTATTATGTGGGCAAATGTTATTGACATAGGTGTTTTAAAATTGTATAACATTACTGAAATTCTGATCTGTCCTGGTTATCAGTCATAATTCTGGTTATTATTATTTTAAAGTGTTGTATGTCACAAAATTAACCAAATTTCCTTGTCAATTGCCATTTTGAGGTCTTGTTGTTTACAGACTTATTTCTTTGCTCTAATGCTTTTGCAAAATGTTTCGACTTCAGAAAAATTCATGGAAAGGACTCTGACATTTACACTGGAGTACAGGTTTCTGACAAACTTTCTGATCATAAAACTGAACTTGGTAAAATATTACAGAAATCCGATGGAGAAACTGATGACTTCATAAAGCCACTAACAAAAAGAGTGGTATCAAGAATGGATTACACAGGACTGAATAAACTGATAAGGATGCTTATAATTTTTATGATTTTTCATTTGAAGTATTGCTGAATTTTTAATGTTTTGTTTTTTCAGATTTAAGGAAAACTTTTTCTCTTTTCTCCCGAGATAGCTATGACTTACAGCAATTTAGTAAATGATATTTTTGTAAGTAAAATTAAAATATTTATCTTTTTCTCTCTATCTGATCCCTCCAGGATTTGGAAACTCTTAGTGAGTAAATATTGTTGTTTTTCATGGCAATATAGTTATTTGCATAAGTTCAATAAGAATCTGTTCTCCTTATAACAGGACACAATTGGAAACACTGGGTCTATTACCAAGGTTGTGACTGGAACATCATATTTGCAATATAACCATACAGCTTTTGAGGAATGAAGATTGGACTTTATGGAATAAAGCCACGTGGAAATATTGGCCTGGTACCTTTATGTTCCAAGCAGCACTTACCAGGATAAGTAAAGAATGTCACTTATCTGGCAGGTACAAGGAACCTCAAAATATTTTGGGGGAACCTCGGAAGAGAGGAATTCACCCAAATCTGTAGGTATTGCAGGCAACGTCTGATGATAAAATCCTTGGCTTGGCTTTCCTGGCCTCAAGAGACCTTTCAAGTTCAATCTGAGATTCCTTATAAAAAGTTCCAGCAAAGCAGATTTAAAAGAGCCTATGTGATCAACTGCTATTCTTGCTGTACTTATGTAAATAATTGAGCCAACTCTATTGGAACTAGACTTATTTTGCAAACTAGTTTTAATTTTGCTATCTTAATAAAAATGAGGGTGATTTTAGAGAAAAATTATATTTCAGTAAAAACTATAGTATACATTTGTAGATATTAGATCCTAGTTTTGTTGTCTTTTGAGGTTTTTGTTTTATATCTGTTGACTAGACTGGATCCTGATTTCTTCTAGTCTCCTGAAATATCTGGCTACAGATATCCAAACTAACGTTTTTGATTTTTTCCATCATTTTCATTTGAAATCACTGAAAACTGAACCTGCCCTTTTTCCTGAAGCCTTACAAACTGAAGCTGATGGACTTGATATAAACTTGAGATGACCTGACGACACCATCTGAGACATTTTAAACTGCAAAAGATGCTTTGACGCTGACATCTAAAATTCTTCTTCACTGGCTGTCCTCTGAACTCAAAAACTGCTTTACAACTTGCTCCAACCATTAACCTTGTTTTTCTTTTATAGAAATGCTTCTATTAAATACTTGATTGCTTGCTTCCACAATATAGGCGTGACCTTGAGAGCCCACCTGCATCACCACCTACCTTCCAAAAGAAACTTAATTGAACTGATCTATTATCAGGACTAAGAAATGTGTTCAGTGAGATGAAACAATCTACCAACTCAGCTTCTGGACTATGAAACTTCTTTAAGTTTCAAAAGGACTGTGAAACTTTTAGTTTCAAAGGCGGGACTGTGGGAGATCAAAATTTGGCCACCCTGAAATATATCTCTTTACCTTGATTGTTTTCTCTGAAGGACATTTGACCTCCCCCACTAACTGCCTAAAGAATTTGACATGGTGGCTCCTTCCTGGAACAGATCTTCCATCTGATGGCTGTAATATAATGTAAAATAGATGTTACAATAGGAAAGGCACCAACAAGCCCATCTTATCAGAAATTCTGTCTCTGGCCACATTCTTTGGATGGCCCTGCAAGGAGTTGCCAGACAGACATTTACATTTATAAGGGAAATCTCCATTTGTAAAGGTATCTCCCTCTCTGTCTTGGGAAGAGGGGGGATGACCTCATTTCTAGAAACTTATCAATGTGGAAGGTGAGGTCTTAAATCTGCATAATAAACCTTACTCTTGTTTACTGTGCTTTAGTGGTAATCTCCTGTAACTGACTCCCCCACCCCCAAAATCCTCCTTTGTTATTGGCTGAAAATGATATTTAAGACGAGAATTTCTGCTATTGTGTTGAGAAACGCAGTGTCCCTGCTTTCTCCCATGTATACATGTTATTAAACTTGGTATTATTTTCTCCTGCTAACCTGTCTTGTTGATTATTTGGCCAGCCAGAAGAACCTTAAGGGAAAGGGCAGAGGGAGATTAGCCCTCTTCCCCCGACAAGGTTCAGGTTAGACTGATTTGTAAGTAAATCTCTATTTACCACAAATAGAATGTTGTAACTTCATGTCTTATCAGGAGATATATAATGTCAGGTTGCCCACTATTGATGATGAAAAGCCTGAGCATTAAGCTCAGATGGTGACCGTCAGATCTCCACATTGTAGATGTAGACCTTGGCCATTGTAATGAATCAGTAATCTGTGAGGTGATTCTTTGGCACTGTGGGCATGGCCTGTCCTCCAACAGCCTTTCTTCCAATGCTTTTAGTGACCATTTACTGGACGTTGAAAAAAAATTTGATATTCTAATTTTATCATATCTTCCACATTTATTGGTTGATTATTAGGTATCACTATGGATTCATGGATATTTTTTGTTTAATATGTTATAATCTTTTACAGTCATTTTCAAATCGATGCAAATTAGGTCAGTGGGAGCCCACAGGGAATTTATTGTAGGTGTAAATTCTCTGGCTTTAGATCTTGCCTAGATTGCACGCTGAGGATGAAATAATGTGATATACAAAGGCACCTCACATAGTGTGTAGTATTAAAATACCCTTTTTTCCAGAGCTCTGCTTATAAACTGTAAGGATGGAGAGACTGTATTCACAGGGCTCACATTTTACACTAAGAGAAGAAATATTATTTTTTACTTGTAAGCTCAGTGAAATCAGGAATTGGATCTGTCTTGGTCTGTGTGTGGCACATGGTGAGCAATAAAAACATACTTTGGAATGAAAAAATTAGTAAGTCTTTAGAAACAGAGATTGAAGAAGTTGAAGCATGTATGCAGGGAGACTAACTGTCTTAGTTTGCCTGTAGCCCAAGTGTTTCGTGGGACATAGGACATTTGGTACTAAAACCAGGAAAGTTGGGCAACTGGATTACTTGTTTACACTGCATGCAGAAATTTGAACATTACTTTCCCCTCTTATGCTATTTTAAGAAAGTCCTCTGAGGCTGGTTTTCCTCGTTATATGTCTTCAACTTGAGGAACATCTTCGTAGAAAAAGAGGTTTGTAGAGCAGAAGGTTTAATCTGAGGCAATTGAGGAATTGTGTCACAGCTTGGAGTGAGATGAGCATGCTGTATGGATGAGAAAAGCCCAATTCTCCAGCAACTGAATGTCAAACATTTCCTGCACATTTTCTCCCACAATGGTGCCATGAAGAGTTGCTTGCAATAAACATGAGAAAGTATTTTTTATACTCTTTGTTCAAAGGTTCACAGTTCAGAATTTTCCTCGTTTTCCAGGATACAAGATCATCTGGTTTAGCTGTTGTTTTAATTCTCCTGAAAAGGAAGGTGTAAAAGTGATCCTGCATTAAAATGCAAGACTTGAACACTGAAAACTATAAAACATCGTCAAAAGAATTCAAAGAAGACCTAAAGAAATGGAAAAACATCCCATTTTCATGGATCAGAAGACTTAATATAATTAAGATGGCAGTACCCCCCCATATTGATCTACAGATTTAACACAATCCTTATCAATATCTCAGTTACATTTTTCTCAGAAAATGACAAGCACACCTTAAAATTCATACAGAAATTCAAGGGGTCTGGAATAGCTGACACAATTTTGAAAAAGAAGAGCAAATTTGTAGAGTCAATTCCTCGATTTCAAACTTACTACAAAGCTACAGTATCCAAGGTAGAGGAACGGAATAGAGTCAAGTGTCCAGAATTAAACCCTTACATTTATGGTGAATTTATTGAGACAAGGATGTCGAGGCAATTTATTGGGGAAAAGAATGATCTTTTCAATAACTGATGAAGGGACAACTGACTATCCATATGCAAAAGAATTGGACCTCACACCATATTAAAAACCTCAAACTATTTAAAAAATTAATTCCAAACATGCCATCTACCTAAATGTAATAACTATATTACATCTGTAAAAGCCTTGGAAGAAAATATACGTGTAAATCATCATGACCTTGGTTTACACAATTATTTTTTAGATGTGACACTCAAAACACAAGTGAACAACAAAAAATCCATAAATTGGACTTCATCAAAATTAAAAACTTCTGTGCATCAATGGACACTATCAAGGGAGTGGAAAGTGAACCCACATAATGGGAGAAAATAACTGCAAATCATATATGTGACAAGAGATTGTACTCGGAAGACATATAGAATTATAACTATCTATCAATAAAAGGGAAATGACTCAATTAAAAACAGAGAAATGAGTTGAATAGATATTTCCCCAAAGAAGACATGAAAGTGGATAATAAGCACCTGAAAAAATTCTAAACATCATTAGACATTATAAAAATGCAAATGAAAACCATAATGGAAACATCATCTCACACCCACTAAGGTAAAAAAAAAAAAAAACAATAAGAAGTTTTGGTGAGGATGTGGGGGAAATTGGACATCATATATTTTGGTCTTGCTCCTAGTGGCAATGGGGAGCTATAAGAGGGATTTTCATGCAAGGTGGTACATGATCAAATTTTTGTTTTGAGAAGATAACTCTGAATTTTATGTGGAAAACTGACTGGAAGAAGGAGAGGAGTAGATGGATGAGACCAGTTAGGAGGTTATTACAATCTAGCCAAGGGAAGCTGGCAGCTGGAATTAGGGAGATGATGACGGACACAGTGTCAACAAGACAGATTTTTAAGCTATGGAGGAGGAAATATTAGCACAATTTAGCAATCGATTGGTTTAGGATGGAACAGGGTAGGGAAGAGGATAATATCAAGGATGTTCTAGGTCCTGACTGTGCAAGGAGATGGATGGAGATGCCACTCAAAGAGATGAGAAATCCTGAAGAGGATTAAGGGTGAAAAAGATGATAAGTTCTGTTATGACTATGTTGGGCTGCTTCTGAGATGTCTAAGTGGAGGTACCAAGTAGGCAAATGGAATTAGTGGTCTGGGGCTCATAGGTAATTCAGGGCTAGAGAAATATATTTGACCATCATTTCCTGCATGGCTCATTGAGTCCCTGTGGACAAGATTGTCTATGAGGCAGGTATAATGTGAGAATAGAAGTGTTTCTAGAACTAAGCCAGGTACAGTAGATGAAATCTAAAGAAGATGCAGAAAGCTCATCTAGAGAGATAGGAAGAATTCCAGGGAGTGTTGAGACATAAAAGCCAGGAAAAAAAGAGAAGATTCATGATGGGGCAGTAACCACAGCATCCAATACTGCTGAAAGGACCATATATTTATTTCATCCAGTGATATGAAGCTCACTGGAGGCTTAAGAGAGAGCTGTTATGGTGGAATGAAGGAGGCAAAGCCAGTTTTGAGTGTATAGAAGAAGAGGGAGGGATCAAATGCACAACATTAATATTTGTAATGAGAGTGACTTAACATGTTTCAATGAAGGTGGAAAAGATGCTGTTGAGAAGATGAGACTGTGCAGGTCCAGAGAGAGAATGTATGAGCAATAATGTAAAGGTATTGAGAAGTCAAGAGTGTCAGGAGTCAAATACAGGCAGAGGGATTAACCTTAAAAAGTAGGAAGCACTTTTTGTCTGTCTGTGGGAACAAGATGGAATGAGAAGAGAATGAACCAGATGCCATATGTCTGGTGTGTTTGAAATCACTACGTTGACCTTGCTTCTTCCTAGTGACTTTATTTTCCCTGTGAAGAAGTTGGTAGGAACATCTGCTGGGAACAGGAAAGAGTTAGAAGGATGAGACCTCTGAGGAGTGGAGAATTTGGGAATGAGCAGTTATAGAGGATAGACAAGCAGGTGGACAAGAGAAATGCAGAAGGCTTACCAGGGAAGGTTGGGGGGAGGTTCATGAAAGTTGGGAGAAAGAGTGAATTGGCTCAAGTCTTTGACAATCAATACAGACCGCATGAGTCTCACTTTCTTCACGTACCAAATGGAAACATAATAATACTTACCTCCAAGTGCTGACCTGAACATCGTGTGAAGAAAAATATGAGAAAAAGTTGTATAAACCCCCAAAATACAAATGCTTGGTATGATTCACATTGCTCGAATCCCTTCTATGTCCTCTATGATTCTCCTTCCTGGTTTTTCATTGTTTGTGTGTGCTGATAACACCAGGAACGGTTGCAGGCTTCAAGGACAGTCTCAAATCCAACTTAATACTTATTTCACGTTACTTTTATGACTGTATATGCCATATATTTACTGTTTTTTATAGAGCAGTAGCATGGAATGACTTGGGAGAAAGGATGGTGCTGTGTCTCTGAGAAACTCATGCACCACTGCTTCAGATCATTAGTTCCTGCCTATAGAGCTTACTATAGCATCTTTCTCTGCTTATGAGTAACTGTTTTCTATCTTCTTACCAAAGAAAATTAAAAAGCACACGGACCATGTCTCACAAGGTGGGTGCTCTACATATAAGGGAATAAGGTAGCCATGTGCAAGGGTGAAGGTGAGCATAGAAACATAGTACAAAAGTGCAGGAGGACCCCCTTTCATGACAGGAAGTGTCTTCAGTGAGTCCAGGAGTAAACCAAGTGTGGGCCATCCCAGGGCATCCCCTGCTGTATACCCAGGTTGTCCCATGTGGGAGGCATGTGCTGATCAAGCAGATATGTTAGTCAAGTGCTCTGGGAGCAGCGCATGGTCTTACCATACTGTGTCTGGATTCCTCAGACACAGCTCTGCTGGAGAGCGTGTACTTCTCAGACTCCACTTTGGTTTTCCTGACTCCTTTGCACCATTTCCTGTATTGCCCCCAGACCTGAAGAGGCAAAGCAGGATCTGGATCAGCTCACTGAGAGGAGTGAGATGCGCAGAATCCTGAGTGGGAGTCAGGCAGTGGTACCTGCTGGCTGAGGAGGCAGTGCACCAGGAAGATGACGACGCCCTGCAGGCTGTTGATGATGGTGAAGAGGTAGGCCATGACGTGGGCGGCTGGACCCACCTGCAGGATTCCCAGACACCAGGTGCAGCCCAGGATGAAGAGCTGAGCTGTGGCTTTAAATGTCAGCATCCTGGGGAGGAGGAGGAAGGAGGCTCGTGACCACCCAGAGCAACACAATCAAACCATTCTCATCTGCACTCCATGGATCCTCTGACTAAGTGTGATCAACTTTGACCTCCACTGTCCATGATTCCCTAAAATGACTTGCTATTTGGGTCTAGGATGGCATTTTGACTTTGACTGACGATGGTAGTGACACCTCATCATGTGGGTTTCAGAAACATCATGACGTTTCATGGAGATCCCTAATTTCATTCAACCAGCTGTACTGAGGACCCTCTGTGCACCTGGTCCTGTGCTGGGGCCTGGGCATTGACAACAACAAAGACAAGACTTCTGTTTTCACAGACCTCACAGTCTAGTAGAAGGACGAAAACAAATGGTCACTTACAACATTTGTGACGTGCAACGTGCTCTGCCCTGGTCCCCTCCAGTACTGTTCCCCTGCTCACCTTCTCCATGAACTGACCCAGAGCAGCCTTTGCTCCGAATACAGACCTTAATTCTGTGCAAAGTTGAGGAAAGCAAAGGACACCCCCAAACTCTTAGAAGAGGTAATAAGTGGCAAAGGAACCTGATTTCCTCAGGTGGAAGAGTAGGAGAGGGCAGAGGGAAGAGCATGCATGGAGGTGTGGACGTGAAAGGGCAGGCTGGGCGCTGGGAACAGTGGTGAGATTTCCTCCGTGTGTTATAAAGATATCAGTGTTCTTAGGACCATTTCCATAGAGCCACAAAAGGAATTCCTGTTTATCAGAACAAAGTCAAGTCTCTGTGGAGCTCAGGTGCTTTCACGCTGGGGGTTATGGATGGACTGATTGCTTTCGTCTTGGGTGTCAGCAGCAAACTACAGTATCAGAGCTGGCTTCCAAGAAGGTGGGTGCACTCTTCTCCTCCAGTGCCCTCAGAGTCCCCGTGAAAGGACTTCAGGAGCTTGGGGCCATATGGCCTTGCTCCTGGACCATGTTTGGTGTGGGGGGGATGGTGTGCACCCTGTGATCCATCCTCAGCTCGTGTTCTGGAGGGTGGACACATCGCTGTTGAGTGAGGAGAGCTTGTTTTTCATGATCCAGAAGGTCATCAGAAAGAAAGCCTAATTGATCTGCAGAAGAATATCCCCACAAGGCATACTAAATACATTACACATCTGCTTAACCTTCCTCCTAGCTCATCCAACACCTAACCCAGCAGGTGAGAAGATTAGTCTTTCACAGCAGTCCTAGAAAATCAGATCTAACACTTGGTAACTCAGGCACATTCTTGGCCTGTAACTTGGGTGACCAACTCGTCCCAGTTTGCATAGGAATTTCCAAGTTTTAGCTCTGAAATCTCATGTCTCAGGAAATGCTTCAGTTCTGGTTTTACAACTGAAATTCCTACATCCTGGGAGCCCCCACAGTCCTGGGCAAACTGGAACGATTGCTGACTCTGCCTGTAATCTTCCTTATACACCTGGCCAGCTGGGCAGGTAGGAGGCCCTGATGTCATCCATACTCACAGAGAAGATGGTGCAGATGGGGCCAAGGAAGGCCCATATAAATCCTTTGTGTGTGTGGAGCCAGCATCTAAGAAAGAGATGAAAGAGATTCAAGAATATGTTGGCCTTTGTGGATCAAGAATTGATAAACAAACATATCCCTCACCTCCCAAAGTTTCCTCCTGCCTCCTTTATTATTATTACTTTCTGGTAAGAACATTAACATAAGAGCTACCCTCTTAGAAAATTTTAAGCATACTGTACATTGTTAGCTATATACACTATGCTCTACAGTATTTCTCCTGAACTTATCTTGAATAACTGAAACTTTGTATATGCCCTTGCCAATTGTGATGGTTTCCTGGGTGTATACTTATCTCCAAACTCACTGGGTTGTATATATTAAAAACGTATAGCTTCTTACCTGTCATTTATACCTCAATAATGTGGTTTAAAAAAAGATAAATTTCTTTTCAGGAGCTCTTTTTAGTCTTGATGTCCAGAAATTTTGACAGAAATCTGTTTTTTAGAAGAAAAAAATCAATAAGTTAATTAATTTGTGTGTTTTTTGACAAATATTAAGCATCTCCTCTGTGTCAGGATCTGTGTGTGGCTTGGAAGCCCCAGTTGTGATTAAGATAGAGGGGTCTCAGTCCTCAGGGAGGTCCCAGCTGGGTGGAAGGTCAACAATTAGACAATAGAAACAGTCAAAATGAGGAGTTTTATGATCAAAGTATGAGGATCTGTGAGAACATGGAGCTGGAACCATAGCCTAGTCTGGGGAGTAGAGACTCAGAGGGTTGGGAAGGTTTCCTGAGAGAAACGAATTGTGTTTACACTGAGATATGAAGGATGAGTTGGTGTAGGCAAGGTGAAAAAATTTGGGACATGACAGAAGAGAAATAAAAAGTAATGGTTACCCTGACACAGTACTGATCAGGGATCCTGTGCTTTACAGACTGTCTTCCTGACGAGGACATAGGTACTCAAACCATCACAGGTCAGGCATCTGAGGCTGAAGGGAACAGAGGCAGTAACTCAAGGCCACACTGATAGAAATGACAAAATTGGAATCTGATCCAAGTGAGGGGACTGAGAGTGAGGAGGGAGGTGTGAGGACCATGGATAGGTGGATCCACCAGGAAGAATGGAAGAGAAAGCCTCTACGGCAAACTGCAGCCTGTGGCCAAGTCGGGCTGCCGCCAGACCTTGTGGATGTGTTTTCCTGGGACACAGCTGCACTCACTTCCTTACGTGTTGTCTATGGCTGCTTTCATGTTTCAAGGGCTGAGTTGAGTAGCTGCAACAGAGACCATACGGCCCACAAAGCCAAAAATATTTACCATGTGACTTTTTACAGAAAAAGTTTTCTGATCTTTATGCTGAGCTATCCAGAAAGGCTAGCTGGCCAGGGCTCATCTGATGCAGGTGAGCATTAATTTTATTAGTATAGGAGTATGTTGTGAGTGTTAGATGGGATTTGATCCCAGTTCTAACTCCAACCAGCTGTGCAATCTTGACCACGTTAGTTAGTCTTTCTCTGCCTCAGTTTCTTCATCTTTAAAACTGGCACAATACTAATTTCCATCTCAGTAGGTTCTTGGGTGGATGATTTGAGATAATACATGAAAATATTTAGGACAGTGACTGCGTATCAAAAGTAATTATAAATCTTAGCTTGGTAATAATTCCATCATCTAAATCATCCTCCATTTTTTTTTAGAATTAGGAGAGAGAAGTATGTTACACAAACCAATGTCACCCCTTTATTTCAATTTGCTTTCTAGAAGAAATAAAACAGTCCCCTCAAATAAAGCAATGAATATTATATTAATATACAATCACTAGTATATAAGATGCAAAGCAATATTATGTATTATAGGTATTAGTATAATACAGACATTAATACAAAATTAATATTTAAATTAATCCAATGTAAAAGATCAAAAACAATCACCTCATTTACTTTAACTATATGTTTATTTATAATTATTAGTATTTGTTGTTAGTGCCATCAAGTGGATTCCAACTCCTAGTGACCCTGTGTAAAGCAGAATGTAATCCTGCTCTGGTCATTTTGCACCATCCCCTCACCTTTCAGCACTGTGTCAGACAATGCTCCACCGTCATTCATAGGGTTTTCATGGACAAGTTTTTTGGAAGTGGGTGGCCAGGTCCTTCTTCCTAGTCTGTCTTTGTCTGGAAGCTCTGCTGAAATGTGTCCACCATGGGTGACCCTGCTGCCATTTGAAATCTTGGTGGCAGAGCTTTCAGCATCACAGCAACATGGAGCTGCCACAATGTGACAACCGACAGATGGGTGGTGTGGTTACCTTACCGGGAATTGAACCCAGGACATGGCAGTGAAAGTGCCAAAGCTTAACCACTAGACCACCAGGGCTGGATAATTATTAATATATCATTTATTTATGTTAGTGTATAGTTACTAACATAATGCACAGTTAATATCTTATAAATATATAACTATTAAAATAATATATAATTAACATTTAAAACAATTAAATCTTGAGGACTTAAAACAGTCACTTCAATGAACACAATCATGACACCAGGAAGACATCTCTGGAGTGGTTACAGAGTTTTTCTCTGCCTATCATATTCTGGTAAAAGTAAAGTGTTCTGTTGGTTCTATGATGGCCATGGTCTTGCTGGAGAAGATGAAAGAGGGAATTTGCATTTACCCTGTGGGCGTTCCATAAAGGTGAGGCCTGGATGCTGCAGAAATGGCCACAATCACAGCTGGGACCCCGTAGCCCACAGGGAACATGAACTTCTTCATGAACCTGCTCGCATTTCAGTAGTTGACCACCGTCAGGTTGCGAGCAGTGAGGAAGAGGTGCAGGCCCTCCAGCAGCATCAAGGTGAAGGATGCCAGGTAGGGATGGTGTAAGGCACCCTCGATGAGGGCGCACAGCACCTGGGGGTGGAGGAAGGTGTCACCAGGAGGGACATTCAGGGTGGAGGGTGGCCCAGGACCTCTCCTGTACCTTGCCCCTGGGGAGGACTCTGAAATGTATGAAGGAGTTGTCAGAGAGGGTTTGTCTTCCAATTGCATCAGTCAATGCGAAAGTGGCTACTCACCCATCTCACCTTCCCCGAGACACAAGATCATTTTATTACGGTATCCAATACAGCATGGATCCATGGACTCAGCACCCCCTGGGGCAGAGCAGAGGGCCCACTGAGTCAGGGTCAGTACCTTGATCTAGGTTTGGTTGATGGCCATGAGGAAGAGGAGGTGGGCCAGGAGGAGGCAGAGGGAGAGCAGCAGGTGGAGCGAGGTGCTGGTGTTCTGGATGGCTCTGCACAGCAGGAAGGTGAGGGCCGCCAGGAGGAGGTACAGCAGAGAAAGCCCCAGCCCCACGTAGGTGATCACAGGCAGCACGGGGTCCTTCTTCTAGGAATGGCAAAGAGAGCACAGTCACACTTTCCTGCTCTGGGTTAAAATTGTGGTTTTAAAGTACACAGACTAGAATGGCAAAACTTAAAAACACTGATAGTACCAAGTGCCAGCAAAATGGGCAATTGGAGCTCTCAGGCCCCCCCGGGTGAGAACATAACAGGTAACAACTATTTTGGAATGGAGTTTGACAATTTCTTATCAAGTTAATCATACACTTACCATATGACCCAGCTATTCCATTTCTGGGTATTTACTCAATTAAAATGAAACAAATCTCCACAAAATGAATTTTTAAGGATGTTCATAGAAGCTTTATTCATAATAGCTCATCTGGAAACAATGCAAACATCCATAAACTAGGGAACAGACCAAAATATTGGGGTGTAGTCATATCTCAGGATGCTACATAGCAATAAAAAACTATTGTGTATAGTCATACACAATAACACGGAAGAATCTGATAGAAATTATGGTGAGATAAAGAAGACAGACACAAAAGAGAATGATTCTATTATGGAATAGAATGATTCTAGAATAGTCAAAATAAACTATGGTGATAAAAATCAGATCTGTGGTTTCCTGGAGGTGGGGATAGGAGCACTGACTGAGAGTGTAATGAGGGACATTCTGGGGTTACAGAAAGGTTCTCTGTCTCAATTGGGGCTGTAGTTACACGGTGTTTTCAGTTGTCAAAACTCATGGACTATACACTTATAATCTGAATTTTATTGAGTGTATATTGTACCACGATCAAGTTGACTTAAAAAAATGATTTACTTGAGCGTTTGAAGTCCAGAAGGGAGGTAGAGCTCCTGTAAACTGCTTCTTCACCTGTGTGATAGGGTACCCCTCCTTCAAGACATCGATCCAAAATACAAGGGTTGTGTTTTGATGCTGAAATTTGTGCATTGCTAAGCTTATTAGGCTTACATGTTGCTCTCCTAGAAGTGAGGCTCCTTTTGAGCACCATTTCCTACCCACCTCAATTACCTGAGGTCTCCTGCGTGAGTATTTGTACCAGATCAGGTAAAAAATAATAATATTCCTGGGCTGGGAAAAATAACAGGCCACAAAAACTCATGCATTTATCTGGCTCTCTTTCTCCCTACTTCCCTCTCTCCATTGCTAAAAATTCATTCCCAATCCTAATATTTATCAAAATTTTAATGAATCCCTTGATTAAAAGAAACAGTCAATTATTTTGGTACTGAAGATGGTGGCCCAAAGTTTGCACACAAACACATTCACTTCCTCTTGGAAATAATCCAAATGCCACAGGTATAATGAGAAACAAAAACATCATTTCTATTTTCTGCCAAACTAGAGAATAACTGGAAGAGATGGTGAAATCCGAGAAGATGGACTAGATGGGCCAAGACCTGAATAATCTGTTTTGTGGTCACAACAGTGGGAATGATGTGGGCAGGAGTTTCCTTACACCACTGGTTTAAAAATTTAGGGGAGTTGAAGCTAAGTGTGTAATTATACACAGATAAATCACATTTGAAGGAAGAAGTCTGACTCTGGCTGTCGAGGAAAACAGATTTTGTATATGAAAGCCCCACAGCTGACATTTCATTTTGCTTGGATAAATTTTAAAAACTCACATAAAAACTCTGTGATACCGTGTAATATTGCCTTGAACACATTTTCACATAACTATCTTAGAAATAACTCCTCCAGGAAAACCCATCTGCTCTAAAGGTAAGTAATCAAATGGAAGAAACACACGATCTATACAAAATATTACAGTAAAAAAAGGAAAAAGAAGGAAAAATTGTAAGGAACACTCACCAAATAACTGTTAACATGGAGCAGATGAAAGTGTGACATTACTCATCATGAATTAAAAAATGTAAGGAAGCACTTGCCATTATAAGCAAGAGATGAGAGCAGAGATGCAAGACCTCAGAGAAGTGAGACCTTGTGAAACTGTGCATTAGAAAAGCTCAGTAGAGGAGTGACATCAGCATCAAGGCAGAGTGAGTTGTTCCCATTGTCTCTCTCTAAGTTACAAAGAGTCAGACATCCACTGACCAACAAAGGAGTCCCTGCACAGCACACTAGAACACCTGAGAGATCCATGCATCTACACATCTGAACGTGAGTGGGCTGGACCTCCAGGAGGCAGTGGAACTAGGAGAGCAGCAGCCTCCACCTCCCACAGTGGCAGCGACCCAAAACGCAGATACCCCTGGCAGTGGCGGTGGTGCCCTGACCTGAGATTTCAGAAAGTGCACCAGTGCTGAAGAACAGAGGCTGCAGGAGCAGCAATAGCACTCGTGGCTCAGCTCCTGGCCCTCCCCCAGTGGTGGCAGGTGCTGCCCATGACATGAGGCTTCAGGAAACACAGCAGTGCCAGTGGCCAAGCCCCCTCCCCCTCCTCAGGCAACAGCTACTCCAGTACCAGTTTTTCTAGTAGCAAAGGTTACATCCAAAACATGGATACCCCCAGAATGGTCCACGGTGCCCTGACCTGAGGTTTCAAAAAGTCCACCAGAGCCAGAAACTAGAGGCTGCAGGAGCAGCAGTGGTGCTCATGTCACAGCCCCTTCCTCTTCCCTAGCAGTGGCAGGTGGCAAGTGTGACCTGAGGGTTCAGGAGCCACAGCAAAACCTGTGACCCAGCCCCCAGTGGTAGTAAACATGAAAACAGCCCTACCAGCAGCAGGGGCTGCGTACAAGATCCCAGGCCCCTGGCAATGGCAGTGACATCCATGACCCCAGTCCCACTGACAGCAGTGCTGCTACCACCCCAGATAAGCCAGGAACAGTAGCACAAGTGGTACATGTGGCAGCAGCACCCAAGCTTGTGGAGAGCAAATGGAGAGCCAGTGGAGGAACATGAGACACAGGCCACCCCAGAAGCAATAGAGGTGCTCATAGCCTGGTGACTCCAGTGGCAACATTGTAACCAGCAAGTCACCAGCAACCTCAGAGGCACAAGCAGCACAAGGAGGGCACTGACTACACCTCTGGCAGAGGCGGTGGAGGGTGGAAAGTGCAGGCTCTCCAATACAACCATAAGCAGCTCAGAATCAAGGTAAACAAAGCCTCACCCAAATAAGAAAAGGTGATTACTGCCACAAATGTGTCATCAGAGGAGCAACTCCCCAAGCACCATGAAGAACTATAGTAACACAGTAGAATAGAAAGAAAAAGACAACACTCTAGAAACCAAAATTGAAGGCACAGAAAATTGTGATCAAACTGACAGAGAATTCAAATAACTCTCACAAAGAAACTCAATGAGTTACAAGAAAACTCAGAAAGACAGTTCACTGAGCTCAGGAACAAAATTAGTGAACAGAAAAAATACTTCACCAAAGAGACTGAAACTCAAACAAAAACAAAAAACAACAAATAAACAGAAATTCTGGAGCTGAATAACACAATTAATGAGATGAAAAATAAACTAGAAAGCACTGGAAACAGAGCAGACCATACGGAAAAGAGAATTACCAAGCTTAGAGAAAGAAATCTAGACATGATTCAGGTGGAAGAGAAGAGAAAACTAAGATTTTTAAAAATGAAGAAATTCTAAGAGAAATACCTGACTTAGTCAGGAAAAGCAACATAAGACTAATGGGTATCCCAGAAGGAGAAGAGACGGAGAAAGGAGCAGAGAGCTTATTTAAAGCAATAATAGCTTAGAACTTCCCAAACATGGGGAGGGAACTAGATATACAAGTAAGTGAAGCTAATAGAACTCCCAGTTATCTCAATGCAAAAAGAACTTCTCCAAGGCACATTATATTAAAACTGCCAAAAGTCAAAGATAAACAAAGAATATTAAGAGCAGCCAGAGAGAAGAAAATAATTTACAAAAGAACCAGATCAGTCTATTAGCAGATTTCACAGCAGAAACTCTACAGGCTAGGAGAGAGTAGAATGATGTATTCAAAATGTTGAAAGACAAAATCTATCATCCAAGAATACTCTATGCAGCAAAGTTATCCTTCAGATATAAAGGAGAAACAAAGGCTTTCCCAGACAAACAAAAGCTGAGGGAGTTCATCACCACTAGACCTGCCTTACAAGAAATGATGAGGGGAGCCCTCCTACCTGAAACAAAAAGTGATAGACAGACAGTATCAGAAAATTGAAACTCTATATCAGAGTTGGTTTGTAAACACTTAATTATAACATAAAGTCTAAAGGGAAAGAAAGCATTAAAAATAACTATCACCTCTTCAATTTGGTAACAAACTCACAATAGAAAAGAGGATAATTTGTCACAAGAAGAAGAAGGAGAAAGAGAAGAGGGAAAGAATGGAACCTGCATAGGCTAATGGAGATAGATGCTATCAGCAGATAAAGATTATCTCATCTATGAGATCTTTTATACAAACCTCATGGTAAACACAAAATGAAAAATCAGAGCCAGTCACAAAACGTAAAGAGGAAAGTGAGAAAAAAATCACAAAAACCTACCAAACTGAAATGGCAGACAGATATACAAGGAAAAAGGAACAATGGAAATATAGAATAACCAGAGAACAAAAGACTAAATGGCAGTATTAAGCCCTCATATATCAATAATCACTCTAAAAGTATATGGATTGAATTTCCTTTCACACAGATTGGCTGGATGGATGAAAAAACAAGACCCAACAATATGCTGCCTCCAGGAAACACATCTCAGCTCTAAAGACAAACAGGCTTAGAGTGAAGGGATGAAGATGATACTTCAAGCAAAAGGCAACCAAAAGAACGTGGGTGTAGCCAAAATTATATCAGACAAAATAGATATCAAGCTAAAAAAGATAACAAGAGATAGGAAAGGACATTAAATAATGAAAAAAGGGACATTCCACGAAGGGGACATAATGCTTATTAATACATCACCACCTCACACTGGAGCTCCAAAGTACATAAAGCAACTATTAACAGACCTAAAGGGAGAAATTGACAGCAACACAATAATAGTAGGGGACTTTATTATTTCACTGACATCAATGGATAGATCATCCAGACAGAAAGTCAACAAAAAAACATGGGCCTTAAATGAAACACTAGACCAGATGGACATTTTAGATATATAAATGGAACATTTCATCCAAAAGCAGCAGAATATACATTCTTCTCAAGTTCACATGAAACATTCTCAACGATAGACCATATGTTTGGAAACAAAAGAAGCCTCATAAATTTAAGAAGACCAAAATCATATCAACCATCTTTTCTGACCACAATGGTATGAGACTAGAAATCAACTACAAGGAGAAAGCTGGAAAAGTCACAAATATCTGGAGACTAAACAACATGCTACTAAACAACTACTGGATCAATGAAGAAATAAAAAAATACCTGGACACAAACAAAAACACAACATACCAAAACTTACGGAATTCAGCAAAGGCAGTACTAAGAGGGAAGTATATGGCAATACAGGCCTACCTCAAAAAACAATAAACATATCTAATAAACAATCTAACACTATAGCTAAAAGAACTAGAGAATGAAGAAAAAATGAAGCCCAAAATAAGTCAAAGGCAGGAAACAATAAAATTCAGAGTGGAAATAAATGAAGTAGAGGTTAAAAAGACGAGAGAAAGGATCAAGGAAACTGAGAGCTGGTTCTTTGAAAAGATAAACAATTGACAAATCCTGACCTAGACTCACTAAGAAAGAAACAGAAGACTCAGATAAATAAAATCAGAAATGAAAAAGAAGAAATTACAATGGATACCACAGAAATACAGAAGATTACAAGGAACCACTAGGAAAAACCCATATGCCAGCAAATTGGATAACCTAGAAGAAATGAATAAATTCTTAGAATCATAAAACTTTCCAAAACTGAATCAAGAAGAAATAGAAAATCTGAAAAGAAGAATCACAAATAAAGAGATTGAAACAGTAATCAAGGACCTCCCAAAAAACAAAAGTCCAGGACCAGATGGTTTCCTTAGTGAATTCTACCAAACATTCATGAAGATTCAATACCTATCTTTCTCAAACTCTTCCAAAAAACTGAAGAGGACAGGACACTTCCTAACTCATTTTATAAGGCCAACATTATCCTGATACCAAAACCAGATGAGGATAACACAAAAAAAGAAATTTACAGGCCAGTATCTCTGATGAACATAGATGCAAAAATCTTCAACAAAATACTAGCAAATCAAATACAACACATTAAAAGGATCATACACCATGATCAAGTGGGATTTATCCCAGGGATACAGGGATGGTTCAACATCTGCAAATCAATTAATGTGATACACCACATTAAATAATGGAGAATAAAATTCACATGATCATCTAAATAGATGCAGAGATAGCATTTGACAAAATTCAACATCTATTTATGATAAAAAACAACTCTCAATAAAATGGGTATAGAAGAAAAGTACCTCAACATAATAAAGGCCATATATTACAAACCCACAGCCAACATTGTACCCAATGGTGAAAATCAGAAAGTTATTCCTCTGAAAATAGGAACAAAACAAGGATGCCCACTCTTGCCACTCTTACTTGACATGGTATTGAAAGTCCTAGCTAAAACAATTAAGCAAGAAAAAGAAATAAAATATATCCAAATTTGAAAGGAAGAAGTGAAACTGTCATTATTTGAGATGACATGATTCTGTATATAGAAAATCCTAAAGAATCCACCAAAAAAGCTAGTAGAAATAGTGAATACAGTAAAGTTGCAGGGTACAAAATCAACATACAAAAATTAGTTACTTTTCTACACACTAACAACAAACTAGCAGAAAGAGAAATCAAGAATATATCCCGTTTACAATTGCAAGAAAAAGAATAAAATACCTAGGAATAAATTTAACCAAGGAGGTGAAAAACCTATACACTGAAAACTATAAGACATTATTGAAAGAAGTTGAAGAAAACATAAAGAAATGGAAAGATATTCTGTGCTCATGGGTTTGAAGAATAAACATAGTTAAAACGTCCATATTACCAAAGGCAATATGTAGATTCAATGCAATCCCAATGACATTTTTCACACGCAAAAAAAGAATAAAGAATCCTAAAATTTATATGGAACAGCAAAAGACCTGGGACAGCCAAAACAATCCTGAGAAAAAAGAACAAAGGTGGAGGTAATACACTCCCTGATTTCAAATTATACTACAAAGCTATAGTAATCAAAACAGCATGGTATTGGCAAAAAACAGATACACAGATCAAAGGAACAGAACTGAGAGCCCAGAAGTTAACCCACATGTATGGATACCTAATTCTTTCAAAGGAGCCAAGAACATACAATGGGTAAAGGAAAGTCTCTTCAATAAATGGTGCTGGGAAAATTGGACAGCCACATGCAAAAGAATGAAAGTAGACCATTATCTGACACCATACACAAAAATTAACTCAAAATGGATTAACAACTTGAATGTAAGACCTGAAACCACAAAACTCCTAGAAGAAAACTTAGACAGTACGCTCTTTGACATTGGTCTTAGCAGTAATTTTTTGAATATCGTGTCTCTTCAGGCAAGAGAAACACAAGAAAAAATAAACAAATATACTACATCAAACTAAAAAGCTTCTGCACGGCGAAGATAACCACCAACAAAATGAAAGACAATCTATAAACTGGGACAAAACATTTGCAAATCACATATCCAATGAAGGGTAACATCCAAAATATATAAAGAACTCATACAACTCAACAGCAACAGCAGAAAACGAGCAACCTGATCAAAAGTTGGACAGAGGATGTGAACAGACACTTTTATAAGGAAGATATACAGATGGACAACAGGCACATGAAAAGATGTTTAACATCACTAATTTTAGGTAAATGCAAATCAAAACTACCATGAGATATCATCTCATACCTGTCAAAATAGCTATTATTAAAAAAAAAAAAACAAGAAATAACAAGTGTTAGAGAAGATATGGAGAAAAAAGAACACTTGTACACTGCTAGTGGGAATGTAAATTGGTGCAGCCACTATGGAAAACAGTATGGAGATTTCTCAAGAAATTAAAAATAGAAATATCATAGGATTCAACTATTCCACTTCTGGGTATTTATCCAAAGAACATGAAAACACTAATTTGAAAAGATATATTCACGCTCGTGTTCATTGCAGCATTATTCGCAATAGCCAAGACTTGTAAGCAACCTAAGTGCCTATCAATGGATGAATAGATAAGGATGATGTGGTGTATATATATACTATGGAGTATTTCTCAGCAGTAAAAAAAAGACAAAATTGTGCCATTTGTGACAACATGGTTGGGCCTTGAGTGTATTATGCTGAGTGAAATAAATCAAATGGAGAAAGACAATGCAGTATGACTTCACTCATTCGTGGAAGGTAAGCAAATAAACACGTAGATAAGGAGAATAGATTTGTGGTTAGTAGAGAGGAAGTGGGTGAGAGGGCTTTGAAAGGGGTAAAGGGGTATGTATGTGTGGTGAGTGATGGAAACTAGACTAGTGGTGGAGAACACAATGCCATCCATATAGAAACTGAAATATAATAATGTACACCTGAAATTTGTGTAATATTAACCAATTAACCAATGTAAATAAATAAATGAATAAATAATATATATGTAAAATAAAAAAATTTAAAAATGTTACAAAGGAAAAAAAGAGCAGGGGGCTGGCCCAGTGGTGCATTGGTTAAGTATGCACATTCCACTTCAGTGGCCTGGGGTTTGCCGGTTTGGATCCTGGGCGCGGACCTACTCACCGCTCATCAAGCCATGCTGAGGTGGTGTCCCATATAGAAGAGCTACAACTCTACAACTGTGATATACAACTATGTACTGGGGCTTTCGGGAGAACAAAAAAAAGGAAAAAAATAAAAAAGAGAAAGATTGGCAACAGATGTTAGCTCAGGGCCAATCTTCCTCAAAAAAAAAAAAGAAAAGAAAAAGGAAAAAAAGAGCAAAGCTCAATAAATAAATGAAAGAAAGAAAACACTAGCAATTAAGGAAAAAATTATAGAGGTCAACTTAAGAATGGACCATGATTGAAACACAGTTTAAGGGAAATAGAGGACAGGAATGAAAAAAATGAGCAAAATTAAGTTAAGGTAAGGAAAGAGGTAAAAAAGAACCACAGGAAAAAGAAATATGGGAATTAGGCAAAGGAGAGCCACCATACACATAAGTGGGGTCTTTAACAAAGAAAATCCAGTTAACGAAGAGAGCAAATATTGAAAAAGAGATTTCAAGACATATTTTCAAAAATAAAAGAAACATCGAATTTACACACTTTAAAGAAACACCTTGCATGGGTGGGTGGGAGTTAGTACAGTTACCAAACCTGAAATTGTAAATGAAGCCATTGGGCAGCTACAGAAATGTGCTGAAATATGGCAATACTTATCAAAATTACAGCTACAAGGGCTGGCCCGGTGGTGTAAGCGGTTAAGTATGAGCGCTCTGCTGTGGTGGCCCGGGGTTCACCAGTTCGGATCCCGGGCATGCACCGACGCACAACTGGTCAAGCCATGCTGTGGCGGCGTCCCATATAGAGTGGAGGAAGATGGGCCACGGATGTTAGTCCAGGGCCAGTCTTCCTCATCAAAAAAAAAAAAAAAAGAGGAGGATTAGCAGATGTTAGCACAGGGCTGATCTTCCTTACACGTAGGCAAAAAATTTACAGCTACAAGTTTGACCCAGCAATGTTATTTCCAAATTGTAGAAGCAAAATATTGAAAAGAACATGTTTAAAATTAGAGACTTGTTAAAGTCTGGAACATTCACAGAATGGAAAGCTATGTAAATGTAAAAATGTAGGAGAAAGTTGTTTATGTACTGGTGTCAAATCTCTCAAATATTTTAAGTGGAAAAGAGTGAATATGGTATGCAATGGCTTGAGTGAAAACAACATTACATATTATGTGTATTTGCTTGTTTATACACAAAATATCTCTAAAAGGGCTCAGAAGAAACTGAGATTCCTTCTAAGAAGGACCTTGGTCATGGGGGAAGAGGGGTGGGAAAGGGACTTTTCAGTGTTACTCCTCTGATCCTTTTGAGTTTTAAACTATGTGAATATTTTTATTTCTTCACAAATTTAAATTAGAAAACTTGCATGATGCATTCTAGTCTATGGCAAAGTGGCAGGAAGAAACACACTGTTTTGGGGGTATTGTTTGAATTTCTCTGGGTGACCATGAGGCCTGTCCATTTAGCTGAGAGTTCTCATCCTTGTTTCACGTGGATCCCCATTACTTAAGGTCACCTGGGTGAATCTCAGTTCCTGGTGATGCTGCCAAAGGAGTAGCCGTATCACCTGGCCAGGAGAGGAGGATACTTTGAGCCTTGATGCAGCTGTCTCAATGGTTCCCCTCTGATCTCCCTCATCACGTGTTTTCTTTCTGGTCCCTGCAGCTTCAGGCATCCCTGTCTCCATGGCTCCTCTCAGGCCCCTCATCTGCACGCCGTAGGGGACCATGAGGACAGTGAAGCTGCTGAGGTGGGTGCAGTGGCAGGTGGTGCTGGTGTCTCTGGTGTCCACCACCCTGCAGCCTGTGGTGGCCCAATGACCACGTCCATTCTGGCCACGCTCCCAGAAGACACAGAACACCCTCTGCCTTGGCCCAGGGGTCACTGACTGTAGGAACAGGGAGTAGGTGTGAGCTGGTGGTTCTGGTGCTCAGAAATGATGACCTAACCTGGCTCATGCAGGGCTTTCCTGGGGAGATGATGCATCCACAGGGGAGCCTCCCTGAACCCCGAGGCTGTGCCCAGGACTCAGGACTCTTCCACACCCACACCCCCATCCCACCTGGACTCACGTGGTTAAAGATGAAGGTGACTCGGAAGCCGAGGTTCTGGGTGTCATTGTTGCTTATAAAGGCGGTGACGACATCTGAGAGCAGGACAGGGGAGACTACCTGCAGCAAGTCCTTGTGTGTCTCATGTACAACTGCTCGCTCCCCAGGCTCCAGGACCAGGGGGGCCTCAGCCAGCAACTTACCCATCCCTGGCGTGGAGACAAGGCCCACCATAGAAGGGCCTGCAGGATGAGGGCAAGACTGACATCTCAGAGTCCCCACCACGGCCCCCTCCCCCACACATTTTCTGCTCAGATGGACTCTTCATTTTTGGCCCCACCCACCCTACACTTTCCTTTAATCTCTAGATCTCTGTGTGTCATATCCTGGCTGTCTTGTCTCATTGCAACATCTCAGTGGCCTTCTCCTCCCCCACTCAGCCATTACCAGAGTCACTGGATTCCTGTGCCACGTCCCAGTTCAACTGCATCTTTGCATGGCTTTGGTCCAAGGTGACATCCCCAAATCCTTGCTCCTGCACCTTCAGAGACAGTTCTGTAGTAGCAGCAATGGCTTGGGGGATGGGACAAAGTCAGGTTATTTCTTTGAATAATGGGATTAGATTTTTCAGTATACTGATAAACCACAGGAACTTTAAGCACTGCAATAAGAGTAATGTCACTGGTTTAACACTGTTATTTGAGCATTTTTAGAAGCTGAAAATCAAAGTGTCTCCAAAGGTTGCAGTTATTTAGAAAGCATTCTACTAAACCTGCTTAATCACAAGAAAAGGAAGAAAATGGTAATGGACAAGGCAAGGCTCCTATTGCAGTGACTGTTAAATCTGAGGTGAGTATTTGCAATTCAAAGTCTGACAAGGGTCTAGTATCCGGAATATGTAAAGAGTACTTACATCTCAATAACAAGACAAATAACCCAATCTAAAAACAGGTGAAAGATTTGAATATATATTTCTCCAAAGAAGATATAGAAAGTGCCAATAAGAACATGAAAAGATCCTTAACATCATTAGTTATTAGGTAAATGACAATTAAAACCACAATGAGATAACCACTTCACACCTACTCAGATGGCTGTAATCAAAACCTAAAAAAATAACAAGTGTTGGCAACACTATGGAGAAACTGGAACTCTTATACATTGCTGGTGGCAATATAAATGGTGCACTCTGGAAAAGTTAGGCAGTTTCTCAAAATGTTAAATATACAGTTACTATATGACCTAGCAATTCCACTCCTAGGTATCTAGCCTGAAGATATGAAAACATATGTCCATACAAAGACATGAATGTTAATTGCTTTATTATTCATAACAGCCCCAAATCAGAAACAAGCCAAATGTCCACCAACTGGGGAATAGACAAATATAAGGTGTATAACCATATAATGACATATTATTTGGCAAAGCAAAGGAATGAAGCACTGATATAGGCTACAACATGGATGAACTTCAAAAATACTAAGCTGAGTGAAAGAAACCAATCACATAAGACCACATGTTGTATGATTCCATTTGTATAAAATGTCCATAACAGGCAAATCTATACAGACAGAAAGCAGATTAGTGGTTTCCAGGGGCTGAGGGTTGTGGGGACTGGGGAGCAACTGCTAATGGGTATGTGATTTCTTTTTGGGATGGTGAGAATGTTCTAAAGTTATTCAGTGGTGATAGTTGCATGACTTTGTGATTACACTAAAAACCATTGCCTTACACATTTCAAGTGAGTGAATTTATGGTATGTAAATTTTATCTCAATGACACTGTTGAAAAACACTTGATCGAGGTGAGTCTGCCCAGTAATTGCCATCTACATATGGTGAAGTTAAAAAAAAGTCTGGACGTGCTTTCTTTAAAACAAAAATAAGAATCATTAATAAAATGATTGCAGTCCTTTCAAAATGCCTGGAATAAAGTCCGAAAAGGTGGAAAAGTATTAAACAATTACCAGACTATTTCAGGATGAAGGAGTCAGAGGAAAATTTTGTGGCCAGCTTTTAATATTCTATCCACCATCTCCCTGGATATTACCGGTGCTTAAAGAGCTTGGAAAATTGCACAAAAATAAACATGTGTTTCAACAATGAAACCACTGATATAATGTTATTTAAGATTGTACTTAAAATAGATAAAATAGTTATGTAATTTTCAACTTTTCAAGCTTAATTGTGTTCTCCTCATTTCCAAGCAGTGTTTAGTTTATGTTTGAATACCTTATTTTTATTAATACAATTGCTGGTATTTTATGTTATAATTATATAAATGATATATTGTAATGATATAGTTATTGATATTTGTATATGTTTATTTTTGCTTATCAATTTTCAATTTTTTAAGCTTTTGTGGTTGAAACAAAAAGGAATTTGTTTCCCAGGGCTTCATTTTATTGTGTGAGTTCTGAATTCTTCTAAATAAAATCCTGAGATATGAGTGTGGTCGCTTCGCTCCAATGGGACAGTCTCTAGAAGAGGAAGGAGTTAGGCGGTGAACAGGTAGAGCAGGAGCCTGGAGCAGACCCAGGTACTTACCTGTGCCTGCAGGAGCACTCAAGGTCAACGACTCATTGGAAAGGGCCTTGCTTAACCCTCTCAGGACATCGTCCAGGCCAATGAGCAGGTTAGTGGCCACACATTGCTTCTTTGAAGGGGGCAGGACCTCTAGGTCCCCGGGGGTCTCCAGCAGCTTATACACCTCTTTTATGACATCCTGGGGGGATAGGGACACAGAACCAGTGAGCAATGGACCAAAGGGTCTGCGTGAAGACCCTGCCACCCAGCCCCAGAGAACAGACCCTAGAGACTATCTATTCAGAGAATAACAGTGGCACTGAATTAGATTCCTTGGATGGTCCTTGCTGCTTAGATCTCAGCCACTCAGAGGCCAAACTGGGCTGGGAATGCCAAAGATCACATACACCCGAAATCCAGAACCAGCAATAGGGAAAGAACCATAAATTAGTGCACCTGAGTGTCTTTAGAAGTGCTTCTAAACACCTGAGTGCCCAGCCTTCTCTCCCCCATGGGTGAGGGGTCAGTTTCAGTGTCCATACAAGGGAACTTAGCTCCACCCCTACCAAAGTAACCCAGGTCTTTATAGGATTCCCATATCTTGTCTCTTTTTTGGTTCTGAAATTACCTGGCTGGTGTTCTTGACCAAGGCTGGCTTGAAGTCTTGGAATAGCTGCTGGACTTCGTCAAAGAAGTGGGAGAGGATCTGGGGAGAGGGGACATGGGGATGGTCAGAGAGCCTGAAGGGGGAGCTGGGGAAGAGGGCAGACACAAGATGGTGTTGGCGAAGTTCTCTCTGCTTCCTGGTCTTCCGCTGAGGCTTCACTCACCTGGCTGTTGACTTCAGAAGGTTGTGTTCATGAGGAGAAAGGGACCTCTGTAGGGAAAAGAGGCAAGAGTACCATTGGCATGTGTGTGCGTGCATGCTTGTGAGTGTGTGAGCATGCTTGTGTGTGCCTGCCTTTTGTGAATGTATGTGAGAGAGTGCATACGTATGTGTGCACATGTGGCATACGTGTGTGTCCAGACCATATACCTTCACAGACAGTAGAGTTTGGACCATTCAAAGGCCCAGACCTCTCCACCCAGTTGTGGCGGCAGTGGCATCTGTAGCTGCCCCTCACACTGATGCAGTGGGTGGAGTTGTGGCAATGGTATTTTCCGGAGCTGCACTCATCCATGTCTGGAGACATAAAAAGGAGGGTCAGTCTCCTATCCCAGCCCTGCCCAGGCCTCCTGTCTACTCATCACCCCCAGCCTTACTTCCCTTCCCCATCTTCTCAAGGTCAGCCATCAAGGAGTCCACCACAGCTGAGATGGACACCATCTGGTGATAGCGCTCTCTACTCTCCAACAACCTGAGAGCAGGGGTTGGCAAACTACCATCCACAGGCCAAACCCAGAGACTGCCTGTTTCTGTATAGTCCACGACCTAAGAATGCTTTTTATGTTTTTAAATGGTCAAAAGTAAAATCAAAAGAAGAGCCATTTTTTGTGACACAGGAATATTATATGAAATTCAACTTTTAGTATCCATAGATAAAACTTATTGGAAGGTAATCACACCTATTCATTTACATGTTGTCTGTGGCTGCTTTCACAATATAATGGCAGAGTTGAGTAGTTGTGACAAGGATCTTCTGGCCCACAAAGCCTAAGATATTTACTATCTGGTCCTTTACAGAAGGGGTTTGCTGGTCCCTACATTTAAGCAAGGTAGGTAAGAGGGGGAAGTATGTGACTGAGTGTGTGTGTGTGTGCATGTGTGTTATATCTCAGGCCAGAGATGCTTGGTGGATGATAGAATAATAGATATGATAGAATAATCTTCAAAGATGTCCAAGTCCTAATCCCTGGAAGCAGTGAATATGTTACCTTTCATGCAAAAGGGATTTTGAACTTTGTAACAGGGTCTTGAGATAGGAGGATTAATCTGGATGATTTGGGTGTCCCTGATGTAATGACAAGGAACCTTATAAGATGGAGGGAAGAGTTCAGAGAGGAGAGGAGATGATAGATATGGTGCTGGCATTGGAGGAAAAAGAATTCTTAAACCAAGGCGTGTGAGCAGCCTCTGGCTGCCAGAAAAGGCAAGGAAACAGATTCTCCCCTAGAGCCTCTAGAAGGAACCATTTAAAATTTGTGACCTCCAAAACTGTAAGAGAATAAATTTATATGGTTTTAAACTGCTAAGTCTGTAGTAACTTGTTATATTAGCAATAGGAGACTAAAACAGTGGTCCATTCAGGTATCTGGGAATTGCTTCCAGCCAAATGGCATTGGTATCAGCAGCTAGTGTTGCTACAGGCGTTTGGTGGGTGATGTGGAGCTGTGCTTGTCTAGCTCACAAACCCCCAACCCCATTGGTAATGCTTCCCTTCAACCTTCTGTTGCTCCAGCCATAGCTCTACCCTCCAGGTTTCTGGGCTCACACAGCCCTCAGAATTTCCCACAGCCTGTGGAGTGGGTCTGTTATAAATGCCATACCCAGGGGGAACTTGTTTTGGCCCCAACATGTCTCAGGCATCCCTGCTATCTTCTCATCTAGGGGAAGTTCCTTCTCAGAGCAGTTTCTGGATGAGAAATGAGGAAGCCACATGATTGTGGTTGTAGCGCTGAGTAAGGGAGGGTGTCTTCAAATCTATCTTCCCCTCTTTTCTAGTTAGGAGAGAAATTTGATCCTCTTTTGCTAATTTGGACACCAGTAGAGTGGAGCTTGGACAATATTTGTGACAGTTTTTTCTGTCTGTAACTCAGATGGTGGTGTAGGAAAAGCACCTTTTAACTTAAGATTAGAGATTTTTCTTCTTTGGGGATGGTGAATAGCTTATAAACAGTATAAAGCTCCCAGCAAGACTGATGTTTAAAAACAAAATCCTTTCAAAGCAAATACATTGCTGTCACATTTCTTAATGTGAAAATGTTGAAAAGATTTAAAACGTTGAAGAGATGTTGAAAGATTTAAAATTTACTTTTCTTTTTGTGTATACTAAATATCCCTTGTCTCTTAGTCATTTCAAATGCTTTAAAACATTGCTCAACTATATAAATAATAAAAATATTATGTGGAAATTATGTGAAAATTAATAATGTATTTAAAAATCATCAATTAATCTGTATATTAAACTTTTCTTAAAAGTGTATTGTACTCAACTTTATAAGATAAACAGCTTAATATTCAGTTTTTTAAAAACTTAACCTCTTCAAGTGTAGGTATTATTGTTCCTGACTTACAGATGAGGAAACTAGCACCATAAATTTCAAAAATCTTGGCCAAAATCAAAACTAAGTGTCAGGGCCAAGGTATGACCACAGCTCTGATTACTGACCAGAGTTCTTCCTAGTTATTCATTTATGCATATTTCTAGAGTGCCTTCTGTGTACTAGGCACTGGAGTGCAGTTGTGAGAATGACACTATCTACTCATGCAGTGGAAGGTTTATGAATGGCAACTGTTCCTGTTCACAGTTCTTTGATTGATATTGCATTTGTCTACACGTCTGTCTGCTCACTGGAGAACAAGCTCCGGGAGACTAGGATTATCTTTTAGAGGTTGATTTGCAGTCCTTGGCACACAGCTCAGAGCAGTGACAGACAATCAAATCATACCAATGGTGACAGTATTGTCTAAATACTACTAAAAGGGGTGTGAAGAGTTTTAAGATTGAAATATATTTATGAAGAAATGCTTGAGATGAATAAGAAGAAAGATTAGGGAGAAGAAAAGCCATTGGCATACAATAGTTACCACTTGGCAGCATGTTTTTCTATTTTAAACAGAGCTTGGAAAGCATTTCAATTTAGTTCGTCAAGAGCTTTCTCATTTAGCTCTATTCGTAATTATCCCCAAAGTGGAAACAACCCAAATATCCTTCAGTGGGTGAATGGACAAACAAACTATGGTATTGCCATACAATGAAATATTACTTAGCAATAAAAGAGGATGAATTATTGATATGCAAAACAACATGGATGAACCTCAAAAACATTGTACTCAGTGGAGAAAACCTGACTCAAAAGGCTACATATTATATTATTCCATTTATATAACATTCTCAAAAGACACTACTATAGGTGAAAGAAACTAGATTAGGGATTCCTGGGGATGTAGAGGTGACAATATGTATAAAGAGACAGGATGAGGGAGTGTTTTATGGTAATGGAACTCATTGTTCTGGATCCTCATTGTGGTGGTGGTAACCCAAATCTATACATGTGTTAAAATTCATAGAAGTGTCCACAAAAAGGAAAATAAAAGTCAATGAAAAGGTTCTGAACTTATCTTTGTACGTTAAATTATTCTCCATTATTCAGCATCAGTTGTTTTCAATCTTTAACTATTGCATATGATGTTACAATAAAGAACCTTCTGAATACACCCTAACATGTCATTGTAAGTGAAACAAGAACAGGAAATTGGAGGATTGGGCCCCTAACAGACCCCAGGGAGCTCAATCCTGTGTTCTCAGACCTAAGTGACAACAGCTCCAAGTCTCCTTAGAGTTGACACGATGAGGTGGAGTGTGGGAGTGTCATGGGAAGAGAGGTGGAGGGAACATGTGACATGGGAAGCTACTCACCCTGAAAACTGTTGTCCTTCTCACTTCTGAATTTTGTGCCTCCTGAAAGGAGCTCATACCCAGAGTTGCACTCACAGTACTGACTTCCCTTTACGTTGTGACAATCTTCCAGGCTTCCGCAAGACACGTGTAAATGTGGGCCACACTCATTGATATCTGGAACACAAGTGGGAACTGCTAGGAGCATCCAAAATTCTGGTTAGGATTGGTAGCGACCATAGTTAAATAATTTTACCACTTGTATTTTCTTTTTAAACAAAATACTGTGTTTACAGGAGAAAACTTGGAAAGCAGAAAATGCATAAAACACATAAATATCCAACCAGTGAGAATGAAAAAAAATTTTTAAGAGGAAAACAGTATAATGAACACACATGTACCTATCACTCAGCTTTACCAATTATGAAGACAGCACGACTATTTTTTCACCTATCCCTCACCTCCCTTGGAGTCAGACCACAGCTTTTGGTATACATAAGTTATTCCAGGATTTTAAAATATTTTGTGACTACTTTTCTATGTAAAAATAAGAAATGATTTTAATGCCTATAGATATGCCATGGTAGGAATATTTCTTATTTCATCCAACTCATGGCCAACTGGACAGGAGTCAGAATGCTGTAGTTTGAGATGTGGGTCCAGAGTCGCCACTTCCTCGTTGTGTGACTGGATGAGTTACTTCACCTCTCAGGGCCCAAGTTTCCTCACGTATAATATGGCACCAGCAGTGGCTTTCTCAAGGGGTTGACCTGAGCCTCTTAGGGGACAGTGTTTGAGAGCTTTATGAACTTCAAATTAACGCTTTCTGAATTCCAGCTGTATGACTATTTGTGTGATCCCGAGCAAGCTACCTCCCAAAGTCTCAGTTTCCTTATCTATAAATCAGGAATAATAATAGTATCCACTCATCTGGTTATTGTGTGGTTTAAATTAATTTTAATTTCAGAAATAGTGTTTTACAAATGGCAAATGGCCATCCTGGCATGTGATTTCATGTCGTAGTTAATTTTGGATGGAGGAACTGAGATTCTGGCTTAAAGGGAGTTTCTTGCAAACTAGTACTAGAGTTGGTGGAACATTCCAAATCTCTGATCACTGCATGGTCCTCTCCCTATCTTCCTCCTTCACCATGCTGCCTCTGTCTTTGACCAATTAACAACAAGAGCAACAAAATGTATTGACTTATTATCAAGTGCAAGGCACAGTTCTAAGTATTTTACATGTATTAATTTATCATTTATATGTTTTTTTATTAAGGTGAAATTTACATAAAATCAACCATTTTAAATTGAACAATTCACTGCTATTTAGCACATTCACAATGTTTTGCAACCACCACCACTATCTAGTTCCAAAACATTTTTATCACTCCGAAAAAAACCTCCTACCCATTAAGTAGTCACTCTCCATTCCCCACTCGCCCAGCACCTGGCAATTACCAATTGCTTTGTGTCTCTATGGATGCCACGTATATGTATTAATTAATTTAAAGCACATAATAAATAAATGAGTTGATTCTATCATTACTCTTGATTTATGGATAAGGAAATTGAGACACTGGGAGGTGAAAAAATTTGCTTGGGCTCACACAGCTGGTCAGTAATACAGCTAGAATTCAGACAGTCCAGCTCCAAATCCTAAGCTCTAAACACTATACCCATTGACCATGAGACCTGATTGCCCTGTTTCTTGGCTCCTCTCTCCTACCCTTGGCAAAGAACTTCAGTCTGCTTCATGGGCTGAGGACTCTAGATGTCCCCAAATTTCTGATGATCCCCTCAACCATCCGTTAGCCTCTTTACCTGTACAGACCTCCGGGGGATTGCTAAAGATGGTCTTTCCAGACAGAGAAGTGAATCTAGGGTCGCAGCGGCAGAAAGTGGCATTGGTACAATGGGCATTCCGTGGGCACCGAGCACAGGGAGCTGTGGGGAATGGTCATATGGGTTTGAAGGCCCTCAGAAGATGCCAGCTGCCAGTTGAGAACAAGAAGGTGGAGGGTGGGGAGGGAAGAGATGCCTGTCTTCATACAAAGAAGAGCCCTTGGTAATAGACCAGAAGTTTGGAGAAGAAGCAGGGTCAGTTTCTCAAAGCCTAAGAAGACCACTCCCAGGAATGTCTTTGCTAGTGTCAAGTTCCTTTCCTCAGCTTCAGGTGATGGATGGGATTTGTTTGAACATACTCACCTCCAGTCTTCTTGGAAATACCTCCCAAAGATATTAGCAGGACACAGAGCCCTAGAACAGAGACGCACATGGTGAACATGGCTGAAGAATAAGATCCAGAGCACCCACAGGAATAGCTACTTCCACTTGGTTAAATGGCCTCTCTCCTATGGCCCCATGGTGTCTAACAACATCCCAGTGTTTCCTTCTACACAGGCTCTTAGAATTTCCCACAGGACCTCGGGGTGGGGGGGGCACAGATTTCTCCTTTTATTTTCTAGAAGCTTCCTGAAGAATTGATAGCAGCAGGCTTTTAGTATGGGGATCAAAATCTACACAGATAGAAAATAACAGGCACACATATTAGACCACGTATTCCCATCCATTTTATAAGATACATCTTATGAAGAAACTCCGTGGATCTGGCTGTCTTTATTCAGACACTATTAGTTCTTCACAGTTCAGGATCTTGCTTCTTTTGAAGTAGCTTAAATCCATCTTCACTTCCAGGCTGGCCTGAAATTGCATCACTAGTCTTGGAGTTTAACACAACTAAATTTGAATCCTAGCTCTGCCACTCACTGGCTCTGTGACTTTGTGAAATATCTTAATTTTTTACTGTTTAATAGAAAATTTCAAACATACTAAAAAGTAGAAAAACAGTCAGCTGAACCTCTGTGTATCAATCACTCTGCTATAATAATTATAAACTTGTGACCACTTTTATTTCATCTACACCTTTACTCACTCTCCTGCCTCCAGTGGATTATTTGGAGGTAAATTCCAGGCATCATATTATTCCACAGTACATATTCTAAGAACAAACTTATTTAAAGGTAATAACAACAAAAATTGTATAGATAATAAATTGAGAAATCATAAAATGAGCTGCACATTTGCCTCTGGCTGCAAGTTCAAACCACTTCCTTCTTTGAGAGGTTGATAGAAATGAACATATGTCCTTTTTGATCTTATCCTTCTGAGGAATAGTGCAAGAGCAAGCTAGGAATCAAGCAGAAGACAGAAAAGTTTCTCCAAAGGAATAAAGAACATTAAAATGGTTTTAATTGAAGATTCATATAATTCTACCTACCTGGATGAAATGCAAAATAGCTACTCCTCAGAGTGCAGGAAGCTGAAGCCTGAACAGTGGAGAATTCTCTCCTGAGCTGTGAACCAATAATATTTCTTGTTGAAGCAAATCACATGTGCCCTTGAAGAACTGACTTAGGAAACAGCTAACTTGGATGTTTTCTTCCCCTTTCCCCACCCAATTTAAACTTATCAGCTCTCTCTGTTCTGCTTCTTATTTTTTGCTTAGTATTAGTACTACAGGCAAACCTCATTTTATTGAACTTTGGTTTATTGCACTTCGCAGATATTGCCCTTTTTACAAGAACCTCTATCAGCAAAAAGATTACTACTTGCTGAAGGTTCAGATGATGATTGGCATTTATTTTAGCAATAAAGTATTTTTAATTAAGTTATGTGCATTGATTTTTAAAACATAATGCTATTGCACACTTAGACTACAGAATAGTGTAAACATAACTTTTATATGCACTGGGAAACCAAAAAATTCACATGACTTGCTTTATTGTGAAATTCACCTTATTGTGGTGGTCTGGAATGGAACACACAATATCTCTGAGGTACGCCTGTATTTAGACTTCCAGCCTCCTTGCTGATGTTCCTGAATTCCTAATGATGAAAAAGTGAGTGATGCTGATTGTATTTAGAGGTCCTTTCTAAAAGAGTAAATCTGCTGGTCTCTGGCCAATGATACAGTCCAGTACTGTTGAACAACAGTAAAATATCTGCCTAGCTAATATTCATTGAGTACCTCCTCTATCTTGAGTCTTGAACTTATATATGTTACTCTTTTTCCTTCTTGCTTCTCCTCATTGCTTTCACCCTAGTAATTCCAATCAAACAAGATCATGTTGAGGTGGGAATTCTCTAACAAATTTACAGTTATTAGTTTTATGATGTTGGACACATCCATTAAGATTTTTATAATATGAACATAGTTATTCTCACCAGGGTTTTGGGAGGACTCCATGAGATAAAACAGATAAAGCACCTGACACATTATGTGGTCTACTGGAAATACCTAACAAACAATACCCTTCATATCCTTCTACGTGCAAAGCAATTATTTATGCAAATATTAGTTATTTCCATTATTATACCAAAATTAGATTACCTTATATTAATTTTTGCTTTTAATTTTCTTAAGTTCCTTAAAATTGTTCAATTGTCTCTATAAATAGAGCTGGTATTAATATCTCATTTAAATGACTTAAAAGTTTTATGTCTTATTTTAAATTGATAAATTATACAACCACACTTTTGCTTGTTAAAAATATGTATTGTAACTATAGGTCAATATCCCCAATGAGTAGAGATGCAAAAAGTCTCAATAAAATGCTAGGAAATTGAATTCAGCAGCACATTTAAAAGATCATGTCAGATTTATCCCTGAGATCAAGGATGGTTCAAGATATGCAAATCAATGAATGTGATACATCACATTAATAAAATGAAAGAAAAGAATCATATGATCATCTCAGTAGTTGCAGAAAAAGCATTTGACAAAATTCAACATCCGTTCATCATAAAAACTCTTAATGAGTTAGGCATAGAAAGAACATATCAACTTAATAAAGGCCATATATGACAAGCTCACAGCTCACATCATACTCAATGGTGAAAGGTCGAAATCTTTTCCTCTAAGATCAGTAACAAGACAAGGGAACTCGCTATCACTTCAATATAGTGCTGGAAGTCCTAGCCAGAGCAACCAGGCAGAAAAAAAAAAAAAAAAAAAGAAATAAAATGGTATCAGAATTGGAAAGAAAGAAATAAAATTGTCTCCATTTGCAGATGGTATGATTTTATATATAGAAAATCCTAAAGAATCAACAAAAAAACTGCTAGATCTAATCAATGAATTCAGTAAAGTTGCAGAATGCAAAATTAACATACAAAAATTAGTAGTGTATCTATATACAAACAACAAAATTTATGAAAAGGAAATTAAAAAATTGATCACATTTACAATAGCATCAAAAACAATAAAATACCTAGGAATACATTTAACTAAGGAGGTGAAATATCTGTATGCTGAAAACTACAAGACATTGAGAAAAGAAATTGAAGAACATACATACAGATGGAAAAGTATCCTGTGGTTTGGAAGAAATAACATTGTTAAAATGTCAATACTACCAAAAGCCATCTATAGATTCAATGCAATCCCTATCAAGATCCCAATGGCATTTTTTATAGAAGTATAAAAACGCTCATAAAATTTATGTGAAACCACAAAAGACCCCAAATAGCCAAAGAAATCCTGATAAAGAAGAACTAAACAAGAGGCATCACATTTTCTGATTTCAAGCTATACTATAAAGTTATAGTCATCAAAACAGTATGTTACAGGCATAAAAACAGACAAATAGACCAATGGGACAGAATTGAGAACCTAGAAATAAACCCAAGTGTAAACAGTAAACTAATATTTGACAAGGGAGCCAAGAATGCTCTATGGAGAAAAGACAGTCTCTTCAATATATGCTGCTGGGAAATTTGGATATTCATATGTAAAAGAATTAAACTGGACCCATAGCTTACACCACTCACAAAAATTAACTCAAAATGGATTAAAGACTTCAATTTAAGACATAAAACCACGAAACTCATAAAAGAAAACATAGGAATAAAGCTCCTTGACATGGGTCCTGGTAATGATTTTTGGGATATGATGCCTAAAGCACAAGCAACAAAATCAAAATAAACAACTAGGACTACATCAAACTAAAAAGCTTCTACACAGCAAAGAAACCATCAACAAGGTGAAAAGACAATCTATGGAATGGGAAAAAGTATTTGTAAACCATATATTTGATAAGGGGTTAATATCCAAAATATATAAAAACTCATACAATTCAATAGGAAAAAAAAAATAACCCAATTAAAAAGCAGACAAAGGATCTGAATAAACATTTCTCCAAAGACTTGTGAAACGTCAACATGAAAGTTCAACATCACTAGTCATTAGGTAACTGCAAATTAAAACCACAATCAGCTATCACCTCACAGCTGTTAGAATGGCCATCATCAAAAAGACAAGAGACAACAAATGCTGGCATGGATATGAAGAAAAGGGAACACTTGTGCACTGTTGGTGGGGTTATACGTTGGTACAGCCACTATGGAAAATTGTATGGAGGATCATCAAAAAACTAAAAACAGAACTACCATGTGATCCAGCAATTCTACTTCTGGGAATATATTCAAAGGTAATGAAAACACTAACTTGAAAACATATCTGAACCCTCATGTTCATAGCAACATTATTTGCAATCACCAAGATGTGGACAACTAAGTGTCCATCAATGGGTGAATGGAATATATATATATATATATAATACACACACACACACACACACACACACAATGAAATATTATTCAGCCATGAAGAACAATGAAATCCTACCACTTGTGACAACATAGATGGGCCTTGATGGCATTATGCTAAGTGAGATAAGTCAGACAGAGAAAGAAAAACACTGTATGATCACACTTACGTGTGGAATCTAAAAACAAACAAACAAACTCACAGCAAAAGAGATCCGACTTGTGGTTACCAGAGGCAGAGGGTGAGGGTGAGGGGAAACGGAGGAAGGAGATCAAAAGACACAAACTTCCAGTTATGAGATAAATACGTACTAGGGATATAGTGTACAACATGATGACTATTGTTAACACTGTTTATGATATGTAGGAAAGTTAAGAGATTAAATCCTAAGAGTTTTCATCACAAGGAGGAAGTTTTTCTCTCCTTTTTTCTTTTCTTTTTTTTCTTTTTTGTGAGGAAGATCAGCCCTGAGCTAACATCCATGCTAATCCTCCTCTTTTTGCTGAGGAAGACCGGCTCTGAGCTAACATCTATTGCCAATCCTCCTCCTTTTTTCTCCCCAAAGCCCCAGTAGATAGTTGTAAGTCATAGCTGCACATCCTTCTAGTTGCTGTATGTGGGACGCGGCCTCAGCATGGCCGAAGAAGCGGTGCATCGGTGCATGCCTGGGATCCGAACCCGGGCTGCCAGCAGCGGAGCACATGCACTTAACCACTAAGCCACGGGGCCAACCCCCTTTCTTTTCATTTTATAGTATCTATATGAGGATATGGATGTTAGCTGAACTTATTGTGGTAGTCACTTCACAATATATGTAAATCAAACCATCCTGCTGTACACCTTAAACTTATACAGTGATGTATGTCAATTATTTCTCAATACAACTGGAAAAAACACTATTTGTTAAAAAATATATGTTGTATCTTAATCTATTTTAAAAATAAACTTTGATGAGAGTGACATCACAAGATGTCAGAGTAGGAAACCCTACCTGTTATTCCTCCACAGAAACAATGATAAAACAAAGATATTTAAAGAGAAATTCAGAATGCAGTACAAACACTCTACAGGAGTACTAATTGAGAGCAGTAACATTTATACAGGTCAGAAGAGCAATTTTACTTTACCCACATCAGTCTTGCCTTCAAACCAGCTTAGCTCAGTGCTGAGAACATAGCCTCAGCCTGTGATTTCTCCTGGGGGGGATTATATTGGAGTGTGCACCTGGTCACCTGGTCTCCTGGCCTCTCAGGGCACCCTCCATATGGCCAGTTTCTATCTCACCTCATACCAAGTGCTAAATGACTGCAGAATTCAGTTCCCTGGGGCAGCTAGAAACAAAGGAAAGGGGAAGGCATAACTTTCACTGCTGTTGCTGCTGTGCAACTGGGAATAGGTGAAGAACTGAGGTTTTCTTCCTCCATGAGAGAAGGAAGGAAGTGAAGGGACCTTATTGCCAGCATCTCAGTGTGTCCTCCATAGAGGCATTTTCTCTTTCACCTCGTATTGAGTGACGAACAACCTGCATATGAAAATATAAAATCTCGCTGTTAAAGGTAAGTATATAGTCAAATACAGAATACTCTAAACTGTAATTGTGGTGCATAAATCATTTTCAACTGTAGTATAAAAGTTAAAAGATGAAAGTATTTAAATAACTCTAGCTAAAAATAATTTGTTATTGGCTACATAATATAAAAAGATGCAGATGGTGACATCAGTAACATAAAGTGTGTGGGAGGAGAAGTGAAACTGTAGAGCTTTTGCATGCAATAGAAGTTAGGTTGTCATCAGCTTAAAATAGACTGCTATAACTATAAGTTGTTTTATGTAAGCCTCATGGTAAAAATAAATAATATAAAGTAAAACGAATCAAAGTGTACCACTACAAAAACATCATCAAATTATAAAGCAAGACAGCAAGAGAGGAAGAAAGGGGCAAAGGAACTACAAAACAGCCAAACACAGTTAATAAAATGGCAATAATAATTCTTAACCTATGGATAATTACTTTAAGTGTAAATGGATTAAATTTCCCAATCAAATGGCATAGAGTGGCTGAATGGATAAAATAAGCGAGATTTAACCATATTCTGCTTACAAGAGATTCACTTCAGCTTTACAGACACAACAGACTGAAAGTGATGGGTTGGAACAATTTTTCCATGAAAACTGTCAAAAAAGAGAACAAGAGTAAGGATTTTGGAAGTGTTCTCTCCTCTTCAATTTTTTGGAAGAATTTGAGAAGAATTGTGATTAATTCTTCCCTAAATTCACCAGTGAAGCCATCTGGTCCTGGGCTTTTCTTTTCTGGGAGGTTTTTGATTACTGCCTCAATCTCACTTACAATAACATTAAAAACAATAGAATACTTAAGAATAAATTTAACTGAGGAAGTAACAGATCTGTAGTCTGAAAATTGTAAATCATAGATTTATAAAAGAATTAGAAAACAAAAATAAATGGAAAAACAGATTGTGTTCATGGGTTGTAAGAATTAGAATTGTTAAAATGTCCCTACTATCCCAAGCAATATACAGATTCAATGCAATGCCTTTTAAAACCCAGTGGCATTTTTTTTCACACAGAAATAACAAAAACAATCCAAAAATTTATATGGAACCACAAAAGTCTCCAAATAGACAAAGCAATCTTGAGAAAGAAGAACAAAACAGAATACATCACACTGCCTGATTTCAAAATATACTACCAAGCTATAGTCATCAAAAGAGTAAGGTAGCAGCATAAAAACAGACATATAGAGCAGTGGAACAGATAGAGTCCAGAACTAAATCCACACATTCACAGCCAGCTGATCTTTGACAAAGGTGACAAGAATACAAAACCAAGAATGGATAGTCTCTTCATCAAACGGTGTTGTGAAATCTGAATATCCACATGCAGAATAATAAAATTGGACCCTTATGTCACACTATATCAAAAATTCAACTCAAAATGGGTTAAAGACTAAAAGTCAAGATGTGAAACTATGAAACTACTAGAAGAAAGCATAAGGAAAAATCATCTTGACATTTGTCTGGGCAATAATTTTTTGGCTATGACTCCAAAAGCACAGGCAACAAAATAAAAAATAGACAAATGTGATTGAAGCAAACCAAAAATCTACTCAGCAAAAGAAACAATCAACAGAGTGAAGAGACAACCTACAGAATGGGAACAAATATTTGCAAACTATATACCTGATAAGGGGTTAATATCCAGAATATATAAGGAACTCAACTAAATGGCAAGAAAACAAATAACCTGATTAAAAAAAGGGCAAAGGATCTGAATGGACATTTCCCAAGAAAACATACAAATGGCCAACAGGTATGTGAAGAGGTGCTCAACATCACTAATCATCAGGAAAATGCAAATTAAAACCATAATATATCACCTCACAACTATTGGGATGGCTATTATTAAAAAGACAAAAGATAATGCATGTTGGCAAGGATGTGGAGAAAAGAGACCTCTGGTACACTGTTGGTGGGAATGTAAATTGGTACAGCCATTATGGAAAACAGTGTGGAGGTTTTTTAAAAAAATAAAAAATACAACAACCATATAATCCAGCAATCTTCTTTCTGGGTTTTCATCCAAAGGAAAAAAAATCAATATGTCCAAGAAATATCTGCACTCCCATGTTCATTGCAGCGTTATTCTCTAGAGCCAAGATATGGAAACAACTGTGTGTCCATTGATGGATGAGTGGATAAAGAAAATGTGTATATATATGTACATATACGTGTATATATACATGTACATATACACATTGTACATATATATGTTGTATGTATATATACAATGTGTGTATGTGAGTGTATATATATAGTGAAATATTATTCAGCCTCAAAAACAAAGGAAATTTTGTCATTTGTGACAACATGGATGAAACTGGAGGACGTTATTCTAAGTGAAATAAGCCAGACACAGAAGGACAAATACTGCATTATCTCACTTATATGTGGAATATTAAAAAGTTAAACTCTTTTTTTTTCCCAGTCAAAGAGGCTCCAGTGTGTTTATTTATTCTTTTTTTTTAAATTTTTTGTTTATTGCAGTAACATTGGTTTATAACATTGTATAAATTTCAGGTGTGCATCATTATACTTCTATTTCTGCATAGATTACATCATGTTCACCACCCAAATACTAATTACAACCCATCACCACACACCTATGCCGAATTATCCCTTTCGCCCTCCTCCCTCCCCTGTTCCCCTCTGGTAACCATGAATCCAATCTCTGTCTCTATGTGTTTGCTTATTGTTGTTGTTATCTACTACTTAATGAAGGAAATCATACGGTATTTGACCTTCTCCCTCTGACTTATTTCACTTTGCATAATATCCTCAATGTCCATCCATGTTGTCACAAATGGCTGGATTTCATCGTTTCTTATGGCTGAGTAGTATTCCATTGTGTATATATACCACAGCTTCTTTATCCATTTGTCCCTTGATGAGCTCTTAGGTTGCTTCCAAGTCTTGGCTATTGTGAATAACGCTGCAATGAACACAGGGGTGCATGTATCTCTATGCATTGGTGTTTTCATGTTCTTTGGATAAATACCCAGCAGTGGAATAGCTGGATCATATGGTAGTTCTATCCTTGATTTTTTGAGGAATCTCCGTACTGTTTTCCATAGTGGCTGCACCAGTTTGCACTCCCACCAGCAGTGTATGAGAGTTCCCTTCTCTCCACATCCTCTCCAACACATATTGTCTCCTGTCTTGTTAATTATAGCCATTCTAACAGGCATGAGGTGATATCTCATTGTAGTTTTGATTTGCATTTCCCTGACAGTTAATGATTTTGAACATCTTTTCATGTGGTTGTTGGCCATCTGTATATCTTCTTTGGAGAAATATCTGTTCAGGTCTTTTGCCCATTTTTTAATTGGGTTGTTAGTTTTTATCTTGTTGAGGTGCATCAGTTCTTTGTATATTTTGGAGATTAAGCCCTTATCAGATGTATGGTTTGCAAATATCTTCTGCCAATTGTTAGGTTGTCTTTTCGTTTTGTTGATGGTTTCCTTTGCTGTGCAGAAGATTTTTGGTTTGATGTAGTCCCATTTGTTTATTTTTTCTATTGTTTCTCTTGCCTGGTCAGACCTGGTGCTTGAAAATATGTTGCTAAGACCGATGTCAAAGAGCGTACTGCCTATGTTTTCTTTTAGAAGTTTCATAGTTTCAGGTCTTACATTCAAGTCTTTAATCCATTTGGAGTTAATTTTTGTGTATGGTGTAATGTAAGAGTCTACTTTCATTTTTTTGCATGTGGCTGTCCAGTTTTCCCAACACCATTTGTTCAAGAGACTTTCTTTTCTCCATTGTGTGTTCTTAGCTCCTTTGTCAAAGATTAGCTGTCCATAGATGTGTGGGTTTATTTCTGGGCTTTCGATTCTATTCCATTGATCTGAGTGTCTGTTTTTGTGCCAGTACCATGCTGTTTTGGTTACTATAGCTTTGTAGTATATTTTGAAATCAGGGAGTGTGATACCTCCAGCTTTGTTCTTTTTTCTCAGGATTCCTTTACTTATTCGGGGTCTTTTGTTGTTCCAAATAAATTTTAGGATTCTTTGTTCTATTTCTATGAAAAGTGTTGTTGGAACTTTGATAGGGATTGCATTGATCTATAGATGGCTTTAGGAAGTATGGACATCTTAACTATGTTAATTCTTCCAATCCAAGAGCACGGAATATCTTTCCATTTCTTTGTGTCTTCTTCAATTTCTTTCAGCAATGTTTTATAGTTTTCGGTGTACAGATCTTTCACCTCTTTGGTTAAGTTTATTCCTAGGTATTTTATTCTTTTTGTTGCAATTGTAAATGGGATTGTATTCTTAATTTCTCTTTCTGCTACTTCGTTGTTAGTGTATAGAAATGCAACTTTTTTTGTATGTTGATTTTGTATCGTGCAGCTTTACCATATTCGTTTATTACTTCTAAAAGTTTTCTGGTGGATTCTTTAGGGTTTTCTATATATAAAATCATGTCATCCTCAAATGGTGACAGTTTCACTTCTTCCTTTTTAATTTGGATCCCTTTTATTTCTTTCTCTTGCCTGATTGCTCTGGCTAGGACTTCCAGTACTATGTTAAACAGGAGTGGTGACAGTGGGCATCCTTGTCTGGTTCCTGTTCTTAGAGGGATGGCTTTCACTTTTTCACCATTGAGGAGGATATTAGCTGTGGGTTTGTCATATATGGTCTTTATTATGTTGAGGTACTTTCCTTCTACCCCCATTTTATTCAGAGTTTTTATCATAAATGGATGCTCTATCTTGTCAAATGCTTTCTCTGTATCTATTGAGATGATCATGTGATTTTTATTCTTCATTTTATTAATGTGGTGTATCATGTTGATTGATTTGCGAATGTTACACCATCCCTGCATACCTGGAATAAATCCCACTTGATCATGGTGTATAATCTTTTTAACGTATTGTTGTATGTGATTTGCTAGTATTGTGTTGAGAATTTTTGCATCGATGTTCATCAGAGATATTGGTCTGTAGTTTTCTTTTTTTTTTGTGTTGTCCTTGTCTGGTTTTGGTATCAGGGTAATGTCGGCCTCATAGAATGAGTTAGGGAGCTTCCCCCGCTCCTCAATTTTTTGGAAGAGTTTGAGAAGGATAGGTATTAAGTCTTCTTTGAATGTTTGGTAGAATTCACCAGGGAAGCTATCTGGTCCTGGCCTTTTATTTTTGGGGAGGTTTGTGATTACAGTTTCAATCTCCTTATTGGTGATTGGTCTATTCAAATTCTCTACTTCTTCTTGATCCAGCTTTGGAAGGTTGTATGATTTTAAGAATTTATCCATTTCTTCCAGATTGTCCAATTGGTTGACATATAGCTTTTCATAGTATTCTCTTATAATCTTTTGTATTTCTGAGGTGTCTGTTGTAATTTCTCCTCTTTCATTTCTGATTTTACTTATTTGTGCCGTGTCTCTTTTTTTCTTGGTGAGTCTAGCTAAAGGTTTCTCAATTTTGTTTATCTTTTCAAAGAACCAGCTCTTGGTTTTATTAATTTTTTCTTTGGTCTCTATTTCATTTATTTCCGCTGTGATTTTTATTATTTCCCTTCTTCTACTGATTTTGGGCTTGGTTTGTTCTTCTTTTTCCAGTTCCTTTAAGTGCATTGTTAGATTGTTTATTTGAGATTTTTCTTGTTTGTTGAGATAGGCCTGTATTGCTATAAACTTCCCTCTTAGAACTGCTTTTGCTGTATCCCATAAATTCTGGCATGTCGTATTTTAATTTTCATTTGTCTCCAGGTATTTTTTGATTTCTTCTTTGATTTATTTGTTGACCTAGTCGTCGTTCAGTAGCATTTTGTTAAATCTCCACGTATTTGTGGCTTTTCTGATTTTCTTCCTATAGTTGATTTCTAGTTTCATACTGTTGTGGTCAGAAAAGATGCTTGGTATTATTTCAATCTTCTTAAATTTATGGAGACTTGTTTTGTGGCCTAATATGTGATCAATCCTGGAGAATGGTCCATGTGCATTTGAAAAGAACCTGTATTCTTCGGTTTTGGGATGGAATGCTCTTTATATATCTACTAGGTCCATCTGTTCTAGTGTATCATTTAAGGCCAATGTTTCCTTATTAATCTTCTGTTTGGATGATCTATCCGTTGGTGTAAGTGGAGTGTTAAAGTCCCCTACTATTATTGTGTTACTGTCTATTTCTGTTTTTATGTCTGTTAATAATTGCTTTATCTATTTAGGTGCACCTACATTGGGTGCGTAGATATTTACAAGTGTTATATCCTCTTGTTGGATTGTTCCCTTGATCATTATGTAATGCCCTTCTTTGTCTCTTTTTACAGTTTTTGTTTTAAAGTCTATTTTGTCTGATATGAGTACTGCTACCCCAGCTTTCTTTTCATTGCCATTTGCATGGAGTGTCTTTTTCCATCCCTTCACTAAAAAGTTAAACTCTTAGAAGCAGAAAGTTCCTGGTGGTTACCAGATGCTGGAGCTAGAGGAAAAGGGGAAATCTTTATCAAAGAGTATAAAGTTTCAATTATGCAGAATGAATAAGTTCTTGTGATCCAGTGTACAGCAAGGCGACTGTGTTCAATATTACTGTATTGTATACTTAAAATTTTCTCAGAAAGGAGATCTCAATTGTTCTCACCAAAAAAGAAAATAAACAGTGGCCAGTCCCATTGCCCAGTGGTTAAGTTCAGCGTGCTCCATTTTGGTGGCCTGGGTTTGGTTCTCGGGTGCGGATCTACACCACTTCCTACTGGCCATGCTCTGGTGGCATCCCACGTGCAAAATAGGGGAAGAGTGGCATACATATTAGCTCAGTGTGAATCTTCCTCAAGCAAAAAGAGGAAGATTGGCAACAGATGTTAGCTCAGGGTGAATCTTCCTCAGCAGAAAAAAAAAAAGAAAAAAAGAAATAAAATAAACTATGTGAGGTGATGAGTATGTTAATTTCCTTAATTTTGGTAATCATTTTGCAATAAGTTCATATATCAAAGCATCATGTTGTACAACTTAAATATATATGATTTTTATTTGTCAATTATACCTCAATAAAGCTGGAAAAAATTATAGGGCTGCAAATTTTCTATGTCATTTTTTGGATGTTAATTGTGGTGAATCATGGTTTCTAAGAAATTTGTCTATTTCATCTAAATTTGCAAATTTATTAAAATAAAGTATAATGTCACCCTAAAAATAAACTTTTATTCTAAGGTAATGTACATTTTGAAATGTGTGCCTATCATGCATACTAGTTAATGAATTATCACAACATGAACATAAATAAGCAACACTCTTGTCAGGAAAAGAACAAGGGCATTACCCAAGAAGCCCCTCCTAATTCCTTCTCTTAACTCGTACTCTATCCTTTTTCACAAAAGCCACCACTATTCTGATTTCTAAGCCCATAGATTATGTTGCCTATTTTTGAAACTTTTATAATTGGATGTCTCTTCTGTCTCTGGTTTCTTTTACTCAATGTTATGTTTTTGAAAGTCATCCATGTGTTAGCATGTAACCGTAATTTGTTCTTTTATTTTCATTTATTTTATTGAGGTCATAATTGTTTATAACATTGTGTAATTTCAGGAGTACATTATTATTTATCAGTTTCTGTAGAGGCTGCATTGTGCTCAACACCAGTAGTCTAATTTTTATCCATCACCATATATATGTGCCCCTTTAGGCCTTTCATCCACCCCCTAACCCCCTTCCCCTCTTGTAACCACTAATCTGTTCTCTTTATCCACGTGTTTGTTTATCTTCCACATATGAGTGAAATGATGCAGTCTTTCTCTATCTAGCTTATTTTGTTTAACATCATATCCTCAAGGTCCATCCATATTGTTGCAAATGGGATGATATTGTCTTTTTTATGGCTGAGTAGTATTCCATTGTATATATATACAACATGTTCTTTATCTGTTCATCCGTAGAAGGGCACTTGGGTTGCTTCCATGTCTTGTCTATCGTGAATAATGTTGCAATGAACATATGGGTGCATAAATCTCTTTGAATTGTTGACTTCAAGTTTTTCGGATAAACACCCAGTAGTGAGAAAGATGGATCATATGGTATTTCTATTCTTAATTTTTTGAGAAATCTCCATTCTGTTTTCCATAGAGGTTGCACCAGTTTGCATTCCCACCAGCAGTGTACGAGGGCTCCCTTTTCTCCACATCCTCTCCAACATTTATTACGTCATCTTGTTAATTATAGCCATTCTAACAGGTGTAAGGTGATATCGCATTGTAATTTTGATTTGCATTTCCCTAATAATTAGTGATGTTGAACATCTTTTCATGTGCCTCTTGGCCATCTCTATATCTTCTTTGGAAAAATGTCTGTTCATATCCTCTGACCATTTTTTGATTGGGTTGTTTGTTTTTTTCTTGTTGAGTTGTATGAGTTCTTTATATATTTTGGAGATTAACCTCTTGCCAGATATAGGATTTACAAATATTTTGTCACAATTTGTGGGTTGTCTTTTCATTTTGTTCATTGTTCCCTTTGCTTTGCAGAAGCTCATTAGTCTGATGTAGTCCCATTTGTTTATTTTTTCTTTTGTTTCCCTTGCCTGAGTAGACATGGTAGTAAAAAAGATGCTGCTAAGACCAATGTCAAAGAGTTTACTGCCTATATTTTCTTCCAGGAGTTTTATGGTTTCAGGTCTTAGATTCAAGTCTTTAATCCATTTTGAGTTAATTTTTGTATATGGTGTAATATAATGGTCTACTTTCGTTTTCTTGCATGTGATTGTCCAGTTTTCCCAACACCATTTGTTGAACTGAAACTGTCACTATTTGCAGATGACATGATTTTATATATAGAAAACCCTAAAGAATCCACCAAAAAACTTTTAGAAGTAATAAGAGAATACAGTAAAGTTGCAGGATACAAAATCAACACACAAAATTCAGTTACATATCTATACACTAACAACGAAGTAACAGAAAGAGAAATTAAGAATACAATCCCATTTGCAATTGCAACAAAAGGAATAAAATACTTAGGAATAAACTTAACCAAAGAAGTGAAAGATCTGTACACTGGAAACTATAAAATATTGCTGAAAGAAATTGAAGAAGACACAAAGAATTGGAAAGATATTCCGTGCTCTTGGATTGCAAGAATTAACATAGTTAAGATATCCATACTTCCTAAAGCAATCTATAGATTCAATGCAATCCCTATCAAAGTTCCAACAACATTTTTCATAGAAATAGAACAAAGAATCTTAAAATTTATATGGAACAACAAAACATCCTGAATAACTAAAGGAATACTGAGAAAAATGAACAAAGCTGGAGCTATCACACTCCCTGATTTCAAAATATACTACAAAGCTATAGTAAGAAAAACAGCATGGTACTGGCACAAAAACAGACACACAGATCAATGGAATAGAATTGAAAGCCCAGAAATAAACCTACACATCTATGGACAGCTAGTCTTTGACAAAGGAGACTAGAGCGTACAATGGAGAAAGGAAAGTCTCCTCAACAAATGGTGTTGGGAAAACTGGACAATCACATGCAAAAAAGTGAAAGTAGGCAGCTTGCCCTATGTTCACATTTTACATAACTGTGATGTATTTGTCAATAATAGGAAATTAACATTGATTAAAACCATAAGAAGTATATTACTACTAACTAAACTCTAGATTTTATTTGGATTTTACAATTTTTTTCCCACTAATGTCCTTTTTCTGTTCCAGAATCAAAACCCAGAAACTACACTGCATTTAGGGCTTTTTGTGGTTTTGATTTGCATTTTTCTGGTGACTAATGATGTTGCACATCTTTTCACACACATATTGATGATTTGCATGTCCTACTATGTGAACTTAAAGCTCTCCCTTTGGTTGTATTTCTTTTGCCTTTATGGGAGGGTTTTTTTTTTTTGTATATTCTGGAGTCTTTTGTAGGATATTGATATTGAAACTATCTTCTCATTCTCACTCTCTCAATGGTGTCTTTTGATGAATAGAAGAAATTCTTCATCTTAATAAACCCCAATTTAGTAACATTTCCTTTGGTGGTTATATCTTTTTTTAAAAACAGCTTTACTGAGGTATAATTGACATTCAATAAACTGCACATATTTAAAATATACAATTTGAGAATTTTTTCTTACTATCTTAACACTTAAATGTACAGTTTAGTAGTGTTATTTATACTTACATTGTTGTGCAATGGATCTTCAGAAATTTTCCATCTTGCAAAACTGAAACTCTATACCCAGTAAGCGACAACTTCCCTTTACCCTCTCTCCCCATTCCCTGGTAACCACCATTCTACTTTCTGTTTCTATGAATTTGACTACTTCAGATATCATGTATGTGAGATCATGCAGCATTTATCTTTTTGTAACTGGCTTATTTCATCCGTGTTTCAGCATGTGACAGAATTTCCTTCCTTTTTAAGGCTAAATAATACTTCATTGTATTTTTATATCTCATTTTCCTTATCCATTCATCCACTTACGGACACTTGGGTTGCTTCCACCTTTTGACTATGGTGAATAATGTTACTGTGAAAATGGGCATGCAGAAATCTCTTCAAAATCCTGCATTCAATTCTTTTGGATGTATATCCAGAATTGGGATTGCTGGATCATATGGTAATTCTATTTTTAATATTTTGAGGAATTGTCATACTTTTTTTCATAGTGGCTGTATCCTTTTACATTCCCAGCAACAGTGCACAAGAGTTCCAATTTCTCTACATCCTCGCCAAGGATGTATGAGGTGATATCTCCCTGCAGTTTTGATTTGCATTTATCTGATATTTAATGATATTGAGCATCTTTTCACATGTTTGTTGGTCATTTGTATATTGTTTTTGGAAGACTGTCTATTCAAGTCGTCTGTCCATTTTGAATTAGGTTATTATTCTTTTTTGTTGTTAAGTCGTTAGAGTTCTTTTTATATTCTGGATATTAACTCCTTACCAGATATATGATTTGCAAATATTTTCTCCCAATTCATAGGTTGCTTTTTTCACTCTGTTGATTGTGTCCTTTGATACACAGAAGTTTTTAAGTTTGATGTAGTCCAACTTATCTGTTTTTTTTCTTTTGTTGCTTGTGCTTTTGGTGTCATATCCAAGAAATCATTACAATGAATAATGTCACAAAGATTTTTATGTGTGTTTTATTCTATGAGTTTTAGTTCTTATGTTTAGGTCAGTGATCACTTTGGAGTTAATTTTTGTGTATGGTGTAAGGTAAGGGTTCCTTCACCTGTAGATATCCTGTTTTCCCCAAACCATTGGTTGAACAGACTGTTCCTTCCAAATTGAGTGGTTTTGGCACTCTTGTTGAAGATCATTTGACCATATATCTGTGGGTTTATTTATGAGCTTTCTATTCTGTTCCTTTGTTCTATATATCTGTCTTTATGCCAATACCATGCTGTTTTTATTATTGTAACTTTGTAATATGTTTTGAAATTAGTAAATATGAGACCTCCAACTTTGTTTTTCCTTTTCAAGATTGCTTTGCAATAGTATACATCAACATTCACTCTTGATATTGTACATTCTATGTGCTTTGACAAATGTATAATGACATGTGTCCAACAATATTGCATGATATGGAATCGTTTCACTGTCTTAAAAATCCTTCATGTTCTGCTTATTCATCCACCCCCCTTCCTTTAACCACTGGCAACTACTTATTTTCCACTGTTTTCATAGTTTTCCCTTTTCCAGAATGTCACATGGTTGGAATAATAGAGTATGTGGCCTCTTCAGTTTGGCTTCTTTCTCTTAGGAATAAGCATTTAAGGTTTCTCCATTTATTTTCATTTCCTAGTAGCTTATTTCTTTTTAGTATTAAGTAATATCCCATTGTCTTGATATACTACAGTTTATTTATCCATTCATCTACCAAGGACATCTTGGCTGCTTTCAAGTGTTGGCAGTTATGAATAAAGCTGTTATAAATATGTGTGTGCAGGTTTTTGGGTGGATTTAAGTTTTCAAGTTATTTGGGTAATTATAATGGAGCATGATTGCTGGGACATATGGTATGAGTACATTTACAGAAACTACCAAACTGTCCTCCAAAGTGGCTGCAATAGTTTGCATTCCCACCAACAACGAATCAGAGGTGTTGTTGCTCCACGTCTTCACCAGCATTGGGTGTTGTCAGTGTTTTGGGTTTTTGCCATTCTAATAGGTTTGTAGTGGAATCTCATTGTTTTAATTTGCAATTCCCTAATGACATATAATATTGAAAGTCTTTTCATATACTTATTTGCCATCTGTGTATATTCTTTATGTGGTATCTGTTCAGATCCTTTTCCCATTTTCTTTTTGAGGAAGATTGGCCCTGTCCTAACATCTGTTGCCAATATTCCTTTTTCCCTTTTTTCTCCCCAAAGCCCAAGTACATAGTGTATCATAGTTGTAGAGTTGTAGCTCTTCTACATGGGACTCCGCCTCAGCATGGCTTGATGAGTGGTGACTAGGTCTGTGCCCAGGATCCAAACTGGCAAACTCCAGGCCACCGAAGCAGAACGCACAAACTTAACCACTACACCACTAGGCCGCTTTGTCCATTTTGAAATTGAGTTTTTGTTTTCTTATTGTTGAGCTTTAAGAGTTCTTTCTATATTTTGGACAATAGTCCTTTATTAGACATGTCTTTTGCAAATATTTTCTCCTAGTCTGGGGCTTGTTGTGACACTTATTTTTAAGCCATAATGGTAAGAAACAACTATTTTAGTGTTTAAAATCAAAGCTTGACCAATGTACTAGATAACAATAGAATGAAAAATTGGAAGAGAGAGATTGGAGGGAGATCTTGTTTGGAAGGTAAATGCAGGTGTTGAATAATTTCAGAGCTGTGTTGCAAAGAAATGCACTTAAGTGCAAGTGTTGATTTTAAAGTCAACCATTAAGAGAGTAGAAGTAGATTCCATATATTTAAAACCAAACACAGGGCCGGCCCCCTGGCTTAGCGGTTAAGTGCACGCGCTCCGCTACTGGTGGCCCGGCTTCGGATTCCGGGCGCGCACCAACGCACCGCTTCTCCGGCCATGCTGAGGTGGTGTCCCATATACAGCAACTAGAAGGATGTGCAACTATGACATACAACTATCTACTGGGGCTTTGGGGAAAAAAATGGAGGAGGATTGGCAATAGATGTTAGCTCAGAGCCAGTCTTCCTCAGCAAAAAGAGGAGGATTAGCATGGATGTTAGCTCAGGGCTGGTCTTCCTCACAAATAAATAAATAAATAAATAAATAAAATAAAACCAAACAGAAAAGAAGAAAACGTAAAAAACATGGTAAACAGATAAAACAAGATGGTAGTTATATTAGTAATCACAAAAATTAAACACAATATGCATACTCAAAGCATCAACTCTCAGAATGAATTTTTTGAAAAATCTCTTTTTAAAACTATAAATAGAAAGAAAAGAAAATGAGACAAAAGTTTGAAAATGAAAGGAGAGGAAAATATACCAGAGGAATATTAAATAAAAGAAAGTTAGGGAGCTATATTAATATCTGATAATATAAAATTTAAGTTGAAATGCAATGGATACAGCAGGACACTAAAGATAAAAGGAACAAACTGTCAAGTAGAAATAAGAATCATGAATCTGTAGGCACCTAACAGCTGAAAAGGAGAAAAGAAATCTCTTACATCTAGGAACTAGTTTGGTGCTAACAAGTAGGCCTTGATGTTCTTCTGTTGAATATAAATGATTTCACAGAACATCAGTATTAGACAAGGTCACTCTGACCATGATGGATCAAGACAAAAGTAACACCACTCTGTAATCATGTGTCAGCACAGACAAAGCAGAAACATTTGGTCAAGTGTCAAAAAGGGCCAAACATCGCCCTTTACTAGTTAACATGAGTGACTGCTGCTTTCTTACCAAATAGAGCTTTAGACTCACTCTAATCTTCCTTCTCTTAGATAAGATTTATTAGGATACCAAATCAGAATTTTCTCTGCTTTCTGGCAGCATCCAATCTGGAGCTTCTCCCAAATTCCCAACAAAAGCCCAATCTTATAATAAGTTCTTTCTAACACCCTCTCACTGAGCCACCCTAAGGTTTCCCATGGCATGCACTCTCTGTCACTGCAACAAGGAAGAAACCCAATTTGTCAAACCACAGGTGTCTTCCTCACGTTCTTTGCCTAAAGGGCATTGGCATGACACAGCCTCAAAATAAATAGACCATAAAGTAACAGAATCACAAGGCAAAAGTGACAAATACATACTTTCATGAGAAACTTTTAAAAAAATTTATCAGAAAGTGAGAGTTTAAGCAGTAAAAAAGTTAGAAAATATATAAATATTTGAACAACACACTTAACAAAATTGACCTTATTCACACAGATATGTAGAGCCAAATCCACCAACTAGAAGACACAAATTACTTTTGTATGTGTATGAAGCACTTACAAATTTTTGACAAATACAAAGTAGGTTCACACATATACCAAGGAACTTATAGGCTTGTCACAATAAAATAAAATAAGAAGTTAACATTTAAAAGATGGCAAAAAACTTCATATATTTAGGAAAAAAACTGATCAACAAAACTCCTAAGTAACTCATGGGTCAAATAGAAAATTGCAATGAAAAGTTTTAAAAATATTTCGAATAGAATTATAGGGAACCTGTTACATTTAATCACTTGTTTGATTTAACTGTAATGATAGAGATAATATATCTTAAATTTATATATTCAAAGAACAGAACAATTGAAATAAGCATTCAATGAAGAGCTAGTAGAAAAAAGAGTAAATCCAAAGAAAAGACATAATTAAGATGAAAGCGATGAGAAAAAAATCATCAAAATAGAAAAGAAGAAAACAATGAAGGCCCTCAATAAAACAAATATAGTAGACATACTTGTTAAAACTGATAAAAAAAAAAAAACAGAGATGAAGCACAAATTCACCTTGAAGACTCCAAGAACCAAGCATCACAACTAGACTTGAGCAAGTGCAGGCTGCAGAGGATCCTTAATCTCCCTCCAGAATTTTGTATTCTTGAACTGTCATGTGATTATTTCTATCAATGGTGTAAGGAGAGTTCAAGCGTTTCTGTCTGTGCCCCTGGAGTTAATAAAGTGCCTAAAACATGCTCTATCTCCTGCCACACTTTGTTCCCAAACCAATTATTTGGATGCTCTTGCTCATGGCATTTCTGCTTACACTCATTGTGCTTCTTCTTAGATAAGTGATGAAGATGGAAGCTCTGCCACAAGGAAGACAGAGTCATACATGAAGTCTCTGGTGGATGTCATTTTGTTTCCTTCAAGCCACCTTTGAATGGGTCTAGGGGAAATACCTACAATTTCAGTGACTGAAGGGATTGAGTTCTCATGATGTGTCATTAAAGAAATTGCTTTACTATCATTATTGTCTGAAATTTAGTGTTATAAAGATCAGGAAGAAAAATAGAGTACTTCTTTGTCAATTGACCATTAGGGACAACTTAGGAGCCTGGTATGGGCCTCCCATTCTTCTGGGCTCTGTCTTCCTAGGAGCTCTTCTTTCCTTGGTGGTAGAATCCAGAGAGCAGGGCATATCTTGAGGGTGGCCCCTCTAGCTCTGCAAGCAGTTCCATCACTAAACTAAAGTACTCATTTGGACAAAGTCTGCTGAGATTTCAGAGCTTTGACTCAGGGACAAGGAAACATCTCTGATCAGAACCAACTCCACACACAGCCATCCCTAAATGTTACCAAGGCTTCTGTTCTGATTATGATGGTGGGCACCAGAGCAGAGAAGAGGTCCTGCAGTTAAGAGCATCAGGAGGGAGGCTTATTTTCTGGTGCACATGTTCTTTCTGGGCTTCCACATATTTGTCGGGATAACATGGACACAGAATACAGTCATTACCTTCACAAGTTTTAGTCCAGCGGGAGGCAAATGAACATCATGAACCAATCATGACTTTGGTTGTTATGTAAGTTGTACAATTTATGTAACATCTTGTGCGCGCGCGTGTGTGTGTGTGTGTGTGTCTGTGCGAGAGAGAGAGACACTCTCAGGAATTTCTCTTACCAATCATAAAGTCAGCTTGAGAAACAAAATTTATGTCAGAAAATTACTTGGTGAAAATTCAGTGCAAAGAGGAAGAACTGAATTTATATAAAACTATCATCCAAATAATAAAATCTTGTGAACCTTCTTTACAAAGAAAGAATAATATGTCGTGCTATAATAGTATGAGAGGGAGGAACAATATTTCTGGATAAGAGTCAATTAAGCTGGATCTTGAGATCCAAACCATGCCATGAACCATGAGGATCAGGACTGACTCAGTCTCACAGTTGGCTCCCATCAAGAAGGCCTCATCACACAAGTCCTTCTTCCTCTGTATCAGTAACCACTCCTTTCACTTATGTCTTCAGGTCTGTAGCTGATAAGGGTCACCACTGTTACTAAAAGCCAAATACTGCATGATCTCTGGTACTTTCCATACACCATGCTCAAAATCTCAAAACTAGTTCCTCTATTAAACTTTCCTCAAATTACCTAAATTAAACACACCATCTTTTCTCTATAATAATTTTTATTGACATAAGGGAAAGATAATAAGCATATGGAATAATGGAAATAGTGTCTTTGAGGTATATACAGCATATTTATTTGAAGGGGTTAACTAGCTATCTACATAAGGGGGAAGAGAGATTGAGACAATGATATAAATGAAGATGTATTAGAATATAGGCTATGGGGGAAGTGGTGGATGTGAATAACAGGTTGGCAGTGCACAGAGTGATACTATAAGAGGAACAAAGAAAAGATCTTGGGATAATAGGACAGAGAGAGTGGTGGAGGTGGAGGAGGTGGCTAAGGAGAAGTGGCCAAAGAAATAGAGAACTAAAGACTATATTTTCATGGAATCCAATTTTAAGCCAAAAGTGAACAGTTTTAAGTAATGAGAGCAAATTTGTAAATGCCACAAGGAGATAAAGTATAAGAAAGAATGAGATGTGATCACTGACTTTGATAATGCACAGGTGTTCATGTCTTTAGCAAAGCATTATCAGTAGACTGGGTGGGAGTTCAATTGCCCTGCACTGGAAGGCTAATGGTAGGTGAGATCTTCCATTGGGAATGCTCTAGGCAGCAGGAGACAGAAAACACAAATCAAACAGATTTAAGCAAAGGGCATTTATTGGTTAAGTGTTTTCTGCACTAAAACTTAAGTAACGCAGTCAGAGAGGGAAAAATGTTTTCAAAGAAAATTCTGAAGCAGAAATTGCTTAAAATGTAAGAGAATTAAAATCAATGATATATTACCTCCAGGAATAAAGTTCATTGCAGCTTATCTTTTCCTGAGCTAATAAAAGAACCACAATTAGGGCCTCCCAGAGTTTTGAGCCCTGTGATTTATGAGAATTCTCCAAATCTGAGACAAACATTCCTGTCACATAGAGGATGTTTCTCATCTGAAGAGTTTTTTCAAGGTCTGTTTCAAGTCTTTGTTTCTAAGGCTGTAGATAAAGGGATTCAGCATGGGTGTGACCACAGTGTATGTCACCGAGGCTACTGCACTGGCCCTGGAGTTTGGGGCAGCAGCAGAACTGAGATAACCCCAAACCTTGTCCCATAGAACAGGGAGACAACTGAGAGGTGAGACCCACAAGTAGAAAATGCTTTATACTTGCCTTCAGCCGATGAAATTTTCAAAATTGAAGATACAATCTTAAAGTAAGAGAAAAGGATCCCAGTGACTGGAATAACACCTATAAGTCCAGTTGCAAAATATATCACTATATGATTGAGGAAAGTATCAAAACAGGCAAGTTGGACCAGCTGATTAAGTTCACAGAAAATGTGGGGGATTTTCAAGTCTGGACAGAAGGACTGTCATAACACCATTAAGCTTTGCAACAAAGAATGCAGGACAGTCATGGTCCAGGATGCCAGAAGCAGGAGGAGACAGAGCCGAGGGTTCATGGTGGCTGTGTAATGGAGGAGGTGACAGAAGGCCACAAACCGGTCACAGGCCACTACAGTCAGGAGGAAGTTGTCCAACTCTCCAAAAAGCAAGAAAAAAAATAAATCTGGGAGATGCAACCCACATAAGTGATGATTTTGCTTTGAGTCTGGATGTTCACTAGCATCTTTGGGACAGTAGTGGAGGTGACACAGATGTCTATTGAGGACAAGTTGGTAAGGAAGAAGTACATGGGGGTCTGAAGATGGGAGTCTGATATGATGGCCAAGATAATGAGGAGAGTCCCAAACACAGTGATCAGGTACATTGATAGGAACAGCCCAGAGAGGAGAGGCTGCAGCTCTGCCTCCTCTGAAAATCCAAGGAGGATAAATTCTGAAAGCTGTGTTTGGTTTCCTGGTTCCATGTGGCTGGTGTGACTGCCATAAAAGGGGAAAAAGACAACAATTATTTAGTGAAAAAGCAGTTATCAGCAACGTAACAGAAATGCTGTTGTTTGTATTTTACACTTAACTAATTACTAATTCCCATATTTTATCTATAGATCTACTGCTTTTTTGTGATTATAGAAAGGATATCAAATGCTCCATTTTTCTCCTATTATTTTATCAACAAATATTTTTAAGCATTTACTATGTACCAAGCATTATTAATGGTAGTGGAAATCCATGTCTGAACCATCAGAAAAAAAATCCTTGCCCTGAAGGAAGTTATATTTAAGCATATTTGTTGGGGGTGGGAGAGAGAGTATTCATAAATCAATGACTGATGTATCATGTGGTGATAAACATTTTCAGGTGAGATGATACTAGTTATGGAGGTTAGAGAAAAGGAAAACAAAATTGACAAAACCTTAGCTAGACTAAGAAAAATAAAAAATGCTTCAAATTAATAAAAGTATAAATGAAATCGAAGACATTATAATTGATACTACAGAAATACAAAGGATCATGAAACCACTATGAACAATTATATACCAACAAATTAGATAATTTAGAAGATAAGGGTAAATTCCTAGAAACACAACCTACCAAGAATGTATCATGAAGTAATAGGAAATCTGAACAGACAAGTAAGGAGCAAAAAGACTGAATCAATAATAAAAAAAAAATCTCCCAACAAAGAAAAACCAAGGCTTCACAAGTGAATTCTACCAAGCATTTAAAAAAGAATTAATTCAGATCTTTCTCAAACATTTCCAAAAATTGAAGAGGAAGGAACACTTCCAAACTCATTTTATTTAGCCAGCATCACCCTGATACCAAAGCCAGACTAATCACACCCTAATAAAAGAATATTGTAGGCAAATATCCCTGATAACACAGAAGCAAAAATCTTCAACAAATATTAGCAAATAGAATTCAACAGCACAAGAACAAGGTCATACACAATGATCAAGTAGGATTTATCCCTGGGCTGTAAGAATGGTTTAACACACATATATCAATAAATGTGATACCCTATGTTAACCAATGAAGGATGAAAACCACATGATCATCTCATCTGATGCAGAAGAAGCACTTGACAAAAGTAAACACTCTTTCAGAAATTAGAAAGAAATTAGGTATATAAGGAATATATTTCAACATGATAAAAGCCACATATGGCAAGCCCATAGATATCATACTCAATGGTGAAAAATTGAAAGATTTCCTTCTAAGATCAGCAACAAGAGAAGGATGCTCGTTCTCACCACTGCTATTCAATGTAATCCTGGAGCAGAAGCTGCCACACTCAACCTAGATGCCACTTTCATACCCACCTGTGGGTGAAGGTCTTTCCTCACTGAGGCTAGTCCACAAAGTCTGAAAGAGGTGACAGCTCCCTCAAATGTGCAGCCATCAACAAAAAGGTACAAGAAACATAAAAAATCAAGGAAACATGACACCACTAAAGGAAAACAACAATTTTTAGTAACAGGACCCAAAGAAATGGAGATCTGTTAATTTCCTGACAAAGAATTCAAAATAATTGTTTTAAAGAGGCTCAGTGAACTACAGGAGAACACAGATAGATGTCAATGACATTAGGAAAATAATTCATAAACAAAACAAGAAGATCAACAAAGACTTAGAAATCAGAAAAAAAAAAAACAAATAGAAATCCTGGTGCTGAAGAAAACAATGAATGAAGTGAAAAAATGCAATAGAAAACTTCAGGAACAGACTCAATCAAGTAGAAGAAAGTGTCTGTGAACTCAAAGATAGGTCATTTGAAATTATCCAGTGATAGGAGAAAAAAGAAAAAACAATGAAAAATAATAAAGAAAGCCTATGGGATTATTGGGATAGCATCAAGTGAAGTGATATATTCATATGGGAGTCACAGAAGAAGAGAGAAGGAAAGGGCCAGAAAGCTTATTCAAAGAATGATGGCTGAAATGAATATACAGATTCATGAAACTCAAAAAACCCCATGAGGATCAACTCAAAGAATACTACACTGATACACATTATAATAAAATTGTCAAAAATCAAGGACAAATAGAGAATTTTTAAAGTAGTAAAGAAAAGTTACCAGTCACATACAAGGGAATGCCCATAAGATAATCAGCAGATGTATCAGCAGGAGCCTGGAAGATCAGGAGAGAGTGGTATGATACATTCAATGTACTAAACAAAAAAAAGCTTCCAACTAAGAATACAATACTAAAAGAAAATTATCCTTTAAAAATAAAGTTGAGATAAATTCTTTTCCTGACAAACAAAAACTGAGGTAGTTTGTCACCACTAGAACTGTCTTACAAGAAATCTTTAGGAGAGTTCTCCAAATTGAAACAAAATCATGCTAAACAGCAATGTGAAACTATATAAAAGCATAAATCTCACTGGTAAAAGCAAACACATAGACAAATATAGATTCACGTAACACTGTAATGGTGGTGCATAAATTGCCTTTGACCCTAATGTAAAACTTAAAAGATAAAAATTTATTAATGGATATACAATATAAAAAGAAGCAAACTCAGTTTACAAGAACACAAAATGTGTGCATGGGGGATAAGAGTTGTGTTTTTGTATGTGATCAATATTGATATCAACTTAAAAGTTTATAACTACAAGATATTTTATGCAAGCCTTGAGCTAACCACAAAGAAAAAACCTATAATAGATACAAAATAGATAAAAATAATCAAAGCCAATCACTACAGAAAACCATCAAATAACAAAGGAAGACAGAAAGTGAGGATGGGGGAGAAAACCAACTGCCAGTAGACAGAAAACAATTAACAAAATGGTAATAGTAAGTCCTCACTTGTCAATAATTACCTTAAATGTAAATGGATTAATCTCATCAATCAAAAGGCATAAACTGCCTGAATGGATACAAAAAATGATCTAGTGGCTTTAAATTTAAATACATATAGGTTGAAAGTGAAGAGATGGAAAAAGATATGCAAATGGTAACTAAAAGAAAGCCGGAGTGGTTATATTTATATCAGACAAAATAGACTTTAAGTCTAAAACTGTCTCTTGAGACAAAGAGGGTCATTATATAATGATAAATGGGTCAATTCTACAGGAAGATATAATAATTATAAATATATATGCACATAATATCAGAGTACCTAAATATATGAAGCAAATATTGACAGATCTGAAGGCAGATATTCACTGCAATATAATAATATTAGGGAACTTCAATAACCCACATACAATAATGAATAGAATTTCCAGACAGCAAGTCAATAAAGAAACAGCTGACTTGAACAACACTATAGACCAAATGGACCTAATAGACATATTCAGAATATTCCATCCAACAGTAGCAAAATAGACATTCTTTTCATTGCACATGGATCACATAGATCACGTTAGGACAAAAATGAGTTTTAAAGTTAAGATGATTGAAATCATTCCAAGTATTTTTTCTTACAACAATAGAATGAAAGTAGAAATCAATAATACCAAGAAAGTGGGACAATTCACAAATATATGGAAACTAAATAATACCCAGAGTAGAGAGCCTTATATGAAGCCAGTTTTACCGTGATACCAAAACCAGACAACAACATCACAAGAAAAGAAAACTACAGATGAATGTTTCTTTGGAAATACATTAAAAACGTTTATTTTTTTTTCGTGAGGAAGATCAGCCCTGAGCTAACATCATGCCAATCCTCTTCTTTTTGCTGAGGAAGACCGGCCCTGAGCTAACATCTATTGCCAATCCTCCTCCTCTTTCTTTTCCCTTTTTCTCCCCAAAGCCCCAGTAGATAGTTGTATGTCGTAGCTGCACATCCTTCCAGTTGCTATATGTGGGACGCTGCCTCAGCATGCCCAGACAAGCGGTGCATCTGTGCGCGCTTGGGATCTGAACCCGGGCTGCCAGTAGCGGAGCATGCGCACTTAACTTCTAAGCCAAGGGGGCAGCCCCCCATGCAAAAATTCTTAGCAAGTGTACCAAGCGATTCGGTGGACAAAGAATATAGAATAGTCTTTAATAAATGTTGCTAGGACAATGGATAGTCAGTTGTAAAAAAAAATGAAGTTGAACTACTTCCTCACCACATACGCAAAAATTAACCAAAATAGATTAAAGACACAAGTGTAAGAGTGAAAACTCCTTGAAGAAAACCCAGGTGTAAATCTTTGTGATCTTGGGTCATCCAATAGTTTATCAGATATGACACCTAAGACACAATCAACTAAATAAAAAATAGATATATTAGACATCATCAAATTTGACAAGTTTTCTGCTTCAAAGGACATTATCAAGAAAGTGAAAAGACAACTTACAGAGTGGGAGAAAAAAATTAAAATCTGATAAGGGATTTTTATCCAGAATATATAAAGAACACTTAGAACTCAATAACTTGAAGACAAATCACTCAGTTTAAAAATGGGCAAAGGATTTCAATACATATTTCTCCAAAGAAGATATATATGTGTATACTTAGCCAATGATAAGTGTCCTTATGAGAGAAAGGCAGAAGGGGATTTGAGAGAGAGAAAAGAAGAGGAAAAGGTTATGTATGTGAAGCTGGAGAGAGAGAGTGGAGTATGCATCTACAAATCAAGGAATGCCGAGGGTGGCCAACAGCCCCAAAATCTAGGAGATTGGCTTAGAACAGGTCCATGCCCAGAGCCTCCAGAAGAAAATAAGCCTGTTGCCACCTTAATTTCAGACTTCTGGCATCCATAACAGTGAGAGAATAAATTTCTATTGTTTTAAGCCACCCAGTTTGCAGGATTCTGTCATGGAAGCCGTAGGAAACCAATGTCTTGCTGTTGAGTTCCAAGGAGAGCTGGAGAAGGTGGTGTCTACATCTTCCAGGGCAGAAGCACTTGGAAGTATGTGGAGTGGTGACTGGTTATATTGGTACCTAATTAGATATCAGCAGACCAGAATGATTCCAAGGGTGGGGCGCTCCAAAAATCTTCAACACAGGAGCTTGAAGGGCCTAAACATGTCTCCTTCCAAAAGGTCAATACTGGCTTCACAATGTCAGCTGAGTTGGAGGGTGAAGGAGGTGGGTTCCATGGGACCCCAAGGGGCAGTATTGGAGCAAACATTCGGAAACCTCAGGAGACAGACGTGTTCTCAACAAAAATGGATAGAAAGAGGGCAGACTTCAAATGCGTCTGTCTTGAGTTTGAATACAGCCTCTGCAACTTACTAGCTATGTGGCACTGAACAAGTCCCGCCACACCTCAGTTTCCATCTTTAAATGGAGATAACTCCATCTAGTTCAAGGCTGTTAGGGGGTTTAATTAACTGATACACGAAAAGTGACTGGCAGCGGGACCATGACAGCCATGAAGAGCTCAGAATCCTGACAGGCCATGGTCTGACCAAGGGTGCATCCGTTCTCAGTGATTCTTAAGACTAAACTACACACAGGCCTGTGGCTTTGCATTTTTACCAATTTACCCATATTGACTTTAGCTCAATATTCTGCCAGCAGTCTTTCTGCCTTAGGACACACAACAGTGTGCCAAAGCCCCCATCATGTGCAAACATTGATATTCCCTGGTTGGGGAGAAAGTATTGAAGTGTTGGTGCACCTCCATTTGATCTTAATTTGCATTTTTTGCTGCTCTTGTTTGTTTGTTCTTTGTCTGTGTGTGTGCATGTAACAAAATATTTTATTAAAGGCATAATGTGTAAGGTTTCAAAAAGAAACTGGCCCCGAGTTGTACAATGAGTTAATTCAAGCATTATCTTATCAGGATTGTCCATGTGCTTTGTATTCAGTTCCATGTTCTTTTTAAATTATTAAGATATAACTCATATACCATAAAATCCACCCTTTTAAAGTGTACCATTTAGTGGATAGTCAGGGAGTTGTGCAACCATCACCAATATCTAATTCCAGAATATTTTTATCAACCCAGAAAGTAAAACCACACCTATTACTAGTCACCCCCCATTGCTCTCTCCTTCCAGCTGCCAGAAATCACTAATCTGCTTTCTGTCTCTATAGATTTGCCTGTTCTTGACATTTCACATGAATTAAATTATACAAAAATGTAATCTTATGTGACTGGCTCCTTTCATTTAGCATGATGTTATCAAGGTCTATCCATGTGAGAGTATGAATCTGTACTTCATTTCTCTTCATGGCTGAAGAATTCATTGCATGAACATACTACTTTTTGTTTACCTACTTCTCAGTTAGTGGATATGTGGGTTTTTCTACCCATTTTGGCTGTTATGAATAATGTTTCTATGGGCATTTGTGTGCAAGTTTTTGTGTGAACATATGTTTCAATTCTCTTGAGCGTTCATCTAGAAGTAGAATTCATGGGACACAGGGTAATCCTACGTTTATCTTTTCAAGGAGCCATCAAATCATTTTCCACAGTGGCCACGTGCTTTGACATTCCCACCAGCAATGTACATGAGTTCCAGTTTATCCACATCCTCACCAAATTTGTAATTGTTTCCTTTTTAATTTTAGCCATCCTAGTGAGTGTGAAGTTGTATCTCCTTGAGGTTTTGACTTACATTTCCCAATGACTAAAGATGTTGCACTTCTTTTCTTGTGTTACTGGCCATATATGTGTATATATATATATATATATATATATATATATATATATATATATATATATATACACACATATCCTAAATTCGGGATGATCCCATCTCTATATCTTTAACTTAGTTACATCTGCAAAGATCTTTTCCAGTAAGGTCATGTTCACAGGTACAGGGATTAGGACCTGGATATATCTTTTGTGGCCACTACTCTGCCCACTACAAAGATTCTTGTATCCAAGATCCCAGAAAGGTATCTGAGAGACCAGTACCTTGGTCACTGGCTGTGGGACCTCAGGCAGATCTGTTGGTCTCTCTGAGCCTCAGTTTCTGCTTCTGTAAAATGGCCATGTGAATATTTACTGGGAACAAATGAGATAATGTGAAAACTATACCTGCCACATAGGCTGGGAGGATGACTAAGATGAACATCAGCTGCATACACTTGCTGAGCAGCCCCTAAACTACTGGATTACCAGACTCAGAGATTTAGACCTCTTTCTTCACATATGAGGGGAGACCCAATGTGGTCTGCTGTAGGACCTGCAGGCCCTGCAATGCGCTCATCAACAAGGGATCTGTACCTGCAGTTTAAAATGGATCAAGAGTGAATATGTAGCTGCTGTGTGTGAGAGGAGTGGGGAGAACATGACACTTCACAATCTTTAGTTTAATGAGTGCAAATCTCCTGGGGATCTTGTTAAATATAGATTCTGATTCATTAAAAAAGAGAACTATTTGCAATTTCTTAAGTTCAACTTACAGTTTAATCAATCCCTACGTTTACTTCTCTGAAGGCTTTTTTTCTGTTATATGCTCACCCCCTTCTCCATATGGAAAAACTCTACTCCTCCTTCAAGGCTCAGTACAATTGTAAGCTTGTCTGCAGCCTTCATTAGTCTCAGCAGAAAGAGTTGACTACTCTTTAAAATTGACATCATAATAGTTTATAACATTCTGAAACTTCAGTTGTACATTATTATTTGTCAGTCACCATATGTATGTGCCCCTTTACCCCTTATGCTCTCCCCTAACCCCCTTCCTCTCTGGTAACCACTAATATGTTCTCTTTGTCCATGTGTTTGTTTATCTTCCACGTATGAGTGAAATCATGTGGTGTTTGAAGAGTTAACTACTTTTTCATATACTCTACCAGGATTACAGTGTCATGTCAGAGTGTTTCATTCATTAATTTCCATATATCTTACCCTGTTCAAATTGCGACTTCCTTGAGATGAGGAAAAATGTCTTATGCTTTCCTTCAACCCCAGAACACGGTTTAGTATCTAATATGTAGTAATTACTGAATAAATATTTGCTGAATAATTAAAAGTACAAATAGTGGAATGAAATTCGACAAATACTTCCATCAATGGGGGAGAAAGGAGAAACAGTGAAACAAGGAAATACCGTTCAGGGATGGAGGCCTCCTGATTGAGAGTCAACACCGGAGAAGACAGATTGAAGAAAAAGATATTTAAGTGCATCCATTATTTTGCTTTAGAATCAGGGACTCTAACTTGTCAGGACTATATATTATTAAATTTTTCTTTACTTGTTAATCCTGTTGATATCCCTAAAATTACTACCATTTAAAAGGCTATACCACATTCCCCCAAACCTGTGAGGATGCTATGGCTCACTCAGAAATTATCAGGGGGGGGTCTTGATTTCAGTGATCCAGTTTCTTTCTTGGGTGATAGATGAACTTAGGATCTCTGTCCCCAGCAAGGGCAGGGAGATGGAACCACTCATGGGGCCTCTGGAAGATGCATCTGTGTTTCCTCAGCACCTGAGTCTGGTCATGTATTCTCATGTAGATTTAGAGAAAGAGTTCACATTTTCAGTGTTCAGCTTCAAGGGCTGAATTCCCATAGAGCCTAATTAAATAAAGTATTTTATTGCCCCTCTAAATCCTGGGAGATTTGGTTCTCTAGAAGCTGTGAAAGAAAAAGAATATGTAAATTGTTTTGCCAATTTTGACTCTTGAGAAGAAGCTATGGATCTCCTTGTATTTCCTCTATCCCATTGGAATCCCTTTTCCCAGGAAGAGTCTGTCTCTGTTTAGATATGATCTCCAGAGTGCAGATTTTCTGATGGACTGCTCTATCCATCTCTGGGGTGCATCTTCTTCTCCAAATAGCTAAAGAAAACAATTGAACATGATTAGCTGCAGCCTCAGAATATTGTGAAAATATTCCGAAGCAGGAAAAACCAAGACAGTCATGCTAGTATATGTATGTATCATGACTTCCATTCCAGTTAATTGACAGTGGGCCTGTAGAAATGGAAAGCTATTCAGTAGGAAGGAGTGGGGGGGAAGCCTCATGGGATGGCCTCACGTGCCTTGCAGGCTTGGTCTCTGGAGATGCCTATGCAATTCAGGGTCACTGCAGATGCAGAGACTGGCCATCACGTTTCCAGCTTCAATGAATATTCACAACCTACATGAGACTGGTTCATACAAGGTGCTCAGAGATTAGTACACAATATCATAAATATGTATGTCACACGATATATGGTATTAGGGCAATCATATTATTATTTATAAAGACAAATTACCAATGTCATGAATAAAAGATTATATATCATGATTTAGTCTTTAGACACTAAAGGGGAAGTAAGAGAATATTATGGACAAATATATGCCCGTAAATTTGATGTGATACATGAAGTCAACAAATGCATTGCAAGAAATGGACTACTAAAACTTTTCCATAAAGAAATAAATAATCTGAATAATACATAAAAGCCTAATATCTATCTAGTTAAACATTTTTTAAATAAAAAACTTCAGGGCCAGATGTTCTATTATTTTTCAATACTAGGATGGTTCAACATCAGATGGTTCAACTTTCCTTAGTTAGAAGAAATATAATTTTGAAAAATTTGTTTAATAACAACTATTATGCAAATATAGTAAAACATAAATTTACTTACCTGTGATAACTCAATCCATGTATGTATGTAGGGACTGTATTGATAAAGTTTTACAGGCAGTATAAGTTAATATTCTTTAATGAAAAAATAAAGAAATGTAGCAATGCACCTGATTATTTTTGTAAAATACAAATAAATTCATAACATTTTAATTTTAAGGAGGTGGAATCTTAGAACATTAGGAAGGAAGAAAGAACAACAGAAAAAACTAAAAATGGGGTTTCAACTGTCTCTGAGGCAACATCTACCTTCTCCGCTTTGTCCACATCCTCTCCTAACTTGGCCTATCCAGAAAAGGCAGCTCCTCACTCACCCCCAGGTGTGACTGGACTGTTATTCTGAACTTTATCCCATCAACCATCCCCTCTGGCTCCCTTGAAAGATAAACTTAAGACAACCAGGATGCATCATCCCTTTGTTTCTGCGGGTCCAGCGTCTTCAGATGAAGAAGAAAATGACAACCTCAGTCTACTGAAATAATTCTAAATTATTCTGATTCTGCTGAAAATAAGACAAGTCTTACTTTTAGTGGCAATTAGGTAGCATTTTCCATGCAAAATGTAAGCCACTTGACCTTTATATTCTCTTGTAATTTTTAAACAACCAAAAGCCTGCCTAGAAAGTCTGACACAAATAATCCATCGACGTTCTGTCAGGAGAGATTACATTTAAAAAAAAAAAAAAAAAGGAGTGAGCTGGATTTGGCCCTCAGGCTGTGGTTTTTCAGCCTCTGATCTACGGCTAGGTGTAAGAACATGGATATATTTTGAAACTATAGTTATGAGTGAAAAAAGCAATTTGCTGAACGATATATACAGAGTGATGCCATTTATTTATTTAGATGTGAAATTCACGTAATATAAAATTAGCCTTTTTAAAGTACATAACTCAGTGACGGTACAATCACAGTGTTGTGCAACCATCATGACTATCTAGTTTCAAAACATTTTCATCACCCCCAAAGGAAATTCAGTCTGCACTCAGCAGTCACTTCGCATATTCCCCTTCTCCAGACCCTGAAAATCACTAATCTTCTTTCTGTCTCTATGTATTTGACTTTCTGGATATTTCATCTAAATAGAATCACATAATACTTGATGTTTGTTATTTGGCTTCTTTCACGTAGCATTATCTATTTGAGGTTTATCCACTCTGTAGCACGTATTACCACTTTCTTCTTTTTTATTGTTGAATAATATTTCAGTACATGAATACACTAAATTTTCTTTTTTAAATGTTTGATTTTTTTGTTACTAACTCTGACTTTCCCTGACTGTATAGTTTTTTAAAAATTATGTTATTGAGGTCATACTGGCTTATAACATTATGTAAATTTCAGGTGTACCTTATTATATTTCACTTTTTGTATAGACTTCATCCTGTTCACCATCAACAGTCTAATTTTTACCCATCATCAACATACGTGCCCCTTTATCCCCTTCACCCTCCCCCACGCCCTTCTCCTCTGGTAACCACTAATCTGTTCTTCTTATCTACATGTTTGCTTATCTTCCACATAGGAGTGAAATCATATGGTATTTGTCTTTGTCTGACTTATTTAGCCTAGTGTAATACCCTCAAGGTCCATCCATGTTGCAGTAAATGGCACAATTTTGTCTTTTTTTATGGCTGGTAGTATTCTATTGTATATGCATATATACCACATATTCTTTATCCATTGTTCTGTTGATGGGCACTTGGGTTGCTTCCAAATCTTTACTAATTGTGAATAATGCTGTCATGAATATAGGGGTGCATAGATTGTTTTGAACTATTGACTTAATGTTCTTTAGATAAATACCCAGCAGTGAAATAGCTGGATCATATGATGTTTCTATTTTTTGAGAAATCTCCATACTGTTTTCCATAGTGGCTGCAACAGTTTGCATTCCCATCAGCTGTGTATGAGGGTTCCCTTTTCTCCACATCCTCTCCAATGCTTGTTATTTCTTGTCTTGTTAATTATAGCCATTCTGAAGGGTGTGAGGTGATATCTCATTGTAGTTTTGGTTTGCATTTCCCTAATAATTAGTGATGAAACTAATAATTATTAATTAGTGTTGAAACACTTTTTCATGTACTTGTTTTTCATCTGTATATCTTCTTTGGAAAAATGTCTGTTCATATCCTTTGCCCATTTTTGATCGGATTGTTTGTTTTTTTTTGTTGCTGAATTGTATGAGTTCTTTATATATTTTGGAACTTAACCCCTTGTTGGATATGTGATTTGCAAATATTTTCTCCCAGTGGGTGGGTTGTCTTTTTGTTTTGTTGATTGTTTTCTTTGCCATGCAGAAGCTTTTTAATCTGTAGTCTCATTTGTTTATTTTTTCCTTTGTTTCCCTTGCCTAAGGAGACATGTTATTTGAAAAGATACTGCTAATACTGATGTCGAAGAGTGTACTACCTATATTTTCTTCTAAGAGTTTTATGGTTTTAGGTCTTACATTCAAGTGTTTAATCCACTTTGAGTTAACTTTTGTGTACAGTGCGAGATAATGGTCTTCTTTCATTCTTTTGCATGTGGCTGTCCAGTTTTCCCAACACCATTTATTGAAGAGCCATTCCTTTCTCCAGGGCATGTTGTTGGCTCCTTTGCTGAAATGTAGCTGTCCACAGGTGTGTGTTTATTTCTTGCCTCTCAATTCCATTCCCTTGATCTGTGTGTCTGTTTTTTGCCAACACCGTACTGTTTTGATTGCTATTACTTTGTAGTATAATTTGAATTCAGGGAGTGTAATATCTCCACCTTTGTTCTTTTTTCTCATGATTGTTTTGGCCATTTGGGGTCTTTTGCTGTTCCATATAAATTTTAGGATTATTTGTTCTATTTATATTAAGAATGTCATTGGAATTCTAGTTGGGATTACATTGAATCTATAGATTACTTTAGTTCATATGGACATTTTAACTATTTTTTATTCTTCCAATCCATGAGCCTGGAATATCTTTCCATTTCTTTATGTCTTCTTTGATTTCTTTCAATAATGTTCTATAGTTTTCTGTGAATAGGTCTTTCGCCTCCTTGGATAAATTTATTCTTGGGTATTTTATTCTTTTGGTTGTGGTTGTAAATGGGATTGTATTCTTGATTTCTCCTTCTGTTAGTTTGTTGTTAGTGTATAGAAATGCAACTGATTTTTGAATGTTGATTTTGTACCTTGTAACTTTAGTGTATTTGTTGATTATTTCTACTAGTTTTCTGATGAATTCTTTAGGGATTTCTATATATAGAATTATGTCATCCACAAATAGTCAGTGTTTTACTTCTTCCTTTCCAATTTTGATCCAATTTTTATTTCTTTTTCTTGCCTAATTGCTATGGCTACAACTTTCAGTACTGTGTTGAATAAGAGTGGCAAAAGTGGGCATTCTTGTCTTGTTCCTGTTCTGAGAGGAATGGCTTTCAGTTTTTTACAGTTGAGTGTGATGTTGGCTGTGGGTTTGTCATATATGGCCTTATTGTGTTGAGGTACTTTTCTTCTATATCCAGTTTATGGAGTTTTTCTCATAAATGGATGTTGAATCTTGTCAAATGCTTTCTTTGCACCTATTGAGATGACCATGTGATTTTTATTCTTCATTTTGTCAATGTGGTGTATCATATTGATTGATTTGTGGATGTTGAACCATCCCTGCATGCCTGGAATAAATTCAGGGATCATGGTGTATGATCCTTTTAATGTATTGTTGTATTCGATTTTCTAATATATTGTTGAGGATTTCAGTGTCTGTGTTCATCAACAATATTGGCCTGTAATTTTCCTTTTTTGCACTGTCCTTGTCTCGTTTTGATATCAGGTAATGTTGGCATTATAAAATAAGTTAGGAACCAGCCCATCCTCTTCAATTTTTCAGAATACTTTGAGAAAGATAAAAATTACATCATCTGTGAATGGTAGAATTCACCAGAGAAGGCTTCTGGTCCTGGACTTTTGTTTCTTTGGAGATTTTGATTACTGTTTCAATCTCTTTGCTTGTGACCGTTTTATTTAGATTCTCCATTTCTTCTTGATTCAGTTTTTTGAGGTTGTATGATTCTAAGAATTCATCCATTTCTTCTAGGTTATCCAATTTGTTAGCATATAGCTTTTCATAGTTTTCTCTATAATCTTTTGTATTTCTGTGCTGTCCATTAACTTCTCTTTCATTTCTAACTTCATTTATTTGAGCCTTCTCTGTTTTTTTCTTAGTGAGTCTGGCTAACAGTTTGTCAATTTTGTTTATCTTTTCAAAGAACTTGCACTTAGTTTCATCGATCTTTTCTATTGATTTTTTAGTCCATATTTCATTTATTTCTTCTCTGATTTTTATTATTTCCTTCCTCCTACTGACTTTGGGCTTTGTTTGTTCTTCTTTTGCTAGTTCTTTTAGTTATAGTGTTAGATTGTTTATTTGAGATTTTTCTTGTTTGTTGAAGTAGGCCTGTATTGCTATAAACTTCCCTCTTAGTACTGGTTTTGTTGCAGCCCATAAGTTTTTTATACATTGTGTTTTCATTTTCTTTTGTCTCTAGGTAATTTTTTATTTCTCCATTCATCCAATAGTTCAGTAGCATCCTTTTTAGTATCCACATATCTGTGACTTTTCCAGCATTCTTCTTGTAGTTGATTTCTAGTTTTATAACATTGTGGTCAGAAAAGATGCTTGATATGATTTCAATCTCCATAAATTTATTGAGGCTTGTTTTGTTTCCAAACATATGTTCTATCTTTGAGAATGTTCCATGTACACTTGAGAAGAATGTTTTCTGATACTTTTGGATGGAACGTTTTATATATAGATATATAAAGTCCATCTGGTCTTGTGTTTCATTTAAAGCTGCTGTTTCCTTGTTGACTTTCTGGACGATCTACCCACCGATGTAAGTGGCATATTAAAGTCCCTTATTCTTATTGTGTTGCTCTTAATTTCTCCCTTTAGGTCTATTATTAATTAATTTATATACTTTTGTGCTCCTATGTTAGGTACATACATACTAACAATATTGGAGGCATGTCTCTTTTATTATTATTAATGCCCCTCTTTGTCTCTTGTTATTTTTTTTATCTTGAAGTCTGTTTTGTCTGATACAAATATGACTACACCCTCTTTCTTTTGGTTACTAGTTGCTTGAAGTATCATCTTCCATTGCTGAGCTCTGAGCTTATGTTTGTCTTTAGAGATGAGGTGAGTCTCCTGGAGGCAGCATATAATGAGGTCATTTTTTAATCCTTGCTGCTACTCTGTGTCTTTTGATTGGTGAATTCAATCCATTTACATTTAGAGTGATTATTGATATGTGAGAGCTTAATATTGCCATTTTATCTTTTGTTTTCTGATTGTTTTATGTTTCCATTGTTTCTTTTTCCTTGTATTTCTGTCTGCCATTTCAGTTTGGTGGTTTCCTGTGATGTTTTTCTCAGTTTTCTCTTTATTTATGATTTGTGACTCTGCACTGATTTTTTGTTTAGTGGTTACCATGAAATCTGTTGTATAAAGATCTTGTGTTTAGTGGTTACACTGAGATCTTTTGTATAAAAGATCTCATAGATGAGATAGTTCTTTTTCTGCTGATTGCATCTTATCTCCATTAACCTATTCAGGTTCCGTCCTTTTCCTCTTCCCCATCTATGTTTTTGTTGTGACAAGTTTTTCTTTTTTGTGTTGTGAGTTTGTGATCAAATTGAAACAGTTATAGTTATTTTTGATGCTGAAACAGTTATTATTTTTAATGCTTTCTTTCATTTTAGCTTTTTAAATAATTGTTTATTAACCTATTTTGATATAAAGTTGCAATTGTCTAACTGTCAATTTATCACCTTGCTCAAAACTTTGCAAACCTTTGCCTTTTTGTTTCAGGTAGGAGGGATCCTTTCAACATTACTTGTAAAGAAGGTCTAGTGGCAATGAACTCCCTCAGCTTTTGTTTCTCTGGGAATGTTTTTATTTCTCCTTCATATCTGATAGACAACTTAGTTGCATAGAGTATTCTTGGCTGATAGTTTTTGTCTTTCAATATTTTGAATACGTCATTCAATTCTCCCCTAGCTGGTAGAGTTTCTGCTGAGAAATCTGCTGAAAGCCTTATAGTGGTTGCTTCGTAAGTTGTTTTCTTCTCTCTGGATGCCCTTAATATTCTTTCTTTGTCATTGACTTTTGACAGTTTTAACGTTATACGCCTTGGAGAAGGTCTTTTTGTGTTGAGATAATTAGGACTCTATTAGCTTCATGTATTTGTCTATCTACTTCCTTCTCCACCTTTGGGAAGTTCTCAGGTATTATTTCTTTGAATAAGCTCTCTGCTCCTTTCTCCCTCTCTTCATCTTCTGAAATACCTATTATCCTATGTTACTTTTCCTAATTGAGTCAGATATTTCTCAAAGAATTTCTTCATTTTTAAAAAAAATTTAGTTCTGTTTCCTTTTCCACCTGATTCATTTCTAGATTTCTATCTTCAAGCTCACAAATTCTCTCTTCTATATGTCTTCTCTATTTTTAATGCTGTATATTTTTTCCTCTCATTAATGGTTTTCTTCATCTCCAGAATTTCTGTTTATTTTTTCTTTTTTTAAGAGTTTCAGTCTCTTTAGTAAAGTACTCCTTCTGTTCATTAAGTTTATTCCTGAGCTAATTGATCTGTGTTTCTGCATTTTCTTGTAACTTGTTGAGTTTCTCCATGACAGCTATTTTTAATTCTCTGTCAATTGAACTGTAATCTTCTGTAACTTCAAGTTTGGTTTCCAGAGAGCTGTCATTCTCCTTCTGTTCTGCCATGTTACTGTAGTTCTTCATGGTTTTTAATGAAGTGATCCTCTGCTGGTGCATTTGTGGTATTAACCACCTGTCATATTTGGGTAAGGCTTTGGCTACTTTGGTTCTGAGCTGCTTCTGGTTGTATTTGAGAGCCTGCACTTTTCACCCTCCACTGCCCCTGCTAGATGCATCATCAGTGCCCCCCTTGTGCTGCTTGTGTCTCTGAGGTTGCTGGTGCCTTGTTGCTTATGATGTCACTTCAGTCTCAGGTGTCACCACTGGTGTCACCAGGCTGCTAGCACTTCTGCTGCTTCTGGGGTCACCTAGGTTTTATCTTCCTCCACTGACCTTCTGTAGGTTCTCAATGGACTCAGATGCTGCTGACCTGTTCATCACCTGTGCTGCTGCTTCCAGTTATCTGGGATTCAGGCTGCACTGCTGTCATGGGTACTGGGTTCATGGGTGTTACTGTAACTGCTGGGGAGTCATTGTCATTGCTGTTTGCTCATGCAGCCTCTGGTCATTGGCACAAGCTGATTTGTTTTGAAAATTCAGGTCAGGGTGCCCCACCACAGCCATGGAAATTCACATTTTTTATACTGTCCCCATTGTTGCATAGATCAGACCACTGATGAGGGAGAGGGTGTAGGCTGAGTCACCAGCTCTGTTCTGGTCCTGAATACTCAGGGCTTGTGCACCACTCACCACTGCTGGGTGGGGGCAGGGTCTAAGCCATGAGTTCTATGCCTGCCCCTGTAGACTTTGTTCTCAGGCAAGCATGCCAGATCTGCTACAGGGGGCAGGGGCTAAGCTGCAAGTACTGTGTCTGCTCCTGCAGTCTTTGTTCACAGGTGCATGTGCCAGATCCACTTGGGGAGGGCTGTGGCTAACCTGAAAGTGTGTGTCTGCCCTTTCAGCCTCTGTTTGCAGTTGCACATGATGGTGTGAGGATATGCACCTTGGATTGCCACTGCCAGGGGAGGGGGAGGAGGCTGCTTCCCCAGCTCCACTGCCTTCCAAAGGTCCAGTCCACCAACCTTCAGATGTATTGATGCATGGATCTCTTAGGCAGACTGTGGTACTGTGTAAGGAGTCATTTGTTGGTCATTGGATGTCCGATTGGTTGTAACTTAGAGAGGAGAAACAAAAGGAATAACTTCACCATGATGCTGACATCACTTCCCAACTTTTTTTATCCATTCATCAATTGATAGATACTTGGCTGGACATTTGGATGGACATTCATTAGTCAATAGACATTTCCACCATTGGCTATTGTGAATAGTGATGCTATGTATGAACATTTGTGCACACATTTTTGTTTGAATACCTGATGTTAATTCTTTTGCCCAGGAGTAGAATTGCTGGATCATATTTTGATTCTATGTGTAAATTTTGAGAAACAGCCAAACTGTCTTCCACAGTTGCCATATGATTTTACTTTCCCACCAGCAATGTATGAGGGCCACACATTTATTAAAGTATAAAAAAATACCAAGCAAACAAAATCTAGAAAATTAAGGGCATGCAGAATATGACTTTACAGGTACTGAGTATCCATCAGAGTTGGGTCCTTAACTTATACTGAACCAAGACTTTGCTGTAGGCTTTCTCCATACTTGTTCCTCAGTCCATGGTCTGGTCAGATAGGTATGCCTTACATGGATGGTACTTTGCCACAGGAAAAAGTTAATTCTGGATTTTAGCCCAAAAGATTTGAGAAAGCTCACTGGAGCCAGAGTACAGTCTGAGCAGAACTTTTGTCTATGAGAAATTCCTTCCTCACACCATATCTGTTCTCTCCAATGGAGGACAGAGACTTGACTTCTTTGTCTTTGCTCCATGAAAAGACAAATTACTCACGAATCATTTAACAATTGAGTACTTTATCATAGAGCTTTTACTGTTTCATTTAACGAATATGAACAACTGAAACGTGCTGGACACTGTTTTAGGTATGGGGAATAAAACTTTGTGGGCATTTATTTGCTGGCAATGTAAATTCCCATAGAAAGCATAATGTCAATATAGTAACTCCTTTTTTATTGATTTTCCAATATGTCTCACAGTGACAATATTTTACCTCCATTAAGAGTTCTTGGGCACAAATTCATTCTGGTCCCATTGTAACAACAATATATAACCATCCTCGTCATCATCATGATTCAGATGAAAGGACTGGGTGCCTTTTCTGGGGAATTGGCATGAGGGAACTGTTTTGAATCCTAGAGGACAATCACAATCAGATACCACTTTCAAAAAAACTTGGGTTTCTTCTAATCTGTTGCAAGGAATTTTGTAATCTGACATCATAGCTTGGCATGTTTCAACTGTGTCTATTTTGGTGAAGGGCTGAGAAATGGATATATGAATGAGGATTATGCCCAGTTTGCAGCATCTGACCACAATCTGTTCATTTAGATAACATCTCCTTATCTTTTTGATAAGGGCTTAAATGGCTCCTCTTCACAAAAGTTTTCCCTCTTCTGTGCTAATATTTCCAAATAGATTGGATGTTTCTGCCATATGCATACACAATTTTGTACTTCCAATTCACAGTGTAGAAATCTCCCAAAGGAAATATTTCTTTTGCTGTAAATGCTTAATATGCATGTAAGCTCTCTCATTTATTTGGATTGTACAGTCCTCTTACAGGTAATAATATAATTCTTTGGATATATTAACATGGTACTATATGACATGCAACACAATGAAACAAATTTTGAGCACCATGTGTGAGCCAGTCTCATAACAGAACCTGTTCACCTCTACCTAGAAACCTAAAAGATGATAACCAGTCTCCACATTTTGTGACCTAAACATGTGTAGACACTCCCAGAGCCCATGCTTGTGAGACAATCTTATAAGTCCCTCTCCCTATGCCCTCTTGATAGGGATGGACTGTCCCTTTGTTCTCATCCTATTGCCCACTAATCAACCTAGAAATTATGATAAAAACACAGTGGTGAGCCTGAGTTCAGTTGCATGTGATCTGAAGTATATTTTCACAACACTAGGATGTCCATCTGTGTTCTTTAGGTCTTTGGAGAAGGAAATGTATCCCAGAGATGAATGGGGCAATCACTATGGAGTACCCCATATGCCAGAAACAACACCTAAAGAGAGATGACTTCCTTCTTGGAGGAAAGAGTCCAATGGGATAAGAGATGCACATGGAGCTCCATAGATATCTCCCAAGGGTCAAAACCGGCATATATTTATATTCTGTTTTTCCCTTCTATCTCCATAGAACTAAATCTCTCAGGGAGTAGAGAGGCAAAAGGAATACATCATTGATGACCCTCATGGGAATTTATCCCCTAAAGCCACAGAAAAACTATAAACACTTTTGCTACATCCCCTCAAGACTACTTTACTAATATCAGGTGATGAGAAAACCCAACAGTGTCCTCCAGAAGCTCATGAGCAGTTCCATCTCACTGCCTTGCTGGGAGCAGAGCCCCCAACTTCATCCATCACCCAAGGAAGAAACTGGGTCACTGAACTCAGACTGTTACCTGATAATATCTAGGTGAGCCACAGAATCTTCCCAGGTGTTGGGGGATGTGGCATAGCACAAGGAAATACTTCTGTTGGTGGTAACTTTGGGGAAATCAACAGGGACAACAAGTAAAGGAAAACTTAATAATACAAAGCCCTGTCAAGTTACCATCTCCGATTCTGGACGGAGAGAGTGTGTATGCTAAAATATCTTTTTTCTTCAATCTGTCTCCTCTGGCATTGGCCTTTAATCATGAGGCCTCCCTCAACAGCATTTCCTCTTGTTTCATTGCTTTTCCTTTCTCCCTCATTCATGGAAATATCCACCTTACCTCATTCTATTATTTGTCCTTTCAGTCATTCAACAAGTATTTATTCAGTAATTGCTGCACATTAGGCACTAAACTATGTTCTGGGGCTGAAGGAATGCACAAGACATTGTTCCTCCTCTCAAGGAGCTTACAGTTTAAACAGGAGAAACAAATAAAGGAAATATCCTGAGGTGGCACGGCAATCCTGGTGAAGTGACCCAAAAGTAGTCGGCACTTTCTGGGGAGTTTAGTGAAGGCTTCACAGATAAGCTTACATTTTTACTGAGCCTTAAAGTAGGAATGGAATTCTTCCAGTGGAGAAAGAGTATGAGGTGGCAGAAGAACAAATGTGGGGATTAAACTGTAAAGTGTGCTTATGAAATTTACAAATAGTTCTTATCTGACCAATAATGAGAGCAGGGGCAAAAAGTGAAACAAGAGTTATACTAGGTAAGTAGCAACCAGGTAACAGAGACTCTACGTTTTCATTGTTGCACTGATACTTTACTCTGAAGTTAGTGGAATCAATGTAGTGTTTATAGTAAGTGATGCTCATGATCAGCCTCACTGTGTGGGAAGACCACCCAGCTCAATGTGAGGAACAGAGCATTGTTTCTGTCAGTCATAAGGAGATGATGAGGGCTGGCCCCATGGCTTAGTGGTTAAGTGCTTGCACTCCGCTACTGGCGGCCCAGGTTTGGATCCTGGGCCCGCACTGACGCACCATTTCTCCGGCCATGCTGAGGCCATGTCCCACATACAGCAACTAGAAAGGATGTACAACTATGACATACAACTATGTACTGGGGCTTTGGGGAAAAAAAGGAGGAGGATTGGCAATAGATGTTAGCTCAGAGCCTGTCTTCCTCAGCAAAGGAAGAGGAGGATTAGCATGGATGTTAGCTCAGGGCTGATCTTCCTCACACACACCAAAAAAGAGAGATGATAAGTGAAAATAGCACAATGGAGGTAGAGATGGGAGGGGGGTATAAATCTGTGAGCGATCGAAACAGTGTATCCAAAAATTCATTGATTAATACTAGGCACACATGGCTTTTTATATTCGTTATTTTCTTTAGTTATTTCATTAACTTTATGAAATCAGCGTCATTATTCCAATTTTGTGTATAAACGATGTGAGACCTACAGCAGTGATATTGCTTGTGCAAGGCATGTAATGGCGTCTGGAGTCAAGTTCAGAGCTCCGTGTACCAAAGTGTTTATGTTTCACTAGTAATTTTAATTTTAATGAACTGTATTTTTAAAATAGTTTAGACTTACAGAAAAATTGTGAATATAGTGCAGAGAAGTCTTGTAAACTGCACACTCAGTTTCCCCTAGTTATACCTCCCACCCAGGATACCACATTACATTTAGTCGTTCTTCCTTCTTGGCTCCTCTTGCCTGTGACCGTTTCTCAGACCTTCCTTGTTTTTAATGAACTTAAATTTTGAGGAGTACTGGTCAACTATTAAGTAAAATGTCCCTTTATTGGGGTTTGTCTGGAGTCAAGTTCAGGGCTCATTGCACCAAGATGTTTACATTTCACTAATAATTTTATTTTTAAAATTTATTTTAATAAGGTTACATTGGTTTATAACATAATGTAAATTACAGATATACATAATATTTTGGCTTCTGTATAGACTGCACCGTGTTCACCGCCAAGTCTAGCTTCCATCTGTCACCATACGTATGTGCCCCTTTACCTCTTTCACTCTCTTCCCACCCCCATCCCCTCTGGTAACCACCAATCTGTTCTCCATGTCTATGTCTTTGTTTGCTTATCTTCCACATATGAATGAAGTCATACGGTATTGTCTTTCTCTGTCTGACCTATTTCACTTAGCATAGTAGCCTCCAAGGTCCATCCATCTTGTTGCAAATGGCAAAATTTCATTTTTTATGGCTGAGTAGTATTCCATTGTATGTATATACCACATTTTCTTTGTCCATTTATCCATTGATGGGCACTTAGGCTGCTTCTGTCTTGGCTATTGTGAATAACGCTGCAATGAACATACGGTGCATATAACTTTTTGAATTAGTGTTTTCATGTTCTTTGGATAAATACTCAGAAGAGTATTTCTATGTTTATTGTTTTGAGAAATCTCAATACTGTTTTCCATAGTGGCTACACCAATTTTAATTTTAATTTTTAATTAACTTTATTTTTTAAATAATTTTAGACTTACAGAAAAATTGTGAAGGTAGTACAGAGAGGTCTTGTAAACTCCACACCCAGTTTCCCCTATTTTTATCTCCCTTCCAGGATACCGCAGTGCATTTAGTCATATTTTCTTCTTGGATCCTTTAAGCTGTGACAGTTTCTAAGACTTTCCTTGTTTTTAATAAACTTACATTTTTAGGAGTACTGGTCAGATATTTTGTAGAATAACCCTTGATTGGGATTTGTCTAATGCTCTTCTCATGGTTGGACTTGGGTTATGGATTTTTAGGAGGAAGACCACAGAGCTAAAGTGCTATATTCATCACATCATATCAATAGTACATTCTATCAGCATAAATTATCACTGTTCAGTGTGACTTTGGTTACCTGGCTGAGTGTTTCTCAGTTTTCTTCACTGTAAACTTTCTCTTTTTTTCCCCTTTCAAATTGTACTCTTTGTAAGGAAGTTACCACGTGCAGTCCACACTCCAGAAATGGGGAATTATGCTCCACATCCTTGAGAGTAGAATATCTAAATAATTTATTAAATTTCTTTTGCATGAATGATTTGTCTCTATTTATATTGTTTCCTTATTTATAATTTGTTTATATCAATATAAACTAATGAATATTTATTTTATACACTGAGTTACAACCCAATACAACTTTATGTTGTTGCTCAAATTGTTCCAGCTTTGGGCACTGGGAGTTCTTTCAGATAGATCTTATGTCACTTTGATATATCCCCATCATGGTGGGATTTTTTTGAACACTTCCTTACTTTCTTGCACTACAAAATGCTCCAGGCTCACCAGGTGTATTTCTTGCTCCAGGCCTAGAATTAGTCACTTTTCCAAGAAGCTCAGATTCCTTCTACTGGAGAATGGTATTAGAAATCAGGATCCAAACTAGGTTTGTTCCCTTTTACTGGAGACTTTAGGCCCTGTCAGTTGACAAATGAGGAGGAAATAGTTATGTGTTTACTAACTTGTGTATATACCTTTGTGTATAACATGTGTATATATAGTCATGCACCCCATAAAGATGCTCTCATCAATGAAGGATCACAAATACAATGGTGGTCCCATAAGCTTAGTACCATATAGCCTACTTGTGTAGTAGGCTATACCATCTAGGTTTGTTTAAGTACATTTTATGATGTTTGCATAATGACGTAGTCAACCAATGTTGCATTTCTCAAAACACATCCCCATTGTTAAGCGACACATGAGTGTATGTCTCTAACTTGAATCCATTACCACATCCTCCCCTTGCTTATCTGTAAACCCCACTGCAACAATGAGAATCCTAGTTTTTCCCTCTGTCATCTATATATTTAATTGTTCCATTTCAGTATCCTTGTATAAAAGCACCAAAATTGTTAATCCATGCCATGGTAAAATACAACTTTATCAATTTGAGTAATTATGTACAATTCTTTTACCTTTAATTTTATAGACTCCACTCATTTCCAACATTAGTTCAGCACTATTTCCCCCATACTTTCAGTGAGGTTTTTTTCACACATTTCTAATACAATTAGATTTTTTTTCACATTCTGCATTTCATCCAATGTTCTCTTGGCTTCCTGACTGATGTCTTCATTTGCATACATTAAGGTTCTATCTTGTGGTGTAAAGTTCAATGTGTTTTGACAAACACATAATGTCGTGTGTTCACAATTACACTATCATATAGAATAGTTTCACTGCTCTGAAAAATCCCCCATGATTCACCTATTCAATGCTTTCTTCCTTCCTTATAAACTCCTGCCAATCATTGATCACTTTATTTTCTCTGTAGTTTTTCTTTTTCTAGAATGTCATATATTTGGAATCATACAATACATAACCTTTCAGTTTGGCTTCTGTCATTTAGAAACAAGCATTTAAGAGTTATCCATGTCTTTTTGTGGCTCAATGGATAATTTCTTTTAACACTGAGTAATATTCCATTGTATAGATGTACCACAGTGTGTTTATATATTTACTTGTTGGAGGGCATCTTGGTTGCTTCCAATTTTAGACATTATGTATAAAGCTGCTATAAATATATGTGTGCAGGTTTTTGTGTGGACATAAGTGTTCAAATTAGTTGGGTGTATACATAATAGTGCAACTGCCAGATTGTATAAGATTATGTTTAGCTTTGTAAGAACCTGACAAACTATCTTCCAAAGTGGTTATGCCATTTTGTACTCCCATCAGCAATGAATGAGAGTTTGTATGGCTCCACATCCTTGTCAGCAATTGGTATGTCAGATTTTTGGGGGTTTTTGGTCTTTTTTAGCCATTCTAATAGTTGTATAGTGGTATGTCATAGTTGTACTTTCTAATTCTCTAAAGACAAATGATGTCGTGTATCTTTCCAGATACTTCTTTGCAATCAGTAGATCTCCTTTGGTGAGGTCTCTGTTCATATCTTTTGCCTATTTTAAATTGGGTTGTTTTCTTATTTTTGGTTTTTAAGAGTTCTTTGTATATTTTAGATGCAATTCCTTTTTAAGATAGGTGTTTTGCCAACATTTTCTCCCAGATTGTGGTGTGCATGTTGTTTCTCTTAGCAGTGCCTTTTGCAGAGCAGAAGTTTTTAATTTTAATGAATTACAACTTATCAATTGTTTTTTTCATGGATTATTCTTTTGGTGTTGTATCTAAAAACTCATTACCAAACCCAAGACCCCCTAGATATTCTCCAGTGTTTTCTTCTAGAAGTTTTATGGTTTCACATTTTATGTGTATGATACATTTTGATTTAATTTTTCTAAAATGTGTAAGATCTGTGTCTAGTTCTTTTTGTTTGCATGTGTGTCTGATTGTTCTCGCTTCATTTGTTGAAAAGACTATCCTTTTTCTATTGAATTCTCTTGTTCCTTTGTCGTAGGTCAGAATCCTCTATTTGCATGGGTGTAATTGGAGTTTTTATTCTGTTCCATTAATCCATGTGTCTATTATTTTACCAAGACAGTACTGTCTTGATTACTGTAGCTTTACAGTAAGTATTGAAATTAGGTTGTGTAAGTCCTCCAACTTTTTTCTTTTATTCATTATCATGTTGGCTACTATAAGACTTTTCTTCCCCATATAAACTTTAGAATAAGCTTGTGGATAGCTACAAAATATCTTGCTGGAATTTTGACTGGAACCGCATTGCATGTATAGATCAAACTGGAAAGACCGATGTCTTAAAATATTGGAGCTCCCAATCCATGGATGTGGAATATTTCTCTATTTATTTGGATCTTCTGTGATTTCTTTCATCTGTTTTGTAGTTTTCCACCTTATATTCTGTACCTATCTTGTTAAATTCATATCTAAATATTTCATTTTTGAGGTCCCATTTCATCCTTTTATTTTTTTTATTTCAAATTCCAATTGTTAATTTTGGTATGCAGGAAACTGACTTTTGCAAATTTACCTTGTTTCAAGCAACCTTACTATACTCACTTATTAGTTCCAAGGGTTTTCTTGTTGGTTCTTTGGGATATTCCGTACAGACAATCACGTCAATTGTGAACAAAGTTATCTCTTCCTTCTCAATCTGTATATGTTTACTTCCTTTTCTTGTCTAGTTGTATCAAACAAGACTTTCAGTATAATATTGAACAGGACTGGTGAGAGAGGACATCCTTGTCTCTTGCTTGATCTTAGGGGGAAACCATCCAGATTTTCAGCATCAAATATGATGTTAGCTGTAGGTTTTGTGTAGCTGGTCTTTGTCAAGTTGCAGAAGTTCCTTCTATTTCCAATTTACTGAGATTTTTTTTTTTATCATGAATGAGTGTTAGATTTTATCAAGTGATTTTCTACATCAGTTGATGTGAATTCTCTTCATTAGCCTGTTGTGGTGGTGGATTACATTGATTTTCTTTTTCTTTTTAGTATTTTTTTTTATTGTGGTAAGAACTCTTAACATGAGATCTACCCTATTAACAAATTTTTAAGTACATAATACTGTATTATTAACTACAGGCACAGATTACATTCATTTCCAATGTTGAATCAACCTTGCATAACTGAAATAAATTTCACCTGGTGTAAACTTCTCTCTATATATTGTTGGTTTTGATTTGCTAATATCTTGTTGAGGATTTTTGCATCTATGTTCATGAGGGAGCTATTTGTCTGTAGTCTTACTTTCTTGTAATATCTTTCTCTAGTTTTGGTGTTAGTTAATGCTGGCCTCACACAATGAGTTAGGCAGTATTCTGACTGCTCCTATTTTCCAGAACTATTATGGAGAATTAGTGTAATTTCTTCCTTAAAGGTTTGCTAGAATTCACTATCATTTCAGTAACATTTTAAAATATGACTGTTTTATACAGCAAAACATTTCCTCAACTCATTGGATTTTGAAAAAAAATCATTGAAAATCTTCTGTTTCAATTCTGTCAATTTTACTATATGTATTTTCCCTTTTTTATTGATCTTTATTTGTAAGTTATTATGATAGTGTGAGGATATGAATCATTTTAGTCATAATGATTGAAAATATTTACCTATTTGCATATTCATATTATTATTATTTTTATGGGCATTCTGGGAACTATAACATGAGTATGTAATACTACTAGCACCAAAAGTTGATTCCCCAACACTCCCTCTCTCAATCAAATGCAGTCTTTGTTTCTTTTCCTCCCTTTTTGTCTACTTCATTCTTCTCTCCCACTCTATAGACTAGTTTTCTCTTTCTCTCCATGCATATGGCAGAAGACGACCACAAAATTCCCTGCCTCAGATCCGGCTCATTATTGAGAGACCTCCAGACCTGGCTTCCCCATTAGGATGCTTGAACTACAAATCTTAATTCTCAGAGGAGAGTGAGCTAATAGGTTTATCTTATAGAGTGTCCTCTGCTGGCTCAATCAGCTCTGCTTCAGATGCAGGAGGACACAATGCCACAATCATGGCTCTGGTGTGTGTGTGAATGGAGTAAATCTAGTTATCAGTGAAGGGGACACAGGCTGAGCATATATCTCAAGCTGAAGCTGTATTCCACAATCAAAAATACTGGATTCAGACAAAATGGAAATTGAGAGAGAGAGAAATTGTAGTTTATGGAGGGCTAAATTATATGTAATTTATATACATTATATATAGCATAACATATATGCATATAAGGAACAGCAGCTGTAAGATCCCACGTCTTCAGGGCTTTCTATAGCAGCTGGATGTTCTGTCTTCTTGCTTCCTCTTGTATTTTACCTCTATCCCTTATTCCTGTTGTTCCCATTCCAGTCACACCATCCTCCTTTTGGTTCTCTAACAATGCCAGACATGCTTCTGTACCAGGGACTTTGCACTCGCTGTTTCTCTGTCCTAATGCTCTTCTTATAGATATATCCTTGGCTTGCATCCAATGACTTCATTTTTTTTCCCAAATCCCACAATTAGAAGTGGCTAAAGAAGAGAAGGGTTTCCTCTTTACTCTACAACCTCATCATCCTGCACTATTTTGTTTAATAATAATCACCACATGAAATACAATTTACCTATTTACTGATATTCCATTACCCTCCAGCCACACACATATCCTAGAATAAAACTAGCTAATGACAAGAGTTTTTAAAAATTAATTTTACTATTGTTTCCTAGTGCCCTCAACAATGCTTGGCAAAAAATAATTGGTCAAAACTATTTGTTGATGAACAAAAGAAAGTCTCAGGAAATTTGCAGAGGAAAATAGTGCCTTGGGAAAATGTTTGGATTAGGGGCAAGGATGGCTAATCAGTTTCAGCACCAAGGAGAGGATGGAGCATTTGGGATTCTCTGAAATTTTCAGGTAATGAGCACTAGATTCATGGAAAAAATACAGGAGTTAATGATCTAAATGAGTTTAAATAATATAATAGCATTTCTGTTAATTTTTATAGTTTTGAAAATTATTTCTTTAGAGCAGGTTTAGGTTCACAGCAAAATTGAGAGGAAAGTACAGAGATTTCCCATATACTCCTTGCCCCCACATATGCATAGTCAACCTCATTATCAACATCTGCCATCAGAGCGGTACATTTGCTGCAATTGATGAATTTACATTGACACATCATAATCACCCAAGGTCCACAGTTTACATCTGCCATCAGAGCGGTACATTTGCTGCAATTGATGAATTTACATTGACACATCATAATCACCCAAGGTCCACAGTTTACATTATTGTTTACTCTTGGTGTTGTATTTTCTATAGGTTTGAGAAAATATATAATGACATGTATCCATCATGGTGGTATCATAGAGTATTTTCACAGTCCTAAAAATCTTTGTGCTCTGTTTGTTCATTCCTTTCACTCCACCAACCCCTGGAAACCACTGAAATTTTTTGTTTCCATAGTTTTTTCTTTTCCAGAGTGTCATATAGTTGGAAACATGCGGTACGTAGCCTGTTCATATTGGCTCCTTTCACTTAATAATATGCATTTAAGGTTCCTCTATGTCTTTTCATGGCTTGATAGTTCATTTCTTTTAAGCACAGGATAATAATCTAAGGTCAGGATGTACCACAGTTTATATATCCATTCTCCTACTGAAGGATGTCTTGGTTCCTTCTCTGTTAATTTCTTGATCACTGCTGTGGCTAAATTTGCTTTGCTCTTATTTCTATTTCTGCAGTTTTAACAGCGATATGGCACCAAGAAACCAAACACATGTTTTAAAGTTTATCCTCTTGGGACTTTCAGAAGAGGCAGTGCTGCAGCCTTTCATCTTTTGGTTGTTCCTGTTCATGTACCTGGTCACCTTCATTGGGAACCTTCTCATTATTCTGGCAATTATCACAAACTCTCACCTCCACACACCCATGTACTTCTTCCTCTCCAATCTGTCCATTTCAGATATCTGTTTCATATCCACCATAGTCCCAAAGATGTTGCTGAACACCCAGACACAGAGTCAAGTTATCACCTGTGAAGGCTGCCTCATCCAGATGTATTTTTTCATGATTTTTGAAGGATTAGACAGCATCCTCTTGACAGTGATGGCCTATGACCGGTTTGTAGCCATCTGCCACCCCCTGCACTACACAGTCATCATGAACCCCAAGGTCTGTGGCATCCTGCTTCTGGCATCTTGGTTATTGAGTGCTCTTGACTCTTTGTTACATGGCTTAATGATTTTGCAACTCTATTTTTGTACAGAGTTGGAGATCCATCATTTTTTTTGTGAACTTACTCAGGTGGTCCAACTTGCTTGTTCTGACATCTTCCTCAATGATCTAGTGATGTATTTTGCAAGCGGACTTCTGGGTGTTGTTCCACTCACTGGTATTCTTTTCTCTTACTCTAAGATTGTAGCCTCCATTTTGAGAATTTCATCAGCAATGGCCAAGTATAAGGCATTTTCCACATGTGTGTCTCACCTCTCAATTGTCTCCTTGTTCTGTGGTACAGGCATTGCAGTGCACCTTTGTTCAGCTGTTACCCAAAACTCCAGGGCAAGTGCAATAGCTTCAGTGATGTACACTGTGGTCACACCCATGATGAATCTCTTCATTTATAGTCTTAGAAACAAGGACATAAAACAGGCCCTCAGAAAACTCTTCAGCTGAGAAATGGTCTATACATGACAGCTACTTTTGCCTCAGGATTAGAGCCTTGCTCAAAAGTAACAGGTCTGAAAGCCCTAGAAGACCCAAATTATGATGCTTTTATTAGTTAATAGATAGTCTGCAATTTACCTTATATACAGAGTTCAACCTTTATTTTTTCATACATTATAAATGACTGTTTTTTTCCTGTATTTCCTTAATAATTTTTGATCTTTCCAATTGTGTTCTCTGAGTTCATTGTAGAAAACAATCCTCTGTATGAATTTTCTTCAGTAAAATATTTAACACAGGAATTTGGGGCTTACAAAATTATAGGGGGAGATGGAAGAATGAAAGTGTCCTGCCTCCTGGCCAGAAAAAAAGCAGTTGCTTTTTGGGTTATCTGCTTTTGGAGAAAAACTTTTGTCATGTCGAAGTCTGTGTCAGTTGCCAAGGTTTATGTTAATCTACTTCAGAAAAATATCACACCTAGAACTGAAATCATTATCAGATTAAATTTATAGTAATCCACATTCATTGATCAACATCTAATTATCTTCTGAATAGTCTAACATGTAAGTGGAGATGTAATAGAAATTACAATCCCTAGTCCTTGAAATAATATTTATCTTATTACTAATTCTTGTGATTCCTCAGCTATGCATTGTTGCTTTCTTTTAACATTTTGATAGGCTGAAACATGTTCCGGAGTTTTCTCTTGGCATACCCTATCATAATAGCCGTGACTACCAGATCATAGAAGCATTGTGGGTATCTGCCAGCTAGGTCTTTTCCAATTACTCATTCTTAAATTGGAAAATACTAACAGTATATATATGTGTACTTATTGTATTCTTTGTGAGACTGAGTAGGCTAATGCCTCATTCATCACCTGACTTGAAAAGTCACCACTCTAATTACTAAATTTAATTGTTATGCTGGGATTAGTGTTAGATCAGAGCCATATTCAAAGTTAAAAATATTGGTCTGGGTATTTCCATTTGTGTTCACACTTTTGTAGGTAAGACACCATCGTTCTCCCGGAGCACTAACATTCTGGTAAATGTATAACTAGTTCTGTCTTAAAAAAGAAAAGGAAGAAGGAATGAATGAAGAGGGAAGGGAAGAATGAAAGGATATAAAGTGTCAAAAAAGTAAGACAGAAAAAGAAAACAACGAAAGTACTTAATTTTAGCATTTGTCAATTTTTGTAATACAAATACTCTTGCCAGGCTAATTTCAAACTACTAATTGACATCAGTAAACAAGGAGTTGGAAAGTGATGCGTGCCTTTGGTCTCCAAGTGTCATCATAAGCCAACTCCATTACACCACTGCCTTTGGGTAAGATTAGGAGGAAAATGTAGACCATAAATCTGGCAGTTTTACAGTCCATCCACATAGTTAGCTGGCTTTATGACTTGAGGGCTGGGTTCATGAAAAGTATCAGATCTGGGAATCAAGTGAAACATTTTGACTCTTCACTTAGGTTGCTCATGTCAAGATTCTTTTCACTAGAACTAGAGTGTTTGAAATATTACAGATGAATGAGATCTTAATAGGCTGTCCATATTTTTTATTTGTGGAACTGCCCTGGTCAATTTGACTTTTCCAAGATTCATGTGGCTTAAACTATTTGGATTAAGAAGCTGCCTCTGGTGCCTATTACAGTAACCACGAATGTCATACCTTTGATGGTTGAGTGATTCCTCCATGGCCTTTACCAATTCAGGATGCCACAATCCCCACTGAACTCAAGAAACACCATTTCATTGTCAGCATCTCTCACTTGAGCTCTGTGATACAAGCTTCCATGGAAGCTGTTGCAGACCTCACAAGGGCATTTCTCAATCTGTTGGTGAATGTAGTGGCCTCTGAGCCCTTTCTGAGGGGATCCTTGGGGATGAATGACTGTTCACACACACTAAATGCTTCACAGCTACCTAGATTTCTCATATTTTGATTTCTTCACTCTACATTTCAATAAGGTTTTTATGTCACTGAACTTCTTTTAGAATCTAGAATTTTTGATAATTCTGATAATGCACCCCATCTTTATATTTCATTTACTCTAAAATTCCTTTCAGTCGAGTAATTGAGAAAAACATTTCAATATGCTCATTTGCTTAAGATGGCAATGGAAACTAGAGTTTAAAAAAAATTTTATTGATGTTATAATAGTTTATAACATTGTGAGATTCCAGTTGTACATTATTATTTGTCAGTCACCATATAAATGCACCCATTCACCCCTGTGACCACCCCCATTCCCCTTCCCCCTGGTAACCACCAAACTGTTCTCTCTGTCCATGTGTTAGTTTATATTCCACATATGCGTGAGTCATACAGTGTTTGTCTTTCTCTGTCTGGCTTATTTCACTTAACATAATACCCTTCAGGTCCATCCGTATTGTTACAAATGGGATGATTTTTTCTTTTTTTATGGCTGAACAGTATTCCATTGTATATATATACTACATCTCCTTTATCCAATCATCTGTCAGTGGACACTTGGGTTGCTTCCATGTCTTGGCTATAGTGAATAATGCTGCAATGAACATAGGGGTACACAAGCCTCTTTGGATTGTTGTTTTCAAGTTCTTTGGATAAATACCCAGAAGTAGGATAGCTGGATCATATGGTATTTCAATTTTTAATTTTTTGAGGATCTCCACACTGTTTTCCATAGAGGCTGCACCAGTTTGCACTCCCACCAGCAGTGCCTGAGCGTGCCCTTTTCTCCATCTCCTCTCCAACATGTGTTATTTTTTGTCTTGGTGATTGTAGCCATTCTCACAGGTGTAAAAAACCTAGAGTTTTTGACAATGACTCATCAATATATTTGGTTTACTCTAAAATTTCTTTCCTTATGCTGTGGAATAGGACCAATAGAATTCGTTCTCACAAATATTCTCCTAGTTTTTATAATAAAATTTGGAAACATATCACAATCATTTTGATACCTTAGTCTCCTTCTTATTTGTGTTTGTCTCTTTGTGGTCTCCTGGGATCTGAATTTAGATCTTGAACTGGAGGGAATGAGAAGGGGAGCAGATGTGGCATAAGAAGAGGTGGCATTCCCTGGAAAGGTGAATATGTCTGAGGTGAAGTCATTATGGGGCCTTTAGGCAAGGCACTACGTGCCTCATCAACAAGGTTGATACGTGCTGCCTAGGCTAACGTTGAAGCTGTGTGTATTTTGGAATATCAGAGTATACTAATTCACCCAGATCCCTTCACTTGTATCTACTATTTTTCTCAAGTGCCTCTTTTCAAATGATGCCTTGAAGTTTACATAAGACATTTAGCAGACTGTGAATTCAACTTATTTTGTAATCTACCAAACTGCAGTAATCCAGTGATGGAGAATTTGCTGGATCTGACTCTGTTTTGGATACCTATATTAGAGATGCAACATTGAGAGATAAAATATTGTATTCATGCAGTCCTGAAAGTGTCCTGGTTCTTTGATTTTTCTTTGATCTGAGAATATAAATCCTTAGCTTTTCATTTTCTTCCAGTAAGCTCTCCAGTGCCATAAAAAACACCCAGGGCACACTTCTGTAGTCCATCCAGCAATGGAGAATTGATTTGGTAGATTTTACCTTTCTGTGTCATTACCTGGACCTTGAACCAGGATTTAAAACCATTAATATATTGAGCTGATCATGTTTCTTCTTCAATTCTACTTGTGCACTTAGAAGTTAATCCACCAACTCATCACATTTCTTTTGTTCACTAAAATGTTGTAAGGTAGTAAACACTTGGGCTCTCAATGCCTTGCCTTCTACAGCATTGACTTACTGCTTTCTTCAAATGATAACTTCAGTTTCTGTTTGGGCAGATCACAGAATGAATTCCAGTAGGCCAGGCGTAAGGTGTCTCACTTTTGGAATCACTTATGGAATAAATAATTAGAGCTTAATTATTTAATTAAGGTAGATAGAAGTAAGGGTTCCATTATGGAACATGAACCAGTATGAATTAAGAATAATAGATTTATCATAGAATGTAGACCTGACACAGTTATGGATCCAGCCAGGGAAAAGAAGATTCAAAAGGGGGTGTAGAGTCTCAGACGAGTCAGCAAATAATTAATTGGGAAGCAGATCACATCTAGCTGCTTAAGAGGTGCTACAAATATAAGCTGGTGGTGAAGCTTGTGCAAGTGGGTCATGTGCCTGCTTCTGCAGACAAGGGTTGGGTAACATGCTTTGGAGCCACTTTTAGTCATCATGGACATCAGTTGGGAAGAAGAGTTCAGTAGAACAGAATAGGAAGAGGTCAAGCTGGAACTCATTGGCACACTTGCATCTGTCTTCACATCAAATGCAGTAAGTTTCAGAGAGTAATGATTGTTCTTCATCTCTACCTCCCAAATAACATACAAGCTCCTCTATTGGCAGAACTATAAAAGGAACATAGAATAAGACTCATTAACCAAGTTGACATTAGAACAACCCAGCACAAAAATTTTAGTTGTTTTAATGAGGGGAGTCATTCCAGGTACCTAATATGCCTTGTGGATAGAAATAGAACATAGAGTGTGGAATATTGTATTGTTGTTCAATATATTTGCCACCATTCCTTGGGGGAACTTATTTCCTTTCCAGACTGATATCAGGTTTAGACACACTGAATTTCAGTTGACAAGGTTATATCGTAATTTTTAAAAATATGATACTTACAGTGTTCCATCTCTATAATTACGTTTATCTTTACATGTAGACTCTTTTTTTATTGAAGTATAATTGACACATAACATTATGGTAGTTTTAGGTGTACAACATAATGATTTGAAACTTATATACACTGCAAAGTGATCACTACAATAAGTCTAGTTACCATTTGTCATCATGCAAAGTTACAAAAAATTATTTTTCTCATGATGACTTTTAAGATTTACTCCAACAGCTATCAAATATGCAATACAATATTATCGGGTATAGTCATCATGCAGTACATTGCATTGTCATGACACATTTTATAACTGCAAGTTTGTGCCTCTTGACCCTCTTCATCCATTTTGCCAACCCCTAAACCCACTCCCCTCTGGCAACCACCAATTTGTTCTCTGTATCTATGAGTTTTGTTTTATTTCTTCATTTGTTTTGTTTTTTAGCTTCCACATATAAGTGAAATTATATGGTATTTTTGTCTTTCTTTGTCTGACTTATTTCACTCAGCATAATACCCTCAAGCTTCATCCATGTTGTCACATATGTCAAGATTTCATTTTTTTTCTTTGGCTTGATTTCTCCTTCATTCTTGAAAGTTATTTTCACTGTGTACAGAATTCTGGGTTGACCGTTTTTTTCTTTCAACAGTGGGAAAATGTTGCACTGTTTCCTTCTGGCTTCCACTGTGTTTGAAGAGAAGTCTTCTGTTATTAGAATTATTTTTCCTTAAAGGTAAAGTGTTATTTATCACTTGCTGCTTTCACAATTTATTCTTTATTATTATTTTTTGGAGGTTTAATTATGATGTGTCTTAGAATACATTTATTTTGGCTTTTTTTTTATTCAGGCTTTTCTTTGCCTCTTGAATCTATAAGTTTGTGCTTGTGACCAAATTTTGGGAAATTTCAGACTTTGTTTTAATACTTTTTCAGCCCCACACTCTTTCTCATTTTTGTGGGTTTTTTTAATTGAGATATAATTGAGGTACCATTGACGAATGAGGTGCAATTGACATACAAAAAGCAGCATGCATTTTTTGTGTACCACTTGATTAGTTTTGATATAAATATTCATCCACAAAAACATCATGACTTTATATGTCATAAACATATCCATCACCTCAAAAAGTTTTCTCTCACTTTCTATCATCATCATCATCATCATCATTATTGCAATAAGAACACAACATAAGATCTACTTTCTTAGGAAAATTTTAAGCATACAATACAATATTATTAACTATAGGCATTATGCTGACTTCATAAAATGAGTTTGGAAGTGTTTTCTCATCTTCGTTGTTTTGCATGAGTTTTGGAAGGTTTGGCATTAACTCTTCTTTAAATCTTTGGTATAATTTGCCAGTGAAGCCATTCGCTCTTGGACTTATCTTTCTTGGAGGTTTTGGATTACTGATTCAGTCTTCTTACTCCCTATTAATGCGTTCAAGTTTTCCATTTCCTCATCATTCTTTCTTGGTAGGTTGTTTGTTTCTAGGAATTCATCCTTTTCTTCTAGGTGATCCAGTTTGTTGGCATATAATTGTTCATAGTAGTCTCTTATGATCGTTTTTATTTTTGTGCTACCATTTGTAATGAAATTTTTCATTTACAATTATTTTTTGAGTCTTTTCTTTTTTCTTTAGTCTAGCTAAAGTTTTGTCAATTGTGTTTACCTTTTAAAAAAATCAACACTAAGTTTCATTGGTCCTTCCTATTGTTTCTCCATTCTCTATTTCATTTATTTCTACTCTAATATTTACTATTTTCTTCCTTTTGTTAACTTTGGACGTGGTTTGTTCTTCTATTCTAGTTTCTTAAGGTATAAGTTTAGGCTGTTTATTGGCGATCTTTCTTCTTTTTTAATGTAGGCATTTATTGCTATTAATTTCCTTCCTGGAACTGCTCTTGCTGCCTCCCATAAATTTTGCTATGTTGTGTTTTCATTTTCATTTCTCTCAAGTTACTTTCTTATTTCCCTTTGATTTCTTCTTTGACCAATGTGTTGTTTTGTGTTGAGTTTTAATACTTCTTTATATATTCTGGATAGTAGACTCTTATCAGATATATGATTGGCAAATATTTTCTCCCATTATGTGGATTGCCTTTTGATTGTCTTGATAGTGTCTTTTAGTGCACAATAATGGTTAATTTTGATGAAGTCCAATTATCTATTACTTCTTTTGTTTTTTTAATTCCCTGTGATGACTAAGAAACCATAGACAAATGAAGATCAGGAAGGTTATCTCTACACTTTCTTCTAAGAGTTTTATGGTTTTAGCTATCATATTATCTATGGTGAATTAATTTTTGAGGAAGAGGTGCAAATTCATTTTTTTTTTGCATGTGGCCTTCCACTTGTTGCAGCACCATTTGTTGAAGAGACTGATGTTTCCTCATTGAATAGTCTTGGCATCCTTGTCAAGAATCAATTGAATATGAATATTTGGGTATATTTATGGGTCCTCATCTCTATTCTATTGGTCTACATCTCTCTCCTTTTGCCAGTCCCACTTTGTTTTTGATTACTGAAGCTTAATGGTAAGCTTTGAAACCAGGAACTGTGTGTTCTCCAACTTTGTTCCTCTTTTTCAGTATTATTTTGACTACTCAAGACACCTTGCAATTCCATATGATTTTTTATGATCACTTTTCCATTTCTTCAAGACAAGGCCTCTGTGCATTTGAAAGGGATTGTAGTGAATCTAGAGGTCACTTTGGGGGAGTGTTGCCATTTAACAATGTTAAGTCCTCAATCACAATTCTGCCTTTGACTTCACTTACTGTTTGTGTTGAGCGTGAGACATACAAAAGTGTACAGTGTTTTTAGATTTTTCTGAGCATCAGTCTTTCCCTGGGCCGTCTGTGGCTTTTTATATTTTGTAATATGTGTGGAAGCCTGTCAAAGCCCTCACTCCACAAACTCAGTATTTCCTGCTTTCATTGTATCTATTGCTTGTCTCAACTGTTATCTTTTGTCGCCAGCTGCAGCAGCTTGTTAATTTGCTTTTCAAACTTTTCAAAAACGTCTTCATTGTAGTCACTTCCCAACCACGAGAGAGTTCTGTGTTAGGCAAGTCAAATACCAGCCTCTTAATTTCATTCCCTGGACTACTGTGAGACACGTCACATCACAAACACCATTCCTTGGAAACAGGCTTTATTGTCCTTTCTCCAAAATCAGGAATCCACAATGGGAATGCAGACAGACACTTCCCTGAACCTACTGGACCAAGGTGGGTGATTAGGGAGGTGCAACTGAAATTGTCTGAAGGCTCTCCTATCATGTTTAATTTACCTTTTTCCTGGTTAAGCGTTTTTTGGTTTCTGCAAACGTTTGAGTATCTTCCAGAGTACCCATGAGGTTGACTCTAATTATGTTTTTTGTGAATTTTGCTGTGTTTCCAGTAAGTTACTGTCCTTCAAGGTCTACTACTCTATGAATTTTGCTAATCAATGATTTTTAAAATGACACTTTATTATTTTTCTGCCCCTGACGTGTTCATTCATTCCCCATTATTCTCTTGACACTTCTGCTGTGCTCCTCACACCCTCCTCCTTTTTCTGTGATTTTTGTAATAGCAATACTTCATTCTTCACACTGTCCCAGATGACCTTCACATAGGGAGAGCTTGATCCTGCACATTCTCTGCCTTAAAACCTGCACTGATTCTCCACCAATTTAATAATGAAGATCAATCCTGTAGCCTAAATCTATGCATCTCTGTTATCTGGCTGCTGCCTATCAGCCCAGGATCATGTTTCCATTTTCATTCTTTGCTCCTGATTGTTGTACAGATAGTATGAACTAATTGAAATGTTTTAAATAGCTCTTTCTAATTAATTAATCCCCACCTTTACTCCCTGATGCCTTTTCCTCACATCTCCAGCTTCGAGGTTCAGGACAATGATAAGCATGTCTGTGTAGCCTTCACTCATCTCCCCTGGAAGAGTTGACTATGTTTGTATCCTCTTCATCAGATTTCAGTGCCACGTAAGGTTGTTGCATTCATTTATTCTTATGTCTCTTACCCTGTTTAAACTGTGAGTTCCTTAAGAGAAGGAACAATATCTTACACTTTTCTTCATCCTCAGGACATACTTTAGTGCTTACCATATAGTAATTGCTGCATAATCATTTGCAAAATGCCCCCAAAATCAAATGGTTGAGTGATATTAAACAGGTATTGCCTATTGTGGAGAAAGGAGAAACAGAGAAAAAGGAGAAATTCTGTTGGGGCCGGGGGTGGAGGGGAGGGAGTTCCATGATTGTGAGCCAAAACTAGAGAATAAATGTTGAAGAAAGAAGATATTTAGGATATCCAGAAACTCTCTTTCAAATCAGGGTGTGGACAATTATGAGATATTCTGACATAATAGTGAGGGCATCTAAAGAGATGTGACGTCCTCCTGGGATATAGAAGTTTAATGGGATAAGAGATGATCATGGAATGCCAAAGTTCTTTCCCAAGACCAAAATTGGGACAAATTTTCTTTTTTTCCTCCTAGCTCCAGAGAAATAAGTCCTTCAAGAGGAAGAGAGACAAAAGAGTATTTCATTAATGAGGTTCATGGGAACTCAGCCCCTAAAGCCACAGAAACTCTAAATGCTTATGCTACATCCACTACAGTATACTCTTCTAAACTCCGGTGATAGGAAAACACTAGTGTTTTTCAGAGCCTTCGTGAGTGGGACCATCTACCTGCCCTTCCTGGGGCCATAACTTCCATCATCATGAATCATCTATGGAAGAAACTGGATCAGTGACTTCAGGGTGTTCTGTGATAACATGTGGGCCACAGCATCTTCAGAAGTGCTGAGGAAATGTGTCATGGTGTGAGGGATCCCTTTTATTGGCAGTTACTTTTGGGGTATCAACAAAGGCAATAAGTTATGGAGAATTTAATGATACCAAGTCCTGCCAATACAAACTTTGATTCTGGAAGGAAACTCTGGATACACTGAAATATCTTTCTCTGATCTGTCTTTTCTGGTGTTTGTGCTTAATTATGGGGTATTCATCCCTAAATAGCATTTTCCCTTCTTTCCTTGTTTTTCTTTTTCTCATTGTTGGGAATGTCTGTTTATCCTTATTCAACAATTTGTTCTTGCTGTCATTCAACAAAATTTTCTTCAGCAATTAATGTAGAGTAGGCACTAAATTTTTTCTGGAAATAAAGAAATGACTGACAGATTGTTTATTCTCTCCAAGTATTCCTTGTCTAAACATGAAGGGAGATGTAAAAAGGAATTAATGTAATATCCTGAAGTGACATTGAAATCTCGTGAAGAGTATCCAAAGAAGTTGACTCTTCAATGAGATGTTAGTGAAGGCTTCACAAACTAGCTTATAATCGTGCCTAACTTTGAGCGAGGTGTTGGAGCTCTTCCAGGTGGTCAAGGGTTATGAGCACTCCAGGAAGAGCCAGCAAGGGAGGAAATTTAGGGCTAAATTAAACTCTAATCTGTGTTTATAAAATTACAACTATTTCTTGCTATCTGGCCAGTAACCACTAGCAAGGTATGCAAAATAAAGTAACATGAGCCTGGCCAGACAGGCAACAGTCAAGTTAACAAAGAATCTTATATTTTGGCTACAGGATTGAAATTTAATTCTGAAATTAGTCCAGAGTATGTGCAGGTTTTATGTCAGGGGACAGCCATGATCAGGTCTGTTCTGTGTAAAAGTTACCCAGGTCAATGTGAGGAACAAACTATTGCTGTTTTCAAAGTATGAGAGAGATGTTGAGGGGTGGAACTAGCATATGGATACTGGGAATGGCAGGAGGGGAATGGGTGTTTGTAGGATGAAAAATAATGTATCCAAAAATTCAGACTGATTTTTCATTAATTAGTGAATTTTTTCTAGAAACAATGCCAGATATATTATATTCATTATTTTATATAAATATTTCAAAAACTACAAACTTGGTATTATCCTATTTTATGGATGAAGAATGTGACTGCACCAGTGGTAAAGCTTGTAAAAGGCATACAACGGAGTCTGGAGACATGTTCAGAGCTCATTGTTTCCAAGGATTTTGCATTTCAATCTAATATTTTAATTTTCAATGAACTTTATTTTTTGAACAGTTGTACATTTCCAAAAAATTGCTATGATAGTACAAAGAGTTTGCCTAAATTCCATTCCCAGTTTCTGCTATTATTAACACGTCCTATCCATTATCCTACATTATATTTCTTCCTCATTTCTGTTTAGTCTCCACTCGCCATGACAGTTTCTAAGGCTTTCATCATTTTTGAAGAACTTGATAGTTTTAGGTAGTACTGGTCAGGTGTTTGGTAAAATATCCTTCAATTTGGATTTCTCTCTCTTTTTTTAATGAGTAGATTTGGATTATGAATTTTTGACAAGAAGACCAGAGAAGTAAGTTGTCATTTTCATCTCATCACATCAAGGGCACATGCTCTCAGCATGACTTACTCCCGTTCATGTTGATCACCTGGCTGAGAGAGTGTTGGTCAAATTTCTCCACTGCAAAGTTCCTCTTTCCTCTTCTTTTCATACTGTATCTGTTGTAGGGATTTTTGTATGTGCAGCCTGTATATATTCACACATCTATAAACATATCTATACACAACCCTCTGTATCTATGTTAAGTGAAAGTAAGCTCACACTGGTGTCCCAACTCCATTTATTACCACATTGATCATTCTGGCCTCTTCCCTTTGCTTATCTGTAAACCCTCACTCCAAAAATGATAACCTCGTTCCCATCACTCACTATCCATTTACTTATCGGATCAGTTTCAGTAGGCAGGTATAGAAGTATCAGCATTGTTAACAATACCCCTGGGATACAACATTATCAACTACAGTACAGTACTTCCGTACAATTTCTTTCATCTTCAGTTTTGCAGACACCACTTATTTCCCAAATTACATATTTCTGCACCTTTTCACCTACCACCTTCATTGAGATTTTTTTCCTGCATTTGTAACACAGCTAGACTGTTTTTTTGCACATTTTGCATCCAATTATGGAATTCCTTCAGTCACCTAAATGATTGTTTTGTTTGCATAGATTGTTTCACTCTCCATGCTGTAAACTTCAATGTGTTTTGATAAATGCCTGATGTCGTGTATCCCCATTTATAGCATTATGCAGAATAATTTTGCTGCACCAAAAATTCCCCTGTGCTTCATCTATTCAACTCTCCTTCCTCTTCCACCAAGACCATGGCTACCACTGACATTTTTATTGTAGCTATACAGTTGCCTTTTCTAGAAAGACATGTGATTCATGTTATACAATATAGCCTCTTCAAATTGCTTCTTTAACTTAGAAATACGTTCTTACTATACATTCATGTCTTTTATGACTATATAGTTTATTTATTTTTATCTCTGATTAATAATCCATTTTATAGATGCACCACACCTGTTTCTCCACTCACCTAGTGAAGAACATCTCAGTCGCTTTCAGTGCTTAGAAATTATAAATAAATCTACTAGACATATTAGTGCACAGGTTTTTTGTGAACCTGTTTTCAAATTAGTTGGGTAAATATCTAGGAGTGCAATTGCTGGATTGTATGGTAAGACCATGTTTATCTTTGTAAGAAAATGCCAAACTGTCTTCTAATATGGCTGTAACATTTTGCATTTCCATAGGAATGAATGAGAATTTATATTGCCTCACATCCTCATCTGAAGTTGGTATTGTCAGTATTCTGGATTTATTAATTCTAATAGATTTGTAGAAGTATCTCATTGTGGTTTTACTTTGAAATTCCCAAATGATGTGTGATGATGAGAACATAGGCTCAGAGTGTATATCTTTTTTGGTGAAGGGTAGGTTCATAATTTTTACCCACATTTCAAGAAGGCTGCTTATTTTATCTTTTTATTGTTGACTTTTATGAATTCTTTGTATATTTCGGATACATGTCCTTTATCAGATATGTGTTTTGCAAATATTGTCTCTCAGTCTGTGATTTGTCTTTTGATTCATCAATTTTTGTGTTTCACAGAGCAGAAGTTTTTAATTCAATAAAGTCTAACATCAATTTTTTTCTTACATGGATTATGTTTTCAGTTTTTTGTGTGTGTGTGAGGAAGATCAGCCCTGAGCTAACATCTGTTGCCAATCCTCCTCTTTTTGCTGAGGAAGACTGGCCCTGGGCCAAAATCCATGCCCATCTTCCTCCACTTTATATGGGATGCCACCACAGCATGGCTTGACAGACGGTGCATAGGTGCACGCCCGGGATCTGAACCTGTGAACCCGGGGCCACCAAAGCAGAAGGCGTGCACTTAACCACTGTGCCACTGGGCCTACCTTTCAGTTTATTTTTAAAATCATAGTTCCACACTCAAGGCCACATAGATTTGGTTGTATACGTATATTTTAGAAGTTTTATTGTTTTGCATTTTATATTTAGGTCTGATCCATTTTTATAAATTTTGTGAAAGGTGTAAAGTCTGTGTCTAAGTTCATTTGTTGTAAGGAGTTTTATTGAAATACAATTTATATACAAAGAACTCCACATATTTAATAAATAGTATTTGATGAGTTTTTTTCCCACACCAATTGATATGATTACATGAATTTCTCATTTAGCCTGTGATGTGGTGGATCACATTGATTTGATTTTAGGATGCTGAAACAGACTTGCATACCTCTAATAAATTCCTCTTTGTCCTGTTGTATGATTTTTTTTACATTGTTGGATTCAATTTGCTAATACTTCATTTACGACTTTCCATCCACATTTATGAGAATTGTTGTTCTCTAGTTTTCCCTACTTTTAATCTCTTTATCTCATTTTGCTTTTAGGGTAATTCCAGCCTCATTGAATGAGTTGGAAAGTGTTTTCTCTGATTCTATTTTGTGGCACAGATTGTTAAGAATTGGTACCATTTCTTTCTTAAATGTTTGGAAGAATTCACTAGCATATCACTAGCAAAGTATACTTAACAAAATTTACCATTTTGACCATTCTTAAGTATGAAATTCACTGGCATAAAGTACATTCACATTTTTGTGAAACTACCACCACTGTCTTTCTCCAGAATTTTTATTAATTATTAATGTCTCATATAAGTAGAACCATGCAAATTTCTTTTTTGTGCCTGTGTGTCTGGATTACTTCATTTAGCATATGTCTTCAAGGATCACCCATGTTGTGGCAAGTATCACAATTTCACTCATTTTTAAGGCTGAATAATGTTTCATTTATGTATATACCACATTTTGTTACTCTATTAATCCATTGGGGAGATTCGGACATTTTTACTATTGTGAAGAATGCTGTTATGAATGTTGGTGTACAAATATCTGATTGAATCCCTGCTTTCAATTCTCTTGGGTATGTACCTAGGATTGGAAATGCCAGGTCATAAGTTAATTCTGTGCATAAATTTTCAGGAACAGCCATACTGTTCTCCACAGGGGCTGCACCATTTTGTATTTTCAGCAATGTACAGAGGTTCCAATTTCTCCACATCCTAGCCAATAGTTGTTATTTTCTGTTGCTTTTTCCTTAAATAATATCAATTTAATGGGTATTGAGAGGTATAGAATTATGGTGCTGATTTTCATTTCTTTAATGACTAATGATTTTGAGCATCGTTTCATGTACTTATTGGCTATTTGTAGAAGAATAGAAATTTCTTCTTTGGAGAAATGTCTGTCCAAGTCTTTTGCCCATTTTTTAATCTGTTTATTTATTTTTTGGTTAAGTTGTAATAGTTTTGTATATATTCTAAGTATTAATCACTGATCAGATATATGATTTGCAAATTTTTCTCCCCATTCTATGGGTTGCCTTTTCACACTCTTGATTGTGTATTTGATGTACAAAAATTTTAATTTTCCTGTAGTCCAGTTTATTAATATTTTTGGTATTGTCTGTGCTTTTGGTGTCATTGTCAAAGATATCATTGTCAAATTCAATGTCACAAGGTTTTCTCGCTATGTTTTCTCCTAAAAGTAATATAATTTTAGATCTTATGTTTAGTTCTTTGATCTATTTTCAGTTATTTTTTGTGTATGGTATAATGAAAGAGTCCAACTTCATTCTTTTCCATCCAACTTTCCTAGCACCATTTGTTGAATGCTGTCATTTCTATATTGAATATTTTTGGCATCCTTGCCAAAAATCATTTTTACATATATGCGTTACTTTCTGGGCTCTCCATTATGTTCTACTGGTTTATATGTCTGTCTTTATGACAGTAAAACATTGATTTTATTACTGTACATTTGTAGTACGTTTTGAAACCAGGAAGTGTGAGTCCTCCAACTTTGTTCCTCCTTTTCAAAATTATTTCAGCTATCATGGGTCCCTTGAAATTCCACATGAATTTTAGAATGGGTTTTTCTAATTCTGCAAAATAGATGTTGATATTTTGATAGAAATTGCATTGAATCTATAGACGACTTTTTGTAGTATTGTCATCTTAACAATTTAAAATTTTCCAAACCATGAACATGGGATATTGTTCTCTTTATTTATATCTTCTTTAATTTCTTACAGAAACGTTTCATAGTTTCAAGTGCACAAATATTGGTTAATTTTATTCTTAAATAATTATTCTATGATGCTATTATACATGGAATTATTCTCTTAATTTTCTTTATGAATTTTTCATTCCTAGTGTGTAGAAAAGCAATTGATTTCTGTGTGTTGATTTTGTATTCCGCAAATTTGCCAAATTTGTTTATTAATTCTAACAGTTTTTCTTTTTTGGAGTCTTATGTTGTTGTTGTTGTTTTAAATAAGATAATGTCCTCTCTGAACAGAAATCATTTTATTTCATCCTTTTTAATTTTGATGCTTTTATTTCTTTTTCTTGCCTAACTTCTGTGTTTAGAATATGCAATATCATTTTGAATAGAAGTTGTGAAAGAAGACATGTTTTTCTTGGTCCTGATCTCAGGGGAGACTTTTAGCCTTTCATCATTGAATACGATGTTAGTGGTAAGTTTTCATATGTGGCTCATATTCTGTTGAGGAAGTTTCCTTCAATTCCTACTTTATTGAATGTTTTTATTATGACATTATGCTGAATTTTCTCATGTTCTTTTTCTGTAACAGTTGAATTGATCATAGTTTTTGCCCTTCATTTTGTTAATACGATGTATTACACAAATGATTTTCATGAGTTAAACCACCTTTGCACTCCAGGAATGAATTCCACTTGGTCATGGTGTATAATCTGATATACCTTGAATAAAAGGCTCCTAAATTCAATTAGCTAGTATTTGGTCATAGATTTTTGCATCCATAGTCCTAAGGAGTATTATTCTGTACTTTTCTTTTCTTGCACTGTCTGTATCTGGCTTTGGTGTCAGTGTAATATTGGCTTCATGAAATAAATTAGGAAATATTTCCTCTTCTTGAATCTTGAATATTTTGGAAGAATTTGAGAAGGATCTGTGTGAATTCTTCCAATTCTGTGTATTTTTTGTGATCCTTAATCCATGATTACCTCCTTGGAATGCCTGAATTACAAAACTCAATTCTCCTAGGAGAGAGATCTCTTTGGTTCATTTGGTATCATGTTCTCTGCTGCCTAAATCAGCTATGATTTAGGTGAAGGGTACACAATACCACAATCATGGGTCTATCTCTTCATTTAGCCTTACACGTGTGTGTACGTATGTGTGTGTGTCTGTGTGCATAGGGACTAGGGAAGTTATCAATGAAGTATACACAGGTAAATAGTTTATAGTAAGCTGATGCTGTGTTATGTAGAATTTAGACCAACTGGAAATTGAGAAAGAAAGAGAGAGAGAATTGTGGAGGGAAGAATTATAGTCCATGTGTATAAATTACATAAATATATGCTGTTGTAGATATCATATACAATATAATATATACATCTATAAACAGCAGCTGAAACGTAGTATCCAATATGTTATGTTTCCACACCAGCAGGAGGTTTTGATCTCCTTTTCTCTTTCTTACCTTACTTCCAAAATCTACTGTTGTGCTACCCACTCCACTCTCAGCATTCTCCTTGATGTTGTCTGATGGTTTGGGGTAAGATCTGCTCTCAGTATCTTTGTACAGGCTATTTCTCTGCCCTAAATGTTTGTGCAAACTTATCTGCTTGGTTCCTACATCTACTGCCTTCAGTTTGTCCACTGAAAGTCCCCTTATCAGAGATGATGATACAATGGAAAATTTTTCTATGATTACCTTGTCCTGTATTAATTTACTTAATAGTAATAACCATCACTTGAAATATCATTTGCTGATTTATTAATATTCTATTGCCAAGCTGACATATTCTAGAATAAATCTCGTTAAGATCAAACTTATTTAAAGTTAACATCACTGCTTTTCCCAAAGTTTTCAACAACACTTGGCACAAAAATAATGATTAGAATATTTGTTTAATGAACAAAAAATGTCATTTTCCTAAAAGTGGGAAAACTTTGCCTTGGGAAATGTTTAGAATAGGAGCCAGGATGGATAGTCAGCTTCATCCACGTGGAAGACATGGACCATTTGGGAGTCCTTGAAACTTTCATCTACATGTGCTAAATCTGCAGACAATATGTAAAAATTAATTAAAGTTGTTGAAAACAGTAATCACAGCATTTCTCTTAATTTTTTGATCACTACTTTTCCCTAAATTTGCAATGTTCTCGTCTATGGTCCAGCAGTTTCATCAGTCACATGGAATGAAGAAATCAAATTTGTGTTCAGAATTTGTCCTCCTGGGAATCTCAGCAGAGGGAGAACTACAGCCATTGCTCTTTGTTCCTCTCCATGTGTCTAGTCACCTTCTTTGGGAACTCTGATTATTTTGCCCATTATCACTGACTCCCACTTCCACACTCCCTTGTACTTCTTCATTTCCAACCTGTCTTCTGCAGATATCTGTTTCACCTCCATCACCATCCCCAAAATGTTGCTAAACATCCAGACATAAAGCAAAATCATAACCTATAAAGCCTGCCTCAGCCAGATGTGTTTTTTCTTGCCTTTTGGAGGACTTGATGACTTCCTCTTGACAGTGATGGCTTATGATCCGTTTGTGGCCATCTGTCACCTATTGCAGTACATGGTCATCGTGAACACCAAGCTCTGTGGTATTCTGCTTCTGGCATCCTGGTTTTAGAGTGCTCTGCAGTCTTTGTTACAGGGCTTAATGATTTTGCACCTGTCTTTTTGTACAGAGTCAGAAACCCCTCACTTTTTCTGTGAATTCAATCAGGTGGTCCCCCTTGCCTGTTCTGACACCTTCCTCAATGATCTAGTGATGAATTTTGTAATTGGACTTGCGGGTGTTATTTCACTCACTGGTATTCTTTTCTTCTCCTCTAAGATTGTTACCTCTGTTTTGAGAATTTCATCAGCTTGGGGCAAGTATAAATCATTTTCCACATGTGGGTCTCACCTCTCAGCTGTTTCTTTTTCCTATGGTACAGTCCATGGAGCGCATCGTAGTTCTGCCACCACACAAACTTCCAGGGCAGGTGCAGTAACCTCCATGATGCACTGTGGTCACCCCCATGCTGAGCCCTTTTATCTACAGACTTAGAAACGAGGACACAAAACAAGCCCTAAAATAACTCTTCAGCTAAGAAACATTCTCTATGTACAGGATACTTTGCCATGGAATTATGGAGTTGGTCTGGACTAATACATCTCAAACCCTGGAAGACTTAAATCATGATACTTTAATGTGTTTGTAGAAAGATAATTGGCAATGTATCTTTTTCATAGTTCAATCTCTTATCACATGTTATAAACACCTGTTCTTTGTTAATTCCTGTAATTTTCTCTTTGACCTCTCTTACTGTATTCTCTGGGTTCAGTATAGACAGGAGAATGCACTGTATAAATTTTCTGCAGTAAAATATTTAATACAGGGAATAGGGTACTTATAAAATTTTAAGAAGGGTTTGGTATATGATAGTGTATTGCTGTCTTTGCCAAATGAAAACAACTGCTTCTTGGATTATATCTCTTTGGAGAGAAATTATTTGTCACATCAAAAACTGTGTGGCAGGAATAAAGGTTTATGTTAACTGCACCAGAAAAATTTCATATGTGGAACTGCAGTCATGATATAATTAAGTTTACAATAACCTTCTTCTGTTCCCCAACATCTAAGTTTCTTCTGCACAGCAATCTTAACTGGAGATTTAATAGAAATTATAATGTCTGATCTTTCAAACATTTATGTTGTCACTAATGTCCCTGATTGCCCATCGATGTGTATTGCTGATTTTCTTTTAACATTTTGAGAGCGCCACTTTCAGGATAGACTCCTTGGCAGTTTCTACCACAATAGTTCTCATCCACAGATCATGAAAGCCATGTGCATATTATGTCAATTGCCAGCTGTGTGTTTTCCAGGTATGCCTCCAGATGTCCCTGTACATATCCGTGTATCTCCATCACAAGGAATGCAGAGGATGCTTTGTATTCTTCGTCATAGAGTAAGGCACAGGGTTCATTCATCACCTGGCTGTCAAACTATCACTCTGATTTGTAAACTACAGCTGCATGTATTGAACTTTGTTGTCTGATTTTTAAGCAATGGGTGCATAAGAGTTTTTCCTCTTAAGCAGTTTCCAATTTTCAAAAAGTTGATTTAGATACTTCTTTTTCCCAGCTCACATTTTTTAGGGTAAAAGGCCACAGTTCCTTTCTAACACTAATATTCGGGGAAATATTTAACCAGCTTTTGCTGAAAAAAATGGAAGAAAGAGAATGAGGGAGAGAAGAAAGGAAGAGAAAGAAGGAAGGAAAGAAGAAAGAAGAAATGAGGAAACAAAGCAGATAATGATGGAGAGAGGGAAGAATTAATGCAAGATAGTAAGAGAAAAAAGAGAAAGATGGAAAAGTACTTATATGTAGCATTTCCAATTTATTTGATACGAATACTCTCTTCATGGTCTATGTCAATGTGACATTACTGCCAATGTGACATTACTAAGCAAGGAGGGAGTGGGACAGAGACATTTGCAATAGGCCCTCATAAGACGTTCTGAGTCAGCTTCATGATAGTCTGCCTTTAGGTGAGATTACAAGGAAAGTACAGAGCATAAATCTGTGGCAATTTTTCAGTCTTACTCAAGAGTACCTGTCCTTATCATTATAGAATTTGGGTATGTGAACAGTCTCAGGCCTGAGAATCAAGTGAGAGATTGTAATCTTCATTTTGTGACATAGGTCAAACCTCTTTTTACCAGAACTAGAGGATGTTTTGGGTTATACAGATTGAGGAGACCTAAAAAGGTGCCCATATTTTTTATTCATGGAAATTACATGACTAATGTGCCCTTTTCAAAGATCCTTGTGGTTCAATCTATTTGGATGAAGATGTTGGCCCTGCTGCCTATTTCATTAACTGTGAATGACTGACGTGCCTCTGATGGTGGAGCGATTCCTCATGGCCATTGTCACTGCAGGATGCCACAATCCCCACTGAGCTCAGGAAGCACCCTTTCAATTTCAGCGTCTCTCGCTTTAGGTCTATGATACAAGAGAAGCCTTGACAAAGCTCCCTGGGTGCTGTTGCACTCCTCACAAGGGCATTTCTCAATCTGTTCATGAACATAATGGCCTCTGAGCCCTGTCTGAGGGGATCCCTGGGTAAGTGACTGTTCACACATGATAAATGCATCACAGCCTCCCAGACTCCTTGTATGTTTAATTCCTTGCTCTACACTATCACATTTTTATATCACTGAACTTCTTTTAGAACAGACCACTGTTGAATCTAAGCTTCAGGAAATTGATTGAAAACAATTTTAAATATGCTCCTTTGCCAAGCTGGCGTGTGGATTCCAGAATTCCAATAATGCACCCATCATTATATTTGGTTTACTCTGAAGTTCTTTTTTGTTTGTTTGTTTGTGAGGAAGACCAGCCCTGAGCTAACATCCAATGCCAGTCCTCCTCTTTTTTGCCGAGGAAGACTGGCCCTGGGCTAACATCCGTGTCCATCTTCCTCTACTTTGTATGGGACACCACCACAGCATGGCCTGCCAAGAGGTGCGTTGGTGCGTGCCCGGGATCCAAACCGGCAAACCCCGGGCCGCCACAGTGGAGCGCATGCACTTAACCACTTGTGCCGCTGGGCCAGCTCCGAAGTTCTTTTAGTGAACTAATTGAGAAAAAAATTTAAATATTCTCATTTGCCTAAGGTGACAATAGACCTAGAGTTTTTGATAACGCACCCCATCAATATATTTGGTTTACTCTAAAATTTCTTTCCTTATTTCACGGAATAGGACCAGTAGAATGCATTCTCACAAGTATTGTCCAACTTTTTATAACAAAATTCAAAAACATATGGCAATCATTTTGATACCTTAGTCTCCTTTTATTTGGAGGAGAACTAGAATAATCATACTTTGTGTTTTTCTCTCTATGGTCTCCTGGGATTTGACTTTCTACCTTGATCTGGAGGCAATTAGAAGGGGAGCTGATGGGACATGAGAAGAGTTGACATCCCCTTGCAATGTGAACTTATCTTAAGGCATTACAGGGCCTTTAGACAAGGTGCTACGTGCCTCATCAGCGAGGTTGACATGAGCTGCCAAGGTTAGCATTGAAGCTGTGTGTAGTTTGGGGAATGAGAGTACTCTAATTTACCCAGAGCCTTGCACTTGTGTGGATTTTTTCAAGTGCCTCTTTTGAAATGATGCCTTGAATTTTACTTAAGAGAATGAGCAGGCTGTGAATTCAACTTGTTTTGTAACCCATCAACATGCAGTAATCCAGTAACGGAGAAATTGTGAGAGCTGATTCTGTTTTGGATACCCACATTAGAGGTGCAACTTCAAGAGATACGAGATTCAATTCATGCAGTCCTGAAAATATCCTTGTTGTTCTTTGATCTGAAAATTTAAAATCCTCAGCTTTTCATTTTCTTCCTGTAAGCTCTCCAGTGTTGTATGAATCACACAGGACACTCCTCTGCAGTCCCTCCAGCAACACGACATTTATTTGGTAAATTTTAGCTTTCTGTGTCTTTAGTTGGAGCTTGAACTGGGAATTACAACCATTCAAAAACTGAGATGATCATGTTTCTACCTCACTTTTACTGCACACTTTGAAAGCAATCCACTAACCCATCATATTAGTTATGTTTATTTAAATGCTGTAAGGTAGCTAACACAGGCTCTCAAAGCCTTACCTTCTACAGCATTGACTTACTGCTTTCTTCAAGTGGTCACCTCGGTTATCATTTAACCATCAGTTAACCTGTTTCCGTTTGGCCAGATCACAGAGCGAATTTTAGTTTGCCAGGCTTAAGGTGTCTTTCTTTGGAATCACTTCTTGAATAAATAGTTAGAAGTTAGGGTTCAATCATGGAACATGAAGGAATACAGTCAGCTATCTCCCTGACGCCCATTGATCCAGGGTGGAGGATTAGTGAGGTGTAACTTAAATTGTCTGAAGGCTCTCCTCCCATGTTTAGTTCACCTTTAACCTAGTTAAGAATTTTCTTGGTTACTGCAAACATTTGAGTCTTCTCCTGAGTTCCAATAAGGTTGATTCTGATTATGTTTTCAGCCAGTTTTGTTGTGTTTCTGGTAAATGACTCCCCACCAATGTCTCCCACACTATAATTTTTGCTATTCTACTATTTTTTTAAATAATTTTTAATTTTTTTTTGTCCCTGACATGTGCCAATTCATTCCCTGTCATTCCATCCACACTTTTCCTGTGGTCCTCCAGTCCTCCTCATTTTCCTACGGCTTTCATAGTAGCAATACTTTATTCTTCATGTTGACCCAGGACAACCTTTATATAGAGAAAGCTTGATCCTGGACATCCCCTGCCATAAAACCTGCACTGACCCTCCACCAATTTAGTAATTAATATCAATCATGTAGCCTAAATATATGCATCTCTGTTATCTGGCTGCTGCCTATCAGACCAGGGTCATGTTTCAATTTACATCCTTTGCTTCTGATTGTTGGTCAGATAGCATGAACTATTTGAAATATTTTCAGTAGACCTGACAATTTAATTAATCCCCACATTTCTCCCTGATGCCTCTTCCTGGAGAGTTCTTACTCATATCTCCACATTCAAGTCTCAATATAGTAAGATACATGTCTGTGTACCATTCACTAATCTCCCCTGGAAGCATTGACTGTGTTTGCCTCCTCTTCATCAGATTTCAGTGCCATCTCAAGTTATTGCATCACTTATTTTTGTGTCTCACCTTGTTTAGCCTGTGAGCTCCTTTAGAGTAGAAACAATTTCTTACACTTTTCTTCATCCTTAGGACATAGTTTAGTGCCTACCATATAGTAATTGCAATATAAATATTTGTAAAATGCCTGAAAAGGCAAGTGGCTGAGTGATGTTAAACAGATATTGCATACAATGAAGGAGAAAAGAGCAGCATGGAAAAAGATGGAATGCTATTGAGAGAGGATGTTCTATGACTATGAACCAATGCTAGAGGATATAGATTGGAGAAAGAAGATATTATATGGTATCTAGACATAATAGTGAGAACATCTAAGGAGAGGTGACCTCTTCCTAGGATAAAGGAGTTTAATGGGATAATAAATGATCAAGGAATAGCAAAGATGTTTTTCAAGACCAAAATTGGCACAAATTTGCATTCTGTTTTTTTCTCCTAGCTCCAGAGAAGTAAGTCTCTTAAGGGGAAGAGAGACAAAAGAGTATTTCATTAATACAACTCATGGGAATTCAGCCCCTAAAGCCACAGAAACTGTAAATGCTTGTTACACCCACTACAGGCTATTCTCCTAATCTCAGGTGGTAATAAAACCCAACTGTGTCTTCCAGAGCCTACGTGAGTGAGGCTCTTTTCCCTTCCTGGTGGCGTAACTTGCATCATCATCAATTAACAATGGAAGAAATTGGATCAATTATCCTAGACTGTGCCCTGTGAACATCTAGGTGAGACATTTCATGTTCTTAAGGGTGGAGAGCGCGTGGTACAGAGTGAGGGACCCCTTTTATTGGTAGTTACTTTCAGGTCATCAACATGGATAATAAGTTAAAGAGAGTTAAATAATGCAAAGTCCTGCCAATTAAAGATCTAGATCCTGGAGGGACTTTCTAGAGACACAAAAACATCTGCTTTCTCTGAGCTGTCTCCTTTGGTTTTGGTGTTTCATCATGGGTTCTCTGTACTTCAATTGCATTTTTCTTAATTTTACTGCTTGTCCTTACTTCCCCATTATTGAGAGTGTTTGGAAATAAAGAAATGACTAAGATATTCTGGAAATAAAGAAATGACTAAGATACTGTTTATTCTCTGAAGGTACTCACTGTGTAAACATAGCAAGAGCTGTAAAAATAAATAAATGCAATATCCTGAGGTGACATTGAAATCTGGTGAAGAGGATCAGAAGAAGTTGACTCTTCAATGGGAGGTTAGTGAAGCCTTCACAGACAAGCCTATAGTTGTACTGAACCTTGAAGGAGGTGTTGGAACTCTTCCAGGTGGACAAGGGGTATGAAACCTCCAGGATGATACAGCAGAGGAGGAATGTGGGGTTAAGCTATAAGGTGTGTTTATGAAATTACAAATATTTCTTAATATCTGACCAACAGTCTGATACAGGGGATGCAAAGAGAAACATGAGCTTGGCCAGGTAGGCAGGAGTCAGATTAACAAAGAACTTTATATTTTGGCCACAAAATTGGTATTTAATTCTAAAATTAACGGCGAGCAAATGCAAGTTTTACATAAGGGCATGGCCATAATTAGGGAAGGCCTGTGGAAAATTCACCAGAGCCAATGTGAGGACCAGATCACTGCTGTGAAAATGTGAGATGATGAGGGATGGACATAGCTCAGAGGTAGTAGGGGTAGGATGAGAGGAACTGGTCTGTGAGGGATAGAAAAACAATGTATCCAAAAATGTGATTTTTACTACTAGAAAAAATATTAGGCACTTTCTACTTATTATTTTATTTAAATCTTTCAAAAGCTTTATGCAGTCGGCATCATGATACTGTTTCATGGCTGGAGCAGGTGAGATTCACAGCAGTAATGTTGCCTGTCCGAGATGCACAGTGGGATCTGGAGTCACGGTCAGAGCTCAGCACTTCCAAGGCCTTTCAATTTACTAATACTTTACATTTTCAATAAACCTCTTTTTTAAACAGGTGTGCATTTACAGAAAGGATGCTAAAATAACACAGATAATTCTCATAAGCCCCATTCCCAGCTTCTACTATTGCTGACATTTTCCACCCTGGGTTCTCCATTAAGTCCTCATTTACCTCTTACCTCTCCTGGCTGTGACAGTTTCTGACTTTCATTGTTTTTGCAGGCCTTGATAGTTTTGAGGAGTATTGGTCAGGTGTTTTTTTGGTAAAATGTTGTTTGATTTGAATTTGTCTGAAGTTTTTCTTGTGATTAGACTGGGATTATGCATTTGCAGCAGGAAGACCAGAGAGGTAAATTGTCATTTTCATCACGTCATAGGAAAGATACACACTGTGAACATGAGTCCTCACTGTTGATGTTGGTCAGTTGGCTGAGATAGAGTTTGCCAGGTTTCTTAGATGTAAAGTTGCACTCTAATTTCCTTCCCTCACTGTGCTGTTTTCAGTCCACATTTCAGGAATGGAGAGTTATCCTCCACCTTTTTGAGAGTGGAATATCTACATGAATTATCGGGATTCTTCTGTAGAGGAGACATTTTTCTTCTTGTTTGTTTATTTATACAGTCTTTTATTTATACTGTTGCATTCATTGGTATTTACTATATTCTTTGTCTTGTAATCCAATACTACTTTCTTTGTTGCTTATTGTTCCAACTGTGGCCACCAACAGCTCCTTCAATTACCTGATGTGTGCCTTTGGCATACTCCCATCATTCTTGGACTTTTTGAGGAGTGATCACTTCATTACTTTCTTAGACTACAAGATGCTACGGACTCACTTTCTTACATTTCCTGCCCCAGTCCTGGAATCAGTCATTTCTCCAAGGAGCCCTGTTTCCTCTTACTGGAACTTGGTGTTAGAATCAAGATCTGGGTTCTGGGTATATTTGTTGCTCCCAGGGCCTCTAGACCCTCTCAACTAACATGGCAAAGAAATATGTCTGTATACTAACCTGTGTGTATACAGATATCTATAAAAGTATCTATGTGTAACCATCTGTATCTGTGTTAAGCTAAAGTAAGTTCATGCTCATATCTTAACCCTAATTTATTATCACACAGGTCATTCTAGACTCCTCCCCTTGTTTATCTTTAAAGTCCCACTCCAGAAGTGATAACCCTGCTTCCACCATCCACCATCCATTTAATTAATTGTTCAATTTCAGTATATAGGTATAAGAGTATTACCATTGTTAACAATATCCTCTAGGATGCAACTTTATCGACTCTAGTACCGTGCTTCTATACAGTTTCATTTGCCTTTATTTTTGCAGACTCTATCCAATTCCAAAGGCACTTTCCCCCCACCCTCTTCATTTAGGTTGTTTTATACGTCTGCAATACAACTGGAAAGTTTTTTTCACATTCTGAATTCTGTTAGGGATTCTCTCAACTCCCTAACTGATTTTTTCAGTTTGCGTACATCTTTTTCACTCTCCATGCTGTAAAATTCAACATGTTATGCCCACAAAAGCTGTGTGTCATGTATCCACATTTACATTATCATGCAGAATAATTTCACTGCACTAAAATTTTCCCTGTGTTTCATCTCTCCAACCCTCCCTCTCTACCACTGATCATCTCTGTACACTGGCCTTTTTCTGAATGACCTATAATTGGCCTTATACAGAATGTAGCTTTTTCAGACTGGCTTACTTCACTCAGATATAAGCTTTTAAGATTCATCCATGACTTTTGTAGATTTATAGTTTATTTTTAAATCTGTGAATAATAATCCATTTTATAGATGTACCACATTTTCTCCCCCCTTCACCCTTCACCTGTTTAAGGACGTCTTGATTTCTTCCAGTGTTTGGAGATTATGAATGAAGCTACTATAGACATTTACATGTGAGTTTTTTTGGTGAATATTAGTTTTGAAATTAATTAAAAATACCTAGGATTGCAATTGCTGGATTGTATGGTAAGAATGTGTTTAACTTTGTATGAAACTGCCAAGCTGTCTTCTAATATGGCTGTACCACTTTGCATTCCCACTAGCAATGGATGAGAGTTTGTATCACCTCACATTTGTATTTTCCCACAACTGTTGCATTTTAAGAGTTTTTAAAATATTTTTGATCCAAGTTCTATATCAGATATGTGTTTTTCAAATATTGACTGCTAGTATCTGACCTGTCTTTTGATTCTGCCACAGTGTCTTTCACAGAGCAGGAGATTTCAATTTAATAAACTTCAACCTATCAATTTTTCATGTGTGGATCATGTTTTTGGTGTTGAAGGTAAAAATGTATCTCCTAACTCAAGGCCACTTAGTTTTCTCCTACATTTTTCTCCCAGGTATTTTACACTTTGTAGTTTATACTTTGGTCTAAGATCCCTTGGCTGTAATTTTTGAAAAAGGGATAAAGAATGTGTCTAAGTTCATTTTTATTTTTTTATATGAACATCCAATTGTTCCTGCACTAGTTTTTGAAAAGACTACCTTTTGTCCATTGAAATGCCTTGGGATCTTTGTCAATGATCCGTTTACTGTATAAGTGGGTCTATTTTGCTCTATCTTTTCTGTTCCACTGATATATATTTCTATTCTTTCAACAAGCCTTATAGTGAGTCTTGAAATTGGGCAGGGTGAGCCCAATTTCTTTCATTATTGTGTTGCCAACTCTAGGCCTTTTGCCTTTTCATGTAAACTCTAGAATCACTTTGTAAATCTCTAATTGAGTAGACTTCAAGGTTTTCATTGGGACTGCATTGAATATATAGATCAAGTTTGAAATAATTGACATCTTAACTCTACTTAGTCTTCCATTTAATCAACGTGGGTTATCATCTCTCATTTATTTAGCTCCTTTTAGATTTCTTTCCTCAGAGTTTAAAAGTTTTCTGCATATAGATCCTGTACATATTTTGTTAGACTTCTATCTAGGTATATAATTTTTTGAGGGGGTGTTATTTTAAGTGAGAATATTTTTATACATTTCTCATCCCAACTTGTTTTTGTGGGCATATAGGAAACCTCTGAATTTCGTATAATTACCTGTACGCTGTGATCTTGCTATACTGGCTTCCAAGAGTCATTTGCCTGGATATTTAGGATTCTCCATACAGAGATTCATGTCATCTGTGAACAAAGATAATTTTATTTCTTCCTTCTAAATCTGAATTTATTTTCTTTTTTTGTCTTACTTTATTAGCTAGGATATCCAGTTCAATGTAGATTAGGAGTGGCAAGATAAGACATCCTTGCCTTGTTCCCAATCTTAAGAATACAATGTCCTGTTTCCCCCAATATGGTGTTAGGTTTAGGATATATGTAGATGTACTTTATCAAGTTGAGGAGGGTCCCCTCTAGTTCTCCTTTGTGGAGAGTTTGTATCATGTATTGGTGTTGGATTTTCTTAAATGCATTTTTTCTGTCCAATTTATAAGATGATATGAATTTTCTTCCTTAGCCTATAACGTGGTAGATAACAGTGATTTAATTTTGGAATTCTGAAACAACCATGCATTCCTGGAATAAATCCCACTTGTTCAGGGTGTATGATTTTCATTACACTGTTGGATTCAACTTGCCAATATTTTGTCAAAGATTTTACACTTACATTCATGAGAACTATGTTCTTTAGTTTTCCTTTATTTTAATCGTTTTCTCTGTTTTTGCTCTTAGCGTATTTCTAGCCTCATAGAATGAGTTAGGAAATGTTTCTGTTGCTTTTAGATTCTGGAAGAGATTGTCAAGGATTGGTATCATTTTTTCCTCAAATATTTGGAAGAAATTACTGTCATGTCACTAATGTTTTTTATTGTGGTAAAATATATGTAACATAAAATTTACCATTATAACCATTTTTATGGGTACAGTTCACTGGCACATGTGCTAAAGGCACGACATCTGAAAAATATATAAGAATTAATCAATTAAATGTGTTTAAAACACAAATCACAACACTTGTCTTAATTTCTTGATTGTTGCTTGAGGCTAAACTTGCAATGCTCTTGTCTCTGTTCCAGCAGTTTAGTCAGTAACATGGAACAACGAAATCAAACCTGTTTTTCAGAATTTATCCTCCTGGGACTCTCAGAAGGGACAGAACTGCAGCCCTTGGTCTTTTGGCTGTTCCTGTCCATGTACCTGGTCACCCTCATTGGGAACTCGCTCATTGTCTTGGTTATTATCACTGATTCACACCTGCACATCCCCATGTACTTCTTCCTCTCAAACCTGTCCTTTTCTGATATCTGTTTAACCTCCACCACCATCCCAAAGATGCTGTTGAACATGCAGACACAGAGCAAAGTCAGCCTATGAAGCCTCCCTCAGCCAGATGTACTTTTTCGTGCTTTTTGGAGCATTAGACAACTTTCTCCTGACAGTGATGGCCTATGATCGGTTTGTGGCCATCTGTCACCCCCTCCAATACACAGTCATCATGAACCCCAAGTCTTGTGGCATCCTGCTTCTGGCATCCTGGTTATTGAGTGTTCTGGAGTCTTTGTTACATGGCTTAATGATTTTGCACCTGTCTTTTTGTACGGAGTCAGAAATCCCTCACTTTTTCTGTGAATTCATTCAGGTGGGCCCCCTTGCCTGTTCTGACACCTTCCTCAATGATCTAGTGATGAATTTTACAAGTGGACTTCTGGGTTTTATTTCACTCACTGGTATCTTTTTCTCTTACTCTAGAATTGTTATCTCCATTTTGAGAATTTCATCAGCTGGGGACAAGTATAAAGCATTTTCCACTTGTGGGTCTCACCTCTCAGTTGTCTCCTTGTTCTATGGTACAGGCCTTGGGGTGTATCTTAGTTCCACTGCCACACAAAACTCCAGGGCAAGTGTCATGGCTTCAGTGACATATACTGTGGTCACACCCATGCTGAACCCTTTTATCTACAGTTTTAAAAACAAGGATATAAAGCAGGCCCTAAAAAAATTCTTCAGCTGAGAAACATTCTCTACATACAAGATCTTATTTCAGAATTAGTCGTTCATCATAAAGGCTTGAAATCCTGGAAGAACCAAGTCATGGTACTTTTCTCAACTTGCAGAAAGATATCAGCATTTATATCATTTCCATGGTGCATTCTCTTAGTTTTTCATGCATTAAAAACTATTTCTTGGGGAGTGACGTCAGCATCATGGCAGAGTGAGGTTTCCCATGAACTCTTCCCCGGACAAGATACAACAAAAGGAACAGTCACAGACCAACAACGGAATCCTAGATAGTGAAAAGCTAGAGTGGAAAGATCCACACTGCCGCACATCTGAGAGCAGAACATGCTGGGTCCCCAGAGGAAGTGGGGAGAGGTAAGGAGAACTCCTCTCCCTCCCCATCAGATCAGCGATCCCGGTCCGCGTGGCTCCCAGAGATGGGGGAGGGGTGGCCCTCAGCGGGGAAACCGTAGCTCTTCAGACTCTCTCAGCCAGTGGGAAACTCTCAAACAGAGGACTCAGAAGAGCCACAGGGATACCATCAACATCTGAGCACCCTAGAGAGCAGATAAAGAGGGGCAAACAAGAAGCCTCCCACGTCAGGGACCCAGAGGGCAAAAGAGAGAGCCTCACCCCCACCCCGCAAACCGGACCCCACAGATCAACTGACCAGACCAGACCTAGCGATCTGCGGCAGACCAGACCAAGAGATCCGTGACAGACCAGACCAGGCTATCTGCGGCAGACCTGATCAAACGACCAAACCCATGGATTGCAGCGGGAAAAAAAAAACAAAACAAAAGAAAACCAGAAAACAAAACTGCGGATCGCAGCAGAAAACCCGGGCAGAGCGCAGGGGGCTTAGACTACACAGCCCTTTACCACCAGACAGTGGTGGCAGGTGGAAATTGCAACCAGAGATTTCCAGGATGAGGAAAAACAAAACCAACACAGGAACCACAATGCAAAAATATATGAAATCACCAGAACAGAAACAAAATGACAAGCACCCAGAAATAAACCCCGAAGACACAGAAATCTATAATCTAAATGACAGAGATTTCAAAATAGCTATCATAAAAACACTCAATGAAATACGAGACAACACAAACAATTCAATGAGATTAGGAGTTTCTTCACAAAAGAGATTGAAATCATACAGAAAAACCAATCAGTGCTGATGGAGATGAAGAAAACAATGGAGGAGATAAAGGAGAATCTGGAATCTTTAAAGAACAGAGCTGACAATATGGAGGAAATAATTAGCACTTTAGAGGATAGGAATACAGATATACTCCAGATGGAAGAGGAGAGAGAACTAAGACTAAAAAGAAATGAAGAAAGACTCCGAGAAATATCTGACTCTATTAGAAAATGTAACATAAGAATTATAGGTAATCCTGAGGGAGAAGAGAGGGAAAGAGGAACAGAGAGACTATTCAAGGAAATAATAGCTGAGAATTTCCCAAATCTGGGGAAGGAGCAGGAAATACCAGTAAGCGAAGCCAACAGGACACCTATATATATTAACAGACAAAGGCCTTCACCACGACACCTAGTGGTAAGGCTAGCCAGAGTCAATGACAAAGAAACAATATTAATGGCAGCTAGACAAAAACAAAAAATAACGTACAAAGGAACTCCCATCAGGCTCTCAGCGGATTTCTCAATAGAAACTTTACAGGCTAGAAGAGACTGGAATGATATATTCAAAATACTGAAAGATAAAAACTTTCAGCCAAGAATACTCTATCCAGCAAAAATATCCTTCAAATATGATGGAGAAATAGTAACTCTCCCAGATAAATAAAAGCTAAGGGAGTTCATGGCCACGAGACCCCCACTACAAGAAATACTCAAGAAGGACCTCAGGCCTGAAAAAAAGAAGAGAAAGGGAACACAAAGCTTGGAGCAAGGAGAAAAGTAGGTAGACAAACTCAGAAAAATAGTAGATCTTTACCAGAGTAGGTTAGCAACCACTTAAATACTAAATTCAAAGATCAAAGGAAGAAACTCACCAAAAATAAATTTAACCTCATCACTGTAAACACACAGCCAAAACACAAGATAGAATAAGGTATAACAAGAACAACTTAGAAGGGGAAGAGGAAAGTGATTGAGTTGACTTAGTATAAGGAAATAGGAGGCTATCAGATAATGGACTATCTCATACAGAAGATTCTTCGCCCAAACCTCAAGGTAACCACTAAACAAATAATCAAATTAAAACCACATATGATAAACAAAGAGAAAACTAGAAGAATCATAAGACAGAACAACCAAACTGACTTGGCAGTCCGAAACAAATGGGACAAGAAACAAAGAAAATGCAAAAGAACCAGAAAATAAGTGACAAAACAGCAACATTCAGCCCTCATATATCAATAATTACCCTAAATGTAAATGGATTGAACTCTCCAATCAAAAGATACAGAGTGGAAGGATGGATTAAAAAGCAAGACCCAACAATATGCTGCCTTCAGGAAACACATCTTAGCACTAAAGACAAGCACAGGCTCAGAGTGAAAGGATGGAAGACAATACTCCAACCTAATGGCAAACAAAAGAAAACAGGTGTTGCCATACTCATATCAGACAAAGTAGACTTCAAGATAAAACAGGTTAAGAAAGACAAAGAAGGGAAATATATAATGATAAAAGGGACACTCCATCAAGAAGACATATCACTTATAAATATATATGCACCCGACATAGGAGCACCAATGTACATAAAGCAACTATTAACAAACCTAAAAGGAGACATCAACAACAACACAATAATAGTAGGGGATCTTAACACCCCACTTACAACAATGGATAGATCATCCAGGCAAAAGGTCAATAAAGAAATATTAGACTTAAATGAAAAACTGGACGAGATGGACCTAGTAGACATATACAGAGCACTCCATCCAAAAACAGCTGACTACACATTCTTCTCAAGCATGCATGGAACATTCTCTAGGATAGACCATATGTTGGGAAACAAAGCAAGCCTCAATAAATTTAAGAAGATTGAAATCATAACAAGCATCTTTTCAGACCATAAGGCTATGAAACTGGAAATGAACCATGAAAAAAACACTGGGAAAGTGACAAAAATGTGGAGATTAAACAACATGCTACTGAACAACCAATGGATCATTGATGAAATTAAAGGAGAAATCAAAAACTATCTGGAAACAAACGAAAATGATAATATGCCATATCAAACCATATGGGATGCAGGAAAAGTGGTCCTAAGAGGGAAACTCATAGCGATACAAGCCCACCTTAACAAACAAGAAAAAGCCCAAATAGGCAACCTTAAATTACACCTAACAGAACTAGAAAAAGAAGAACAAACAAAGCCCAAAGCCAGCAGAAGGAGAGAAATATCAGAGCAGAAATAAATGAAATTGAGACCAAAAAAACAGTAGAAAGGATTAATGAAACAAAGAGTTGGTTCTTCGAGAAGATAAACAAAATCGACAAACCCTTAGCCAGGCTTACTAAGTAAAAAAGACAAAAGGCTCAAGTAAATAAAATTAGAAATGAAAGAGGAGAAATTACAACGGATACCACGGAAATACAGAGGATTATAAGAGAATACTATGAGAAATTATATGCCAACAAATTGGACAATCTAGAAGAAATGGATAAATTCTTAGACTTATACAACCTCCCAAAATTGAACCAAGAAGAAATGGAGAATCTGAATAGACCAATCACAAGTAAAGAGATTGAAATAGTAATCAAAAACCTCCCAAAAAATAAAAGTCCAGTACCAGATGGCTTCTCCAGTGAATTTTACCAAACATTCAAAGAAGATTTAATACCCATCCTTCTCAAACTACTCGAAAAAATAGAGGAAGATGGAACACTTCCTGAATCATTCTACGAGGCCAACATCACCCTGATAACAAAACCAGACAAAGACAATACAAAGAAAGAAAATTACAGGCCAATATCGCTGATGAACATTGATGCAAAGATCCTCAACAAAATATTGGCAAACTGAATACAACAATACATTAAGAAGATCATACACCATGATCAAGTGGGATTTATACCAGGGACGCAGGGATGGTTCAACATCCGCAAATCAATCAACGTGATACATCACATCAACAAAACAAAGAATAAAAACCACATGATCATCTCAATAGACGCAGAGAAGGCATTTGACAAGATACAACATCCATTTATGACAAAAACTCTCAATAAAATGGGAATAGAAGGAAAGTACCTCAACATAATAAAGGCCATATATGACAAACCCACAGCCAACATCATACTCAACGGGGAAAGACTGAAAGCCATTCCTCTGAGAACAGGAACGAGGCAGGCCTGCCCACTCTCACCACTCCTGTTCAACATAGTACTGGAGGTTTCGACCAGAGCAATTAGGCAAGAAAAAGGAAATAAAAGGAATCCAAATAGGTAACGAAGAAGTGAAACTCTCACTATTTGCAGATGACATGATTGTATATATAGAAAACCCTAAAGAATCTGTTGGAAAACTATTAGAAACAATCAACAACTACAGCAAAGTTGCAGGGTACAAAATCAATCTACAAAAATCAGTTACATTTCTCTATGCTAATAATGAACTAACAGAAAGAGAGCTCAAAAAGATAATACCATTTACAATTGCACCAAAAAGAATAAAATACCTAGGAATAAATCTTACCAAGGAGGTGAAGGACCTATACAATGAGAACTACAAGACATTACTGAAAGAAATCCAAGATGACATAAAGAAATGGAAAGATATCCCATGCACGTGGATTGGAAGAATAAACATAGTTAAAATGTCTATATTACCTAAAGCAATCTACAGATTCAATGCAATCCCAATCAGAATCCCAATGACATTCTTCACAGAAATAGAAAAAAGAATACTAAAATTTATATGGGGCAACAAAAGAATCCGAATAGCTAAAGAAATCCTAAGAAAAAAGAACAAAGCAGGAAGCATCACAATCCCTGACTTCAAAACATACTACAAAGCAATAGTAATCAAAACAGCATGGTACTGGTACAAAAACAGACACACAGATCAATGGAACAGAATTGAAAGCCCAGAAATAAAACCACACATATACGGACAGCTAATTTTCGACAAAGGTGCTAAGAACATGCAATGGAGAAAGGAAAGTCTCTTCAATAAATGGTGTTGGGAAAACTGGACAGCCACATGCAAAAGAATGAAAGTGGACCATGTGCTATCGCCATTCACAAAAATTAACTCAAAATGGATCAAAGACCTGAAGGTGAGACCTGAAACTATAAAACTCATAGAAGAAAATATAGGCAACACACTATTTGACATTGGTTTTAAAGGAATCTTTTCGGATGACATGCCTACCCAGACTAGGGAAAGTAAAGAAAAAATAAACAAGTGGGACTTTATCAGATTAAAGAGCTTTTATAAGACAAATGAAACCAGAATCAAGATGAACAAACAACCAACCAGATGGGAGAGAATATTTGCAAAACATACATCTGACAAGGGGTTGATCTCCATAATATATAAAGAACTCACACAATTGAACAACAAAAAAAACAAACAACCCGATCAAAAAATGGGCAGAGGAAATGAAGAGACACTTCTCCAAGGAAGATATACAGATGGCCAATAGGCACATGAAAAGATGCTCAACATCACTAATCATCAGGGAAATGCAAATCAAAACAACACTAAGATACCACCTCACGCCCGTTAGAATGGCTATAATCACCAAGACAAAAAACAACAAATGTTGGAGAGGATGTGGAGAAACAGGAACCCTCATACACAGCTGGTGGGAATGCAAATTGGTGCAGCCTCTATGGAAAACGGTATGGAGATTCCTCAAAGAATTAAAAATAGAGATGCCCTATGATCCAGCCATCCCACTACTGGGAATCTATCCAACGCACCTGAAATCAACAATCCAAAGAGGCTTATGCACCCCTATGTTCATTGCAGCATTATTCACCATAGCCAAGAAGTGGAAGCAACCTAAGTGTCCCTCGACTGACGATTGGATTAAGAAAATATGGTATATATATATATACAATGGAATACTACTCAGCCATAAAAAAAGACAAAATCGTCCCATTTGCAACAACATGGAGGGGCCTGGAGCGTATTATGTTAAGTGAAATAAGCCAGAAAGAGAAAGACAAACACTGTATGATCTCACTCATATGTGGATTATAAACCAACACATGGACAGAGAAAACTGGACTGTGGTTACCCGGGAAGTGGGGGTGGGGGGTGGGCACAAGGGGTGAAGGGAGTCATATATGGGGTGATGGACAAACAAAAATGTACAACCTAAAATTTCACAATGTTAGAAACCATTAAAACATCAATAAAAAAAATAAAATAAAATAAAAAAAAAAGCACGTTTTAGGGCCGACCCTATGGCTTAGCGGTTGGGTGTGCGCGCTCCGCTGCTGGCGGCCCAGGTTCGGATCCCGGGTACGCACCGACGCACCGCTTCTCTGGCCATGCTGAAGCCACGTCCCACGTACAGCAACTAGACGGATGTGCATCTATGACATACAACTATTTAGTGGGGCTTTGGGGGGAAAAAATAAATAAATAAAGTCTTTAAAAAAAAAAGTTTTATCCACATCTTTATCCATTCATCTGTTGATGGCACTTAAGTTCTTCCAAGTCTTGGCTATTTTGAATAATGCTGTAATGAACATAGGGGTGCATACATCTTTTTGAATTAGTGTTTTCATGTTCTTTGGATAATACTCAGAAATGGAATATCTGGATAATGTGGTATTTCTATTTTTAATTTTTTGAGGAATCTCCATACTGTTTTTCCTAGTGGCTGCACCAATTTACATTCCCACCAGCTGTGTATCAGGGTTCTTTTTTTCCACATCCTCTCCAACACTCTTTACTTCTTGTCTTTTTAACAATAGCCATTTCTATGGGTGTGAGATAATATCTCATTTGCATTTCCCAATGTAAGACCTGAAATGATAAAACTTCTAGAAGAAAACATAGGAAGTACACTCTTTGATACCGATCTTGGCAGTATCTTTTTGAATATCATGTCTCCTCAGGCAAGGTAAACAAAAGAGAAAATAAACAAATGGGACTACATCAAACGTAAAAGCTTCTGCAGGGCAAAGAAAACCATCAACAAAATGAAAAGACAACCTAGCTATTGAGAGGAGATATTTACAAATCATGTATTTGATAAGGGGTTAATATCCAAAATATACAAAAAAACATACAACCCAACAACAAAAAAACAAACAACTTGATCCAAAAATGGGCATGAGGATATAAACATACATTTTTCCAAAGAAGATATGCAGATGGCCAACAGACACATAAAAAGGATTTTTAAAAAATTAACTTCACTGCTATATCCACGGACTTTAACAATACTTGCCACAAAATAATTGGTCAAGTATATTTGATGAATGAAGAAAATAAAGTCTCAGAGAATTTGCAGGGGAAATTATCTAGTGCAAATTTTGAGGACAAAGGACTATAATGGCTATCAGTGACAGCATCAAGAATAAAAGGGAGCATTTGGAATTCCCTGATTTTTCAGTTAAAAACACATTGATCTATACATAATATATAATAATTCATTAAATAGGTGCAAAGACAAATGTCATTTCTACTAATTATTTCACCACTGTTTGAGGCTAAATTTGTATTACTTTTGTCTCTTTTTCAACAGATTCATTGGCTACATGGAACCAGAAAACCAAACACATATTTCAAAATTTATCCTCCTGGGACTCACACAAGAGGTATTACTTCAGCTCTCTTCTTTGGGCTGTTTTTATCCGTGTACCTGGTCACATTCTTTGGGAGCCTTGTCATTATACTGGCCATCCTCACTGACTCCCACATCCACATGGCTGTGTACTTCTTCCTCTCCAATCTCTCTTTTGCAGACTTCTGTTTCACCTCCACCACAATCCCCAAAATGCTGCTGAACATCCAGACACAGAAAAAGTCATTACCTATGCAGGATGCATCACTCAGATATACTTCTTTATGCTTTTTGGAGATTTGGATAACTTCCTCCTGACTGTGATGGCCTAAGATCAGTTTGTGGCCACCTGTCACCCCCTCCATTACATGGTCATCATGAATCCCTGGCTTTGTGGCCTCCTGATTATGGCATCCTGGGTCATAACTGCCTTGCAGTCATTGTCATAGAGGTTAATGGTTTTGCAACTGTCTTTTTGTGCAGAGTTGGAAATCCCTCACTTTTTCTGTGAACTTAATCAGCTGGTCCAGCTTTCTTGCTGTGACACATTTCTCAGTGATATAGTGATGTATTTTGCAAGTGAAATTATAGGTGTTATTCCACACAATGGGATCATTTTCTCATACTCTACGATTGTAGCCTCTATTTTGAGAATTTCATCAGCTGGTGGCAAGTATAAAGCATTTTCCCACCTGTATGTCTCACCTCTCTATCCTCTCCTTGTTCTACGGTACAGGACTTGGGGTGTATGTGAGTTTTGCCGCTACCCCAAATTCCGAAGTCAGTACAATAGCTTCAGTTATGTACTCTGTGGTGACGTCCATGCTGAATCCTTTTATCCACAGTCTTAGGAAGAAGGACATAAAAGCTACTTTGATAAGTCTTGTCATGACTCTCACTTTCTAAGAGTGACAGGGATGCTTGTCTTGGGACTGCAGAAGTGCTCATTAATAGCACAAAATTAAAAAATATCTATTGAGATTCAGAAATCCAGATATTTTGGTGGGTGTGAATGTCTGTCTCTTTTTCCTTATTCCTAAAGTTCCTAAGTCTTTAAAATCTCCTAGTTCATGTTTTTTCTAACATCTGCTTCCTTAAGATTACACTGATAATATATCTAGATATCTCCAAATTGTTTTCACCATTTTCATGTTTTCCTTTACCTAAAATTCATCTCTTATTTTGGAAATGAAGAAATTTGGTAGTAATCATTTGTTAATTAAGTGGTGACATTTATATTTTGAACAACTGTATTAAACTAGTCCAATCCATAGAAATATTAATATACACATGATGTTTTCCCCTTTTATGTGTCATATCTGTGATGAAGGCTAAAATTTCTACAGATATAATAAGAGATTGAACTTAATTTTTCGTTCAGAATTATACCATTGATTACAATGATATCATCTCCATGTGTAAATCCTTCAGTATTTGTATCTCCATATTATTTTTCTAATAATCTAGATCACAGGTTGTCCAGTTTTTCTGTAAAGAGCCAGAGAGCAAATAATTTTGGCTTTGCAGGTCACATGATGTCTACCACAACCATTCAACTCTAGCGTTGTGACAAAACTCAGCCAAAGACAACATGAAAACAACTGAACATGTCTGCATTCCAATAAAACATGATTGACCAAAATAAGCGGTGTGCAGATTTGGCTTACATGCCATATTTTGTTTACCCCTTATGTAGACTTTAATACACTTAATATTTTGCAAACAGAGAGACTTTTATCTTATTCAGTAGTATCAAACACGACCTTTGGTACAAATTAGCGATGTAATAATTGTTTGCATGGTTAATTATAGTAAAATGGAGTCTACTTGGAAAATAAGTGTAATTGCATAGATTGATTCACTATAGACATTGTATTTAACTGAAATTCACTGTAGCCAAACTAGTCAATGGAGGAGGGAAACATATTTCACTGAATGAGTGGTGGTAAATATTTTGAACAGTAACATAGTTTGCCACACTCTAGAACATTTCTGACCAGCCACATGAAAGTTTAGAAACTGAATCCTGTCCTCCTGCCTAATACCATCTAACCAGGAGGATGTGCTGGTTGTGCTGAGCTGTTCTATATCAACTTGGTTAACAGGTTTTCTAGAATCACCTTCCCTCAAGCTAAAAGAGAATTATCATGTGATTTAACAGGCAGAAGTGAAACAATAATTACTCTCTGAAGGTTTTTGGCATGTGATGAGGCAACAGACAGATGCACGTGTGCGAATGAGTTCCAGCTTGACCTCACTCTATTCTGTTCTGCTCAGCTCTTCTTACAACTGATGTCCCTGGTGATCAAGAGTGGCCTCAAGACTATCAACAGACACTTGGCTGCAGAGAGAGAGAGATGACAGATTTTCAAAGGCTTCACCACAAACTTAACCTTTGCGGTCTCTCTTCAGCAGGTAGATGCTCTCCAATTAACTGGTTGGTGGCTCCTTTGAGATTCAAAACTTCCTCTTTCAAGTCTTCCCTTCTCAACCTGCTCCCTCAAGTGTATGAGGTCTAATTCCTATAATAAATCCATTATCCCTAATTCATAGTAGTCTGGGTTTCATGACTGAATGCTAAGTTCTACAATTATTGGTTCCAAATTTGTTCCAAAGGAATGGAATCTTAGGAATGGGTATCTGGAATTGATTCTGTGATCTGATTAGATTGAAAGGCATTAATGACTCTATTTGTTGTGCTAAAGGGGACACCAATAGTTCTTGGCATATTATAACAAAACAGTAATTAAATTAAACAAATTTAAATTACATTAAACTTAAATGTGTAGATAACTATAGATAAATACCCATAGAAGGCAGAACACTGAGTATCCTCATATTCGCTATCTTATAACATTTTAGTGAAAGAAGTGTAATGGGTTGGTGGGTTGCTTCTAAGGGCACTGGAGAACTTGGAGGACAAAAATATTGACCTTAGGACTTGAAATGGCTTTAATTTTCAGTTCAAGTTCCAGGTAAGGAAACTGAAAGCTAAAATCCTCCAAAAGCAATACTCTATTACTGGAAAGATTTGAGAGATTAGATCCATTATCAAGTACTTTAAAGGTACAGAGATGTTGATTCATACCATATCTGTTAAACACTGTGCTCATTTGGAAGATAGACAGGGCTTGGAAAATGACACTGGATTTTCATGAACTTAATCTGGTGACAGCACCAGTTGTAATTGTTCTTCGAAACTGACTTCGTTGTTGGAGCAAATCCACACATCCCACAGAACTTGGAATGTGGCTATTGATTGGGCAAATGCTTCTTTTTCTATAGTTATTACTAAAGACTAACAAAAGCAGGTGATAGTCAGGAAATTAGCAAATACTATGCACATCTACATAAAAATATGTATGTCTGAATATGGAATATATATTTCACAAAAATTAAGGAGCTTACCAAGGTGGTGAAATTACTAGCAGTACAGGGGAATGTTGAGATACCCATCTCAATATGAAGTCAAATTGCTGCATTTGGCCTTTCCTAACACTAAGAAAGAGGCACAATTCCTTTTGGGCTTCTATGTATTTTGGAGTCAACATATACTTCATTTGTGTATACTGTTCTTACTCAACAGATGCAATGGTACTTGAAGTGTCCATGGTAGATGAGGTGCTGAATGGAGCCTTTTCTGACTTTTATAAGTGAATTACAAAGCAGACCTTCAGGAATTTAGAGTAATGTTATACCACCCTTTGTAGGTAACTATTCTTCACTTGAGAAAAAGCTTATGTCTTGTTGCTGGGCCCTAGTAGAGAATAAATTCTTAACCTGGGGTCTCCAAGATACCATGTAATTGGAGCTGCTCATCCTGAACTCACCAAGACATACATTTGGCCATGTGCAGTAGTACCCTAAGGCAAGCAGGATACACAAGATCAATGTTGAGCTGGTCCTGAAGGTACAAGAAATATAAATGAGCAAGTAGTTCAAATTTTCTGGCTCTTAAGCTTCCTAAACCTGCATTTGTGGCCTCTTAGGCAGTTTATTATGAACAGTTGAGTAAGAAAGAAAAACGTCAGGCCTGATTAACGGGATATTCCAGCACAATCCAAACTTGGAGACCAATAGTATGGCATGCCCACTCAGTAGCGCCCCTGAAGAAAAGCAGTGAAGGTAAGTCTTCTGAGGGAGGCAGAACCTTGAGCAATCTATCTGGTTGCCTTTTATGCCTGGAAAGAGATATGAGCAGTGGTACAGATTTATATTGTTTCATTTGAATCAATTGAATCAATTGATGGTTTGACTGGGTGTTTAGGGATTTGGAAGGAAAATGATTGGGACATTGGTGACAGAAAGGTCTGGCATAGAAGTATGTGGATAGACCTCCTTGAATAAGCATAGAGTATGAACATACCTGTATCCTGTATGAATTTTCACAGAAGGAAACTTCCATATAGGAAGATCATTGCAAAAATAAACAAGCTTATGTGGACATCAGACGCCTTTTCCCCCAGGTACTTCTGTTCTTACTAATGATTAGATGGCTACAGTAGCAGGGATAGCAACATGGACTTACAGTCACCAAGATAAATTCAGCTATTGTCACTGCTGAGCAACCAATCTGCCATTAGCAGAGACTGAAACACCCAATAGGGTACCATTCACTGGAGGAACCAGTCAGCCACCTGGTGACATGTTGAGTATATTGGACCATTTCCACTATGGAAGAAACATCACTTTGCTCTCTCAAATAACATGCTGGAAAAATGAATTTTTATTAAAGAAATCATCATTTTAAATTCATTTCTGAGCAGTCTGAAGGTAAGGAATTAATTGAACTCCAAAATAAATGAAAATAGGGAACGCCTTGGGTAAATGCTTTCAAATGACAGTTGTGGTTTTCAGGGTATATATCAACACTGAAGAACTTCAGATTTTATATTGGCGAAGTAGGTTTAGGATGGGGATTAACTCCAGGCACCCCAAAGTAGAAACTCTAGTGAAAATTCCTCTAAAAAGTGAGACCCTTATTTTTATATTTGCATCTAATGATTAACTATAAATAAACACAGGAAAAAAAGAAGTAGCAAGAGGCATGCTTGGCCTGGCTATGGTTCTACATGGCGGGGAATAGCCTCTGAGTGATAAGCCAGCCCAGCAATCTAAAATCACACCGACTATGTGGCCTGAAAACTTTAGATGACAATGTTGATTTTATGTTATCCCAACTTGGTAGTGGCAAAATAAAATGAAACATAAATTGTGTCTGGAAAAATTCATTTCCCATTGAGGCCTCAAAGAATTCTCACAAATAAATGCATACAGAAAATAAAAAGAAACAGTAAAAAATATCACAGAACAACTAAGAAAACAAAGTAACATGAGTAAGAGCCAGTAGAAAAATAAACAGTAGTATTTCAGTTATTGAAATTATCAGATACAGAACATGGAATCACTTTTTAAAATAAATTTGATACAATTAAAGGGAATTTTGAAAATACACACCAGGGCACAAACATATTTGAAAATAATTAAATAGAATCTCTAGAGATAAATAACATAATGATGAAAGTTGCAAAAGGCCATGAATCTATTAACTGAGAGATTAGAACCAAATGAAGAAAAATTAGTGAACTGGAAGATAGATACTGAAAAAATGTTAATAAGACAGTCTTGAGGGAAAAAGAGATGAAAAATATGTTAAGAAATATGTGGAGAGGGTGAAATTGTTTAAAATATGTTTATTCAGAGTCCTAGAGAGGAATAATTAAAATAATAAGGAAAAGGTAATATTCAAATATCTTAATGGCTGAGAGTGTTTTAGAATTTTTGAAACACAAATTCTCAAGTTCAGAAAGTCTAACAAATCCCAATTAATACTAGAAGTATCTAATCTAGATTCCTCATAAGAAAACTGCAGAATACCAAGAAATAAGACAAAATCTTAAAAACAGCCAGAAATAAAAGCAGACTTTCAAAGAAATGAGACCTGAATGACTACTGATGTCTCAAAGCAATAATAAAAAATATAATCCAGTGAAATAGTATCTATAATGTACTGATATTAAATAATATCAACAAAGAATGCTGTACCAAGTGAAATTATCTTTCAAGAAGGACTTAAAATAAAGATGTTTTAACTGGAAAAAATCTGAGAGAAGTTATTATTAAAAGACCTTTGATATAGTAGATATGGGTGGTGGACTTTATATAAAAGAACAATCATATGAAGGCCCAAATTTAATTCTTAAAAAAGAATCCTATTGTTAATCATTGACTACATAAACAACAAGAATGTCTAATTTGCAGGAAATAAAACAGAATAGAACTAAAATACTGTAATCATAATTAAAGTATCTGTATTTTTCCATAGGTGAGTAAAGATATAGATTTTTCTTTCATCTTTTTGAAATGTCTATGGAAAACTATGTATTATTAAATAACTAGGCAAAAAGAAGAGATATAAAGCACCTAACAGAGGGGAAAGCTTGATAAACAGGAAATATAAATATAGAACATGTAATATGATAGAAGTAAATCTGAATATATCAGCAATTACTATAAGTGTTCTCACTTTTACAGTTGAAGATGTAGATTTTTGGGATACCTCATAAACAATTTTCAGTACTTCCGCTACTCCTCATGATGTAATAACAGAGACTGGACTTACCTCACATCTTAAACAACAACCAAAAAGAAGAGAATATACAGAACAATACTCTTCAGACAAAGCATAATGTAGGAGAGGACAGTGATTCCTGAAAAAGGGAAACAATGGGGTGAACTCTATGACTCTTCCAGTTTGCCTCCTGGAGAGAAACCACAGGCTACTGTCTAGGGAAGGGGGATCCCAAACAGACTTGTTGAGTTGAGGAGACTGAGTTTGGAGTTTTGAGAGGCTGAGGCAGCTGGAATTTGCAAAGCAAATGATCAGAGAGGAGGGTGCTGCACACAGAGATAATTTCAGAGATCTCCAGAAGTTTCCCCTGGAGTCTTTGTCTGAGTGCTGGTATGTACACAAAAGAGAGGACATTACCTAAGATTAGGGGTAAAACCAGAAAAACAGAAGTGGAACAATTTCCAGAACTCGCACAGACTGATAGTTCATATTACAATGAGTAAGAGAGAAGGATTTACTAACACAGGGCATCAAGTTGAGTTCTCACAGAGTAGTCCTTCAGTTGTGGAGCCAAAATTACCCAAGGGTCAGTACTTGCAAAAGATAGGAGAGGGCTTGTTACCGGATACATGCCCAGGTTCTTTACCCGCCACACAAGAGGGGCCACATAACACTAGAACACTAGGCTTATGGCAAAGACAGAGTTTTTATTTCAGATGATGTCAACCAGGAGACAAGAGTTCTCAAATTTGTCTCATCTCCCTGAAAGATGGGAGGCAACGGGTTTTAAAGGAATGTGGCTGCTTGTAGGGAGGGGAGGCTGCTTGTAGGGAGGGGAGGCTGCTTGTAGGGAGGGGAGGCTGCTTGTAGGGAGGGGAGGCAGCTTGCAGGGAGGGGAGGCTGCTGGTAGGGAGGGGAGGCTGCTGGTAGGGAGGGGAGGCTGCTGGTAGGGAGGGGAGGCTGCTGGTAGGGAGGGGAGGCTGCTGGTAGTGAGGGGAGGCAGCTTGTAGGGAGGGGAAGCCGCTTGTAGGGAGGGGAGGCTGCTTGTAGGGAGGGGAGGCTGCTGGTAGGGAGGGGAGGCTGCTTGTAGGGAGGGGAGGCAGCTTGTAGGGAGGGGAGGCTGCTGGTAGGGAGGGGAGGCTGCTGGTAGGGAGGGGAGGCAGCTTGTAGGGAGGGGAGGCTGCTTGTAGGGAGGGGAGGCTGCTGGTAGGGAGGGGAGGCAGCTTGTAGGGAGGGGAGGCTGCTGGTAGGGAGGGGAGGCTGCTTGTAGGGAGGGGAGTCTGCTTGTAGGGAGGGGAGGCTGCTTGTAGGGAGGGGAGGCTGCTGGTAGGGAGGGGAGGCTGCTTGTAGGGAGGGGAGGCTGCTGGTAGGGAGGGGAGGCTGCTGGTAGGGAGGGGAGGCTGCTGGTAGGGAGGGGAGGCTGCTTGTAGGGAGGGGAGGCTGCTGGTAGGGAGGGGAGGCTGCTGGTAGGGAGGAGGAGCCTGTGGCTTTGCTGGTCAGCGCTTTCCCACCAGCCTGTGTTTTGCCTTGTGAGGCTGCTGGCAGGGAGGAGGATGGGAGATAAGGGAATCAAAGGTGGGTGTCCTTCAACCATCTCCACGGTGGGGGGTGGATTCTAGCACCAGGAAGCCAAGGAGTTGAAGGCTGAGAAGATTTAGCTTCTTGATGTCAGTTTCCCTGTAACAAACCTCAAGAACTGGCAATTAGCCAAAACTTCAGTGTGAACCCAGCTGGAGGCCACCTGGACTTTTAACAACTTGTAAACTCTATCTGCCTTGTGAAGTTCAGGGATACAAAGGTTTAAAAAACCAATATTTACATATGAATGTAACATAGAGAAAGAGGGATAGAAGATGAGTTCTTTTGGTTTTAACCCCATATATGCTGGGTTTAATATAGAGGAACTGATATCAGGGCTGGCATCAATTCCCCACCCCCCCATTTTATGTTTATTTCTCAATCTTGAGGGATTAGCGGTGATGACCCACCTAGCTACTTCCTGCTGAATTGGGGCGTAGGTCCAGGTTAGAGGCATGAGACTGTTTAGCACTCATTTGGAAGTTTTTTTTTTTGTTCCCAGCTTCAGGTTGACATTTTGTATTATTAGAGCTTTTGTACCTTGTTTAACAGTTTGGAACAATATTTAAAGGTACATTAAGTATCTGACCAAAAGGATAAGAAGTATAGACAACCCAAATTTTAACAGTCCCTGAAAAAGTAGACTTAATCCTGTGGGGAATCCAACAAAACAGTCCTAAAAACCAGTCTGGACCTGGTACCTCTGGGGATATCTGCTGATAAGTGAAGTAGGTTGTTCTATCTCATTGAACCACTGTTCTTACTAAAACGATGATGTAGGTGGGCTCCCAAAGTTAGGCCTATATTATGTAAGTAAGTAACCAGGTATTTAATAAGTATTTCTAGAGAAACAAAAAGAAAAACAAAGTTAATGATTGGAGTAAATTATAAACCAATTTCTGGGCTCAGGGGATGGCCAGTCAAGAAGATCTCTAGATGTCAGTGTTGAAGCATCTCCTGCAGTTTAAAATGTCTCCAATGATGTTATCAGGCATTCAGGCAAACCTTCTAAGTGGCTTACACAGCAACAGGCATGAAGATTGCCCAAACATGGGCTGTCATGGTGCCTTCACTTAGGTTTATATCAAGTTAGGTTATATCAGCTTCAGTTTGCAAGGCTTCAGGAAAGAGGGCAGAATGAGTTCCCAAGGATTCCCAATGAAAATGATGGAAAAATTTGAAAATGTTAGTTTGGAGATTTGTAGCCAGATATTTGAAGAGACTAGAAGAATTTATGATCCAGTCCATTTAACAGATATAACAAAAACCTCAAAGACAGTTAACAGAACCAGAATTTAACATTTACAAATGTGTATTATAGTTTCTGTTGAAACATAATTTTTCTCTCTGAAATCACCCTCATTTTTATCAAAGATAGCCAAATTAAGACTCATTGGTTTGTAAAATAAGTCTAGTTTTAAAAAACTTGGCCCAATTATTTACATAAGTACAGAAAGAATAGCCATTGATCATATAGGCTCTTTTAAATCTGCTTTGCTGGAACTTTTTATAAGGAATCTCAGATTGAACCTTAAAGGCATCTCAAGGTCAGGAAAGCCAAGCCAAGGACTTGTCATCAGATTATTCCTGCAATACCTACATATTTGGATGAATTCCTCTCTTTTTTTGAGGTTCCCACAAATATTGAGGTTCCAGGTACCTGCCAGATAAGTGACCTTCCTTACTATCTGTAAGTTTGCAGTTTGGGAATTCTGTAAATAAGGTACCAGGCCAATATTTCCAGGTGGCTTTATTCCATAAAGTCCAATCTTCATTTCTCAAGAGCTATCTGGTCATTTCCAAGCCTGTATATGCTTTTTAAAATATTTTGTTCCAGTCAAAGCTTTGGTAATATAACCAATGTTTCCAATTGTGACCTGTTATAAAGAGAACAGATTACATTGAACTTATGCAAATAACTATATTGCCATGAAATAAGAATGTTCACTTACTAAGACTTTCCAAATTCTGGAGGGATCAGGTAGGGAGAAAAAGTTAAATATTTCTATTCTGTTTACAAAGGTATAAGTCATAGTTTCTTAAGAGAAAGAGAAAAAGTTTTTCTTAAACCTGGAAAAACAAAACATTAAAAAAATAAGCAATATCTTAAACAAAAGTTATAAAAATTATAATTATACTCATTAGTCCACTCAGTCCCGTGCAATGGATTTTTGATCTTTTTTGTGTGTGTGTGTGAGGAAGATTGTCCCTGAGCTAAAATTCAATGCCAATCCTCCTCTTATTTGCTGAGGAAGATTGGTCCTGGGGTAACATCCATGCCCATCTTCCTCTACTTTATATGGGATGCTGCCACAGCATGGCTTGGCAAGCAGTGTGTCAGTGTGCATCCAGGATCTGAACCTGCGAACCCTGGGCCACCAAAGTGGAGCACATGCACTTAACCTCTGCACCACCGGGCTGCCCCCAATTGATTCTTCATCTTAATCCTCTGTTAGCAGTTTTACGAAGTCAACAATTTCTTAGAATTTTGTAATTTCTTACCCAGTTTAGTTTTATGATCTGAAAGTTTATCAGAAAGCTGTATTCTAGAGTGTCAGAGTCCTTTCCATGAATCTTTCTGAATATGAAACATATTTTTCAAAAGCATTAAAGTAGCACAACTATCTATAAACAAGACCCCAAAATGGCAATTGGCAAAGAAATTTGGTTAATTTTGTGACAAACAGCACTTTAAAATAATGAGCAGAATTATGACTGATAACCAGGACAGATCAGAATTTTAGTAATCTTATACAATTTTAAAATACCTACATTGATAACATTTACAAACATAATATCATAGTTTCATGAAACCACGTTTAGCTATCCATTTAAACAAGGTTATAGTTAAAAATTTTTAGGCAAATGCAAAAAATTAAGTGTTATTTGAAAAACCTTAGCACCTGTGATTAAAGATCTGATAAAAACAACATAGGAAATTTATTTTGATAAAACATAAAATTCCTACCCTTCTGGTAGACTACTCAAAGAAGAAAACTTTTATAATCTCTTTACCAAGAGCAGATTAAAAGTTTAAGAAAATTATCTTTCTAAGAGAGAGAAAGCCAAATGTTAGCTTTGTTCCAGCTTAATATTTATTTTAATCTTAGCCAACTTGACCATGTACAAAACTCCTCAGAGTGTTACTTCCACAAATCTTCTGTCACTTGCTTTTGATGACAAATTTTCTAACAGAGATAAAAGGTCTGCATCATATCCAACGCTGATAACTCTGAAAACATATTTATTTTAATTCAACCAACAAACTTAAAAAAGCTTTCATTTACCAAAGGTCATTTTATATTATGTTAACTTGAAAGAAATGTGGCCTAGATCTATTACATTCGGAAATAACTTATGAAAGTGTTTACTCCAAGCCAACTAAATAGAGCTCCTTTAGAAACTATACCATCTGGAGGCAAACAAATACACACAGACAGATAAACACAGAGATCTTCAAAATTTTATCCTGTTCTCAGGTACAAAACTCAAAAGAATAGTTAGATCCAAACTATTTTTCTAGCAGGTGGGTCTGCTCAGATGGCCAAAAATATTTATTAAAGATTCTTTTCTTTTGCTGTAAGGTCTTTTTATGGCTGTTTATGAAATAACTTCATCTTTTAGAAGTTTCTGTATACTAATCAAAGATTGCATCTCACTGTGAGAGGTTTTGAATCCTCTCTTTTAAGGGTGACATTTAAGGTGGACTCTGAAACAGAAGTTCCCCAGCATGGCCTTTACAATTCCAAATTATCCCAAAAGTTTACTTATTTTCACTTGCTTAATTTTAGATTTTAGGAATTTGGGGGGAGTTGAAGTGGGGGAGCTCAGCAAGAGGAGAGAGGAGGCCCAGATTCAGCTTCCTAGGCAGGCACGTTTAATTATTTAATTATTTTCTTTTAAAGAGGCAGTACGGTATTTCTGATTTCATCTAGAAGCCTCAAAACATGAAAATAGTCTTTTCCATGGTTGTTTAACTTTGTAGCTGGCCTTTTCCAATTGCATATGTAAATATACCAGTTTGGGTAAACTGAAATTGTCCTATTTTGTCCATTTTAAAGTGAGATCTCCTTTAGCATGTTTAATTAACATGGCCTGAAGGGTGGATTTATACACTCTTACAATATCAGGCAGGGGAAATGTTCCTTTTCCCCAGTGAGACACAATGTCTAGCCCCCTAACATAATCTATAATACAATCCGACAAAAGAGATGTAATCATTTTACATAAAGCCCATTTAAATATTTTAACTTTTATAAAATTTTATCTTGATTTTATCACTCTTATACCTCTAATACAACTTTTATTAGGGTTCCATTAACAACTTTCAGTATTACAATGCTGTATAGGGGAAGCATTCCCAGACAGACATAACATTCGTTTCACAAAAAAAACACATTCAGGAAAAGTTGACACAACCTCTTTATATAATATTAGCTTAAACACTTTAATCTTTATAGTCTTATCAACCTGAGGAATCTGTTGCCACAAACAATTGTTGGTCATATTTTTTTTTAATCGTGATTTATGCTTTCCGGCTTTTTAAATTTTTCAAACTGGGGTGAATAGAACAGGCCTGTCTGAGGTCCTTTAATGTCGGGGGGCCATTAATGGTCCCTTTAGCCCACCGAACCTCAGGCAGTGTTCCATCCAAACCTGTGTTTTAACCTCATTTATGTCTATTTTATTTATCTTATTTTTCTTTTTTTGATAACCAACTGAAGATTTCCATCCTACTGAGATGAGTCCTGTGACTCTTTCCTTTTTGATTCCTCTTTGTTTTTTCCCCTTTAATATTTGTCTTGTCAGGCTGGCCCAGTGGCATAGCAGTTAATTGCACGTGCCTCACTGCAGCAGCCCAGGGTTCGTGTGTTCAGATCCTGGGCGCGCACTGACAGACCACTTGTCAGGCCATGCTGTGGTGGCATCCCATATAAAGTAGAGGAAGATGGACACAGATGTTAGCCAAGGGCCAAGCTTCCTGGGCAAAAAGAGGAGTATTGGCATCAGATGTTAGCTCAGGGCTGATATTCCTCACACACACACACACAAAAATTTGTCTTATTTACCTTATTATTATTCCTTTTTAACTTTTTAACTCCTCTAAAAATTTTCAGCTTGTTGAGGAGTCCCTTTTTTTCTCTCTCAGCTTCCTTTCACTCCTCTGTTAACTCAGTGCCTTCATTAGTATCTGTAAGACCATGAATGGAAGCTGAAACCCTGAGTTTAATTAAGTTCCTAAGACTAGTTATTGTATTTTCTTCTTATAGGTACCAATAAAGCAGTTGTTTATGATGAAAGCTCTCTAAAACTTTTCCATTTTAAGGATCCACTGTTTGGCCATGTGGTGTTACAAAAGAAAATCATTCCTTTTTAGACATTGGCTTATAACTATAATTAGACCAGTTATTCAAAATTTGCCCCAAGGGGCTTTTCCAGGGAACTGATGGTGAACTTCCCATTATTACACAAAGTTGACACATCCCACATGTACACATAGACACAGAAACAGAAACGAGCACCGGAAAAAAACAGACACCAGTGAACTAGTTTCTGGATTTCAGGTCAAGTTCCACAACTATTCCCACTCCGAGTGCATGCCCAGATGGTCCTATTGGACCCCAGATGGCCCTGCCATAAGCAGAAGGACCCCAGATGGCCCTGCTGTAAGTGGAAGGACCCCAGATGGCCCTGCCATAAGCGGAAGGACCCCAGATGGCCCTGCTGTAAGTGGAAGGACCCCAGGTGGAGGGGAAGGAAGTTCTGGGCATCCCCAAGGTGACTTACCAAAGTTCAGATTGAGTTTGTTGACTCACCAGAAGCAAAAACAAACAAACAAACAAACAAACAAACAATTCTAAGGCCTGTTTCCTTGCCATAAGAAAATGTGCCTAGGGTCAGCAGTGCCAGGTCAGATGGAAACTACTGGGGGCAGTCCCTGGGGCAAATCACCTAGGCAGCTGCTGGACTGCTTCTCAGGAAATCCGAGTTGGCCTGCGGCCACAGACCCACAGGCAAAGAGCCTCCTGGCTGGCTCTACAAATCATTGCCGGATAGATATCCAGGTTCTCTACCCACCACACAAGAGGGGCCAAATAAAACTGGAACACCAGGCTTATGGCAAGGAAAGAGTTTTTATTTTGGGTGATGTCAGCCGGGAGACGAGGGCTCTCAAATTTGTCCTATCTTCCTGAAAGATGGGGGGTAGGGGCTTTAAAGGTTGTGAGGACTGTGGCTGCGGGTAGGGAGGGGGAGCCTGGGGCCTTGCTGGTCAGCGCTTTCCCCCCAGCCTGCATTTGGCCTGTGAGGCTGCTGGCAGGGAGGAGGAGGGCGAGATGAGGAAATCACAGGTGGGTGTAACTCAATTGTCTCTGTCTCCGTGGTGGGGGGTGGATTTTGGCACCAGGAAGTTGAGGAGTTGAGGTCTGAGAAGCTTTAGCTTGTGGATATCAGTTTCCCTGTAACAAACCTCAAAAACTTGTAATCAGCCACAACTTCAGTGTGAGCCCAGCTTGAGGCCACCTGGACTTTTAACAATTTGTAACTTGTATCTGCCTTGTGAAGTTCAGGGATACAAAAGTTTAAAAAACTGATATTTACATATGAATGTAACTTAGAGAAGCAGGGATAGAGGATGAGTGCTTTTGGTTTTAACCCCATATACGCTGGGTTTAATATAGGGGAACTGATATCGGGGCCAGCATCAGGCTCAGAAAATGAGTCAAAATCAAAAGAGACGGTGGAGGCAGCCCTGCAAGAGATTGGACTCCAAAACTCCATCCAGACCAGGAATTTGAATACGGCAAAAATTTATATTCTTCCCTATCCTTATCTTTATGTCTTCATCTTTGGAGTTCCCACCAGGATAAGCATTCCCCCCACTAGTATATTTCTTTCCCACAGCACTTACCAACTCCGCTGGCTCACTGAGGTGGATTCTTTGTGACACTGGCTCTGTTTCTTGCCTCCCTGGCAGGCAAATATAAAATCTTTGATCTCTGGAAACTCAAGGAGATGGAAACAGGTACTTAGAGTTGAATAATGTATCTGGGAGGTACCTGAGAAAGGTGGGCTGAAGGTCAGGGGAAGACGTGAATATTGACCTTGGGGAGGAGGACAAGAGGGGATGGTTTCTCAGACCTTGTCAGCCAATATGGAGTTACTCTATCCTTTTCTTCTCTAGTTAGTTCAGCTCCTGGGGGTGGCAGATTTCCCTCATTTTATCATAGTCGCTTTGACCCTGGCCACATTTTTATGAATGACAGGTAAGGGCTCTGTAACTTCTTTTTACTGTGTTAGTATAATTGGGTCTCTTTTGCTCTGAGGAGCTTCTCTTTGTTTCTTTATTTATTTGTTCTGGCTTTTCCCTCAACACTGCACAACTCAACTCCTAAGGAAATGGAGTCACCTTTTCTAAAATCTTGCATGAAGGATCCCAGTAAATGAGTACCGAATTTTTCACGTAATAAAATCAAACCAAACAGAACTCGGTCAAAGTGAGTCTCCTCCTCTTTCCACAGAGCATACGATTGGTGGTTTCAAGACAGCAATTAATTTCCCATTTCTCCAAGAAGTATAATACTGTTTCTCTCTCTAATCTGTTGTTTATGGCTCACACAGGCCTTGTCAAACTTTTATAGCTGAAAAGCATATTGTAATGAATTTCTCCAATTTTATCCTACAAAAAGAACCAAAAATTACACTTAAATTTAATAAATATCGGGAAACTTGATGCTTTTTTATTCTGCAACCATTTAAAAATTCTTCTAGAATAAAATCATTTTCCATGAGAACGAATTTATTATCTCAGTTCAGAGTGATACATTTTACACCACATTTAGGGATTTTGGAACAGAGTAAAACTGTAGTGATAGAATCCAGAAGGTATCTCTTCTGAGAGAAAAGTAGGGGGAACAGGAATGATAAGCTAGAAAAGATCTAAGAATATATGGCAGAGTAATACAGTCTCTATCATTCACTCACTCATGTGCTACTAATCATTGTGTAAAGATCTTATGAACAAGATGGGTATATTAGAAATAAAATAGAGAAAATTCTTAGGGGATTTTGATAAAGATAACATTATCTCCTAAAATACACACTAATTTCAAAGAAGTCTGTCATCCACCATCAAGTCTACATGTTACCAGTGTGAGGGGATAGGACAGACTGGCATTCAGCACTCATGTATCTCTCCTTCTGGGTTGTGTTTCTGTACTATTGAGGATTTTAATTGGAAAACTATATTTCTCAGGTTCATTAAATCTAGAGATTCAGGTGTGATTACTGGTCAATTGATCAACTGTACACACAAGAGATTTAGAAGTCAAAGGTGAGACAGATGCTTTAGTCATGTTTTAGTAATTCTTCTGCCAAGTGTGACTGGAGAGGCATTGGGTTGTTGGAAAGAGTGGAGGCAAATTTCCCTGCCAGTAGTTTCATGGTTATCAAGGGATGAGGTGACTATTCTTTGTTGACAAGTCTAGACGGGCAAGCATAGTGAGTCCTGAGCTGACACTTATAACAATAATTCCCTCTACCAAGATCGCAGAAAATGTGGCATGTTTGTGAAGTAAACCTTCTTAATAATAGAAGAATTATCAATTTACTTATCTTGCTTGTTTTTCAGTGTTGTTCTGGGAGTCATTCCCAGTATTTGAATGAAATACCACCAGCACATTCAACAATTTTGTTAGCACATACTTACAATGTTTCTGCACAAAATGCTTAAAGGTATTTCTATTTAAAGAAAATAACACAGGAGAGAAGTCAAGATGGTGGCATAAGCAGACTCTGAACTCACCTCCTCCAGCAGGCACAGCCAATTTACAACTACTCGTGGAAAACTTACCCTTGAGAGAGAACTGAAAACTAGATAAGAGGTACTCCTGCAACTAACGGCCATCCTAATTGAGGTGAAAGAGGCAGAAATTCCCTTCTGGAGAGAAAAAATACCACCTTCGTAAGCCGCCAGCTTCATGGCCTCCCGGGAGCAGCCCAAAGTTACACAGCCCTCCCTGGAGGAGTGGGGCCCTGAGCCCAGGACCACTCCCACTGTAGGCATTTTGTGGACCCAGCACAATCAAGACAAGTGGCCTAATATCTGACTTTGCCTGCTACTAAAGCATTGCGGAGTACTCCCAGAAAAGCTGGTTCACAAAGAAATTAAAACCAGCTCTTAAAGGTCCCACGCGCAAACTCACCCGTTTCAGAAAGCAACCTAAAATCACCAGAAAGAAAGGTGCACAGTGCTTTGGTGAAAAGAGACTGACCTGATAGGCTCTGAGTGCATCTCAGTGAGAGGTGAGACCTCTACAGGGACTGGGACATTGGCAGTGGCAATTGTTGTGGCCTGGTGTGGGCGTGCTGACACAGATACCATTGGAGTTCTCCCTGGGGCCTGCTAGTCCAGAGTCTGCCCCACCTACTAGAGCACTGATTTAATCCGGCTCACCCAGGGCAGGCAGTCCACCCTAGGGACTGGCCCCACCCAACAACAAGCCCTCAGGGAATGTGTGGGTCTGCATAGATTGGTGACTGGATTCTGTGCAGCCTGGTGACTGAGCCCACTTCAGTGGGGCAGGGCATGTGCAAGGAGCGGGTGGAGAGTGTGGGGTGGTGGTGTAGTGTGTGGGGATCCTGCCATGGAGAGACTGGGTCCACTTAAGTAGGTCGGGGCAGGCACATGGGGCAGGACTGTGTTGACTGTGTGTGTGGACCTGTGGGCGGTGGGACTTGTCAGCTGCAGAAGACTTTTGCTTCTCAAAGACCCACATAGGGGGTTTGTCCCACCTTCCAAAGCCTGGAACAATTGGGTGCTCCCGTGCCTGAAGCCAGCCCCACCCAACTGCAATCCTAAGAGAGCTGACAAGAGACGTAAAAGCTGGAGGCATATAGCAATTGTAAGCCCCTGAGCCTAGCAACCTGCTATGCTGTGGTCTACTCACTTAAAAGAAATACTGTACGCAAATGTACTATTAGAACTTGCAGCCAACTGTGCTGGGGCTCTCCACACCCGATAAAGAGAATGAAGGGCCCACAACAACTACAAACAGCTGAGCATTACAACAGCTGGCCAGGAGCATAACTCAGCCTCCCTCGGCACCTACAGGGAGAGCAAACACGTCACAACAGAAGGACACATGTAGCCCACATAGGGGTCACTCCTGGAACATTGAGAACTGAGGGAAGCACACTGAAGACCTCCTAAGGCAACACTTATATAAGGTCACCTCTCCAAGAGTAGGAGACATAGCTGACCCACATAATACATATACACAAGCACAGGGAAAGAGGCAAAATGAGGAGGCAAAGGAACACTTTCCATGTAAGGGAACAGGACAAAACCCCAGAAAAGGAACTAAGTGAAACAGAAATGAGCAACCTACCTGAAAGAGAGTTCAAACAACGAGTGTTAAGGACGCTCACTTATCTGGGGAGAAGAATAGATGAACTCAGTGAGAATGTCAACAAAGAAATGGAAGATATAAAAAAGAACCAATCAGAAATGAAGAAAACGATACTGGAAATGAAAAATTCACTAGAGGGACTCAAAAGCAGAGTAGAGGATACAGAAGAATGGATCTGCGAGCTGGATGAAAGACTAGAAGAAATTACCCAAGCTGAACAGATAAAAGAAAAAGGAATTAAAATGAGTGAGGACAGTCTAGGGGACCTTCTGGGACAACATCAAGCGCACTAACATCCGTGTTACAGGTGTCCCAGAAGGTGAGGAGTGAGAAAAAGGGGGAGAGAATCTATTTCAAGAAATAATAGATTAAAACTTCCCTAACCTAAGGAAGGAAACAGACATCCAGGTACAGGAAGCACAGAGAGCCCCAAACAAGATAAACACAAAGAGGCCCACAACAAGACACATCATAATCAAAATGCACAGAATTAAAGATAAAGAGAGAATCCTAAAAGCCACAAGAGAAAGACAAGTTACATACAAAGGAAACCCCATAAGGCCATGAGTGGACTTCTCAGCAGAAACCTTAAGGCTAGAAGAGAGTGGCATGATATGTTTAAAGGGCTAAAAGGAAAAAAATTTACAGCCGAGAATACTCTACCCAGCAAGGTTATCATTCAAAATGGAAAGAGGGATTAAAAGTTTCCCAGACAAGCAAAAATTAAAGGAGTTTGTCACCAAGAAACCAGTGCTACAAGCAATATTAAAGGGAAAGATTTAAGGGGAAAAGAGAAGAACACAAATAGGAAAAATTATCTATTTCCATGATAAGAGGGTAATGGATACAAATGCACAAAAAAGAGGTTAGATATGATATCAAAAACATAAAATGTGGGAGGAGGGGAGTTAAAGAGTACAGCTTTCAGACAGAGGTCAAACTAAAGAGACCATCAATTCTGTATAGAAGAAGAAAGGAACAGAGAAGGACTACTAAAAGGCTGAGAAAAAAAGTTAAAAAATGGCAGTAAGTACATACTTATCAATAGCTACTTGAAATGTCAATGGACTAAATGCTCCAATTAAAAGGCATAGGGTGGCTGACTGGATAAAAAAACAAGACCCATATATATGCTGCATACAAGAGACACACTTCAGACCTAAAGACACTCACAAACTGAAAGTGAAGGGATGGAAAAAGATACTCCACGCAAATGACAATGAAAGGAAAGCTAGGGTAGCAATACTCATATCAGAAAAAATAGACTTTAAAACAAAAACTGTAAAAAGAGACAAAGAAGGTCATTACATAATGATCAAGGGAACAATCCAACAAGAGGATATAACACTTGTAAAAATCCATGCACCCAATGTAGGAGCACCTAAATATATAAAGCAACTATTAACAGACATAAAAAGAGAAATAGACAATAACACAATAATATTAGGGGATTTTAACACTCCACTTAGTCCAATAGATAGATCATCCAAACAGAAGATCAATAAGATAACATTGGCCTTAAATGACACACTAGAACAGATGGAACTAGTAGATATATAGAGCATCTCACCCAAAACCCAAAGAATACACGTTCTTTTCAAATGCACCTGGACCATTGTCCAGGATTGATCACATATTAGGCCACAAAACAAGTCTCCATAAATTTAAGAAGGTTGAAATAATAGCAAGCATCTTTTCTGACCACAATGGTATGAAACTAGAAACCAACTATAGGAAGCAAATCAGAAAAGCGGCAAATACGTAGAGATTAAACAAAATGCTACTGAACAACGAATGGATCAATGAAGAAATCAAAGGAGAAATCAAAAAATACCTGGAGACAAATGAAAACGAAAATACGACATGCCAGAATTTATGGGATACACCAAAAGCAGTTCTAAGAGGGAAGTTTATAACAATCCAGGCCTATCTCAACAAACATGAAAAATCTCAAATAAACAATCTAACAATGCACCTAAAGGAACTGGAAAAGGAAGAACAAAGCCCCAGATAATAAAACTAAAAGCTGGGTCTTTGAAAAGGCAAACAAATTGACAAACCTTTAGCTAGACTCACCAAGAAAAAAAGAGAGAAGTCTCAAATAAGTAAAATCGGAAATGAAAGAAGAGAAATTACAATGGACACCTCAGAAATACAGAAGATTATAAGAGAATACTATGGAAAACTATATGCCAACAAATTGGACAATCTGGAAGAAATGGATAAATTCTTAGAATCATACAATCTTCCAAAACTAGATCAAGAAGAAATAGAGAATTTGAATAGACCAATCACCAGTAAGGAGATCAAAACAGTAATCAAAAATCTCCCCCAAAATAAAAGTCCAGGACCAGACGGCTTCCCTGGTGAATTCTACCAAACATTCAAAGAAGACTTAATACCTATCCTTCTCAAACGCTTCCAAAAAATTGAGGAGGGCAGAAGCTCCCAACTCATTCTACAAAGCCAACATTACCCTGATACCAAAACCAGAAAAGGATAACACAAAAAAAGAAAATTACAGTCCAATATCACTGATGAACATCGATGCAAAAATCCTCAGGTGAAACTGTCACTATTTGCAGATGACATGATTTTATATATAGAAAACCCTAAAGAATCCACCAGAAAACTTTTAGAAGTAATAAACAAATATGGCAAAGTTGCAGGATGCAAAATCAACATACAAAAATCAGTTGCATTTCTATACACTAACAACGAAGTAGCAGAAAGAGAAATTAAGAATACAATCCCATTTACAATTGCAACAAAAAGAATAAAATACCTAGGAATAAACTGAACCAAAGAGGTGAAAGATCTGTACACTGAAAACTATAAAATATTGCTGAAAGAAATTGACGAAGACACAAAGAAATAGAAAGATAATCCGTGCTCTTGGATTGGAAGAATTAACATAGTTAAGGTGTCCATACTTCCTAAACCAATCTATAGATTCAATGCAATCCCTATCAAAGTTCCAACAAGATTTTTCACAGAAATAGAACAAAGAATCCTAAAAATTTTATGGAACAGGAAATGACCCTGAATAGCTAAAGGAATCCTGAGAAAATTAAACAAAGCTGGAGGTATCACACTCCCTGATTTCAAAATATATTACAAAGCTATAGTAACCAAAACTGCATGGTCCTGGCAGAAAAACAGACACACAGATAAATGGAATAGGATTGAAAGCCCAGAAATAAACCCACACATCTATGGACAGCTAATCTTTGACAAAGGAGCCAAGAACACACAATGGAGAAAAGAAAGTCTCTTCAACAAATGGTGTTGGGAAAACTGGATAGCCACATGCAAAAAAAATGAAAGTAGACCCTTAGCTTACACCATACACAAAAATTAACTCCAAATGGATTAAAGACTTGAATGTAAGACCTGAAACTATGAAACTTCTAGAAGAAAACATAGGCAGCATGCTCTTTGACATCGGTCTTAGCAACATATTTTCAAGTGCCATGTCTGACCGGGCAAGAGAAACAATAGAAAAAATAAACAAATGGGACTGCATCAAACTAAAAAGCTTCTGCACAGCAAAGGAAACCATCAACAAAACAAAAACACAACCTAACAATTGGGAGAAGATATTTGCAAACCATACATTTGATAAAGGGTTAATCTCTAAAACATATAAAAAACTCATGCATCTCAAGAACAAAAAAACTAACAACCCAATTTAAAAAAAGGGGCATAAGAGCTGAACAGACATTTCTCTAAAGAAGATATACAGATGGCCAACAGGCACATGAAAAGATGTTCAACATCATTAACTATCACGGAAATGCAAATCAAAACTACAATGAGATATCACCTTATGCCCGTCAGACTGGCTATAATTAACAAGACAGGAAACAACATGTCTTGGAGAGGATGTGGAGAAAAGGGAACTCTCATACACTGCTGGTGGGAGTGCAAACTGCCACTATGGAAAACAGTATGGAGATTCCTCAAAACATTAAGGATAGAACTACCATGTGATCCAGCTATTCCACTGCTAAGTATTTACCCAAAGAACGTGAAAACACCCATGCATAAAGCACAAGCACCCTTGTGTTCATTACAGCGTTATTCATAATAGCCAAGACTTGGAAGCAACTTAAGTGCCCATCAAGGGACGAATGGATAAAGATGATGTGGTATATACACACAATGGAATACTACTCAGCCATAAGAAATGATGAAATCCAGCCATTTGTGACAACATGGATGGACATTGAGGGTATTATGCTAAGCCAAATAAATCAGAGGGAGAAGGTCAAATACCATATGATCTCACTCATTATGTACTAGATAATAACAACAATAAACACACACATAGAGACAGAGATTGGATTGGTGGTTACCAGAGGGGAAGAGGGGAGGGAGGAGGGTAAAATGGATAATTCGGCACATGTGTATGGTGATGGGTTGTAATTAGTATTTGGCTGGTGAACATGATGTAAGCTATGCAGAAATAGAAGTAGAATGACATACAGTTGAAATTTATACAATGTCATAAACCAATGTTACTGCAATAAACAAAAAATTAAAAAATAATAACAATAAGTAAAGAAAGAAAAAAAACAAAGAAAATAACTCAGACAGATAGACTATTCAATATTAGATTAGGTTATAAGAAACAATCCTTCCAAGATAGGAACAACCGAAGAACCAGGAAATATCCAGGACTGTATGAATCAAATCTCTCATCTCTCAAGCTGCAGCTCTGATGTGGATATGAACCAAAATAAGAGCCTGATCCTGCTGTTTGAGGAATTATAAAATAAGTTAAATTCATAACTTTGCCAGAAGTTTTAAGTAAAATTTAAGATATTGTTTGGAAAGAGAAACTAGAGAAAATGGGTACAAGTGGGTGGATTTGTGTGAATCAGAGTAATCATTCTCCAAACCACACACAGACATCACCACTGGCCAGGCTGTGTGTCATTGCCTATCTGAGGGGCAGCTGGTGTCTCACCTGGAGACACTGTAGTGACTTTACTGAGTGAGACATTCACCTTGAAAGAGGATTCCCACCTATCTCTTGCCCCATCTCTTCCCCTCTCATTAACTCCAGAATGAGATCTAGAGTCAGGTCTCAGGATATCACAGAGAGAAAAATTAAAAGTCTGAATAAGGAGAAGGCTGAGATATTAAAATAATTGTAAGATGTTTCTACTCTTAATTATAAAAGCTTGAAAAATATTGTCCTGTAAGTGCCTTACATTACAGTTTTTGATTGTAGTCTAAGTGCCTGAGATTAAGCTTTTGATGCTGAGGCATCCATTTCAAAAGACAACCATCTTGAATAAACATATTGGCAGCTGTGTGACACAGCTACTGGCCAAACAACCAGATAAGGAATTAGGCTGCTCCACCCATGAAGGTCTCACTTTCAGAACCCTGAGTAACCTAGACAATTGACCATTTGAGTGACACTACTTCTCTTTTCCTGTGACCTCATTCCCACTTTTATGCTTTAAATTAGCCAATAAAGAGTGAACCCATGTAATTCTGGACATCCCACCCTTGAGCTCTAATAAGGGCAGAGACCCATGTCCCTGCTTTTTTTCTCTGTCTCCTGTCGACCTTGCTGTGTGACCTTTGGGCATGCCTTGTAATGACCAGGACTTGTTAGTATTAAATCTTGTTCCTGAAAGTGCCCTGACGGTTGTTACTGAAGTGCATCCTGTGATTACAGTAAGAACCACAATGGTCAGTCCAGCCACACCATTGGCTCCAGCTGAGGAAATGTCTTGGGGGCTGGCTGAGTGATATGGGCCCAGGTGAGTGCCTCAGGCATTCCCAGCTGATAGCATCACTACCAATAGGCTGGGACCAACACAGCACTGGGAGACTACACTATAAGCCAGGTGAATCCAGATTTTATTACTCTTTCTCCATTAACTCTCCTGCCTTCCAGAGATCTAACCTCCCAGCACCTTATCCCAACCCTGAGTTAAAGTTTTCTCCAAAATCCAAGGCTGAGAATTCTTTGCTTAAGTCCCTTGGATCCTTAAAATATTGACTTGTAGTTGGGACACAACCCCTGATATCTCTAGAAAATTATTATAGCCCTCTTAACAAGAGGGATAACTTTATTACTTTAATACAAATCCTTTGACAGTACACCCTTTTGCTTCCTGACACTTTCGCCAAAACAATTAGGAATTTCATACTTAGATCACTAATTAAGAGCTACCATTTAGTCCCTCATTATGAAATGTTTGTTAAATGTAAGGGATATGTTTGTATATATTTCAATCCTCTCCCACTTTCTCTCAAGTTTCTATTCAATGAAAAAGATGACATTATGAATGAGTGTGTGTGCATGTATAACATTTACTTGACAGAAAATGTGTACAGATACACACACGTGCACATATACAGACAAAACCTTTCAGCCTTGAGTGTTTTCTTTGGGCACATAAGTATTTCCACACATTTCATTTATTCCTCACAACATCGGTCTGCTGTTATGTTTAGTATCCCAGGTAACCTTCAGAAATAAGACAACTGAAGTCAGAGATTAAAGTTTTAACAATCACAACATAAAATTATTAAAACTTATTCTGCACCTTCTTGCATTATATACAAATGGAACTATTCACTATGTACTCTTAATTTTTTTTGAGTTTGTACATTTTGACCGCCTTCAACCGTTTCACTCACCCCTACCCCTGCCTCTGCAACTATTAACCTACTCACTGTTCTGTGAGTTCATTTTGTTGTCATTTTACATTCCACATATAAATGAGATCATACAGTATTTGTCTTTCTCTCTCTGACTCATTTCACATAGCATAATTCTCTCAAGGTCCATGTACGTTGTCACAAATGGCAAGATTTCCTTCTTTTTTATGGCTGAATAATATTCCATTGTGTGTGTGTGTATATATATATATACATACACATAATGAAATATTATATATAGTTATCATATTTTCTTTATAAACATATATCATATTTTCTTTATCCATTCATCTGTCAAAAGGCACTTAGGTTATTTCCGTATCTTGGCTATTGTAAATAATGCTGCAATAAACACACAGGTGCATATATATATTTTTTTAAGTTAGTGTTTTTGTTTTCTTCAGGTAAACATCCAGAGGTGGAATTCCTGGATCGTATGGTTATTCTATTTTTAATTGTTAAAGGAATCTTCATATTGTTTTCCATAGTGGTTGCACCACTCCACACTTCCACCAACTGCACAAGGATTCCCTTTTCTTCACAGCCTTGCCAACAGCCATTATTTCTTTTCTTTTTATAAAGTCATTCTAACAGTTGTGAAGTAATGTCTCATTATGGTTTTGATTTGCATTTCCCTGATGATTAGTGACATCAGGCACCTTTTCACACATCCGTTGACCATTTGTATGTCATCTTTGAAAAAATGTCATAATTTTGTGTAGCTCTTTTAATTCAGGAAACTGTACACTTTTAATATGTGCAGTTTATTGTGTGCAATTATACTCCAATAAATTAGTTAAAATTTAAAAATTCTAGTGGTGCATGACTGAGGGTTGGCTCTAGAGCACAGCTAGCTGATTCACACCTGACAGGGGTGGGAGATAAGCCTCATCACTGGGAAGAAAACAGAGTGTCATATATAGATTTAGAAACAGTGGAATTATATTAAGGCAGTTCATATTTGATAAACTCATTTTTTTCTGTAAATTAGATTAATCTACATATATGAATGGAGTAAACTTGACATATATTGGTTGAAGAGAAGTGTACTACAGCTGCATACAACAACATGGATGAGATTTAGAAACACGAAGTAGAGAATCACAGCTGACTATAGACTCATGAGGATCCCAGCAGTAGTCAGAACAGCTCTCCAAAATAAAAGCAGTATATTTCCATTTGCTTTTAGGATAGCTTGTTATGCAGCAATTGCTAACTGATACAATAACAAAAGCAAACAGAACTGATGGCCCTTATAATAATGTGCTTCTTCTCAAGCTAGGCATTTGTTCTGATATTTGAAGAGAGCATTTATGACTACTCAGTTATTGAAGGTTTTTTTCAGATATCTGTACTAAAATGTGACTCCATCGAGGTTCCCTTCATTAAACAGGAGAGGCTGGAAGGAGCGGCATGGTTGGGCAAAACTTGTGACCCTGAATCATATGACTGGACAAGAATTCAAGCTCTCTGGTGAGTTATCCTTTGATCGTAAGGATATATATAAATATTATTGATACTAGAAGAGGGGAGATATTTCATTTAGAGTAATGGAAGGAATCATTTGTAGGTAGCACTGGAAGTTTTCAAGTAGAAAAAGCAAATAATTCAATAAAAAACCCACAACATGCCAATCAATCCTTTACTCCAATGAAAAACTCTCTTACACATGAATATTAATCTTCCATACTTCAATGAGCAGAGTGTAGCACAAAAAAGAAATTTTTACTTAGTAATACAAAGTATAACTTAAAATTTTACTTCGTCGTATTTCCGTTTGTCCCCGAATCAAAGATACTAAGTCTATTTATTCAAATTTGTGTTTCTGTGTAGAGTCTATTTGGAGACATGCATTTGGTAATTATTTTGCCAGTCACTATGGTAGGCACTGTGGACACAGAGCTGAATAAGAGGACATGATCGTAATGAGGAGAATAAAAATCAGTGACCAGCTATAATACACACTATATGTTAAAATCTACATTATCACGAAGAGCAGTTAAGGTAGTGACAACAAACAATGATGCACTTAAATGTGAAAACCGTGCTCTCAGAGTTTCTCATGTTATAAAATTTTATAAATCGCCTTGGTTGTCAATTGTAGTTATTATTTATATGAGTAATGCAAATCATGACTATTCTTTCAGTAAAATAGAATCAAAATTACCTGGGATAATGTATGTCATTTGAGAAAAATATTATTCCGAAGAAATCCATGTTGCCCAATGAAAAAAAATGAGATTTCCCAAATAGTTCTGATCAAAAGTTGGGAAAAACTTCGTGAAGAAAGAAAAAAGATAAATGGAAAAACTGTCCATATATGTGACTGAGCAGATAACTTAACAATATAAGTTACTTAAGTTGTATGAAAAAGTTGAAGTCAAGAAATGGACCCTTATGGACATAAATAGAAGGAGGAAGTTCTACTTGCACAATCTGATTTAAAAAAAGCAATTTTGGCTCTGTAGATTTAGCTCTGCAATCAAGTGCACTTCATCAACCCAAAAGAATTATCCCATTTATAGCTGCCATCCCAAAGAATGTTTTCAGAGCCCTCTTTATGTCTTTCTTCCTCAGGCTATAGATAAAGGGGTTCAGCATGGGTGTGACCACGGTGTACATCACTGAGGCTGTTGCACTTGAGTGTGAGCTGTGGCTACTATCAGAGCTAAGGTACACTCCTAGGGGCATAAATAAAATAAGGAGACCACTGAGAGATGAGATGCACAGGTGGAAAATGCTTTATATTTCCCCTGAGCTGATGAGAATCCATGTATGGTGAAAACTATTATAGAGCATGAGTAAAGGATACCAGTCAGGGAACCAGCACCCAGCAGCACTGCTGTAAAATATATGATCATATTGTTAAGAAAGTTGTCAGAACAGGCAAGCTGGACCACCTGACAGACTTCACAGAAAAATTGAGAGATTTGTGAGTCTACACAGAAGGACAGACCCAACACCATTAAGCTTTGTAACAAGGAATTCAGGACACTTATGATCCAGGACACCAGAACCAGCAGTACACAGAGCCGGGGGTTCATGAGGACTGTGTAGTGCAGGGGGAGGCAGATGGCCACAAGAGAATCATAGGCTATCACAGCCAAGAGAAAGTCATATAATCCTGCAAAGAGTATGTAATAATACATTTGGGTGATACAGCATACATATGTTATAATTCTGCTCTGCGTCTGGATGTTCCGCAGCATCTTTGGGATGGTGGTGGAGGAGAAACAGATGTCCACAAAGGACAGGTTGGAGAGGAAGAAGTACATGGGTGTGTGGAGGTGGGAGTCAAAGATGGAAGGCAGGATGATGAGCAGGTTTCCACACACAGTGACCAGGTACATGGAGAGGAAAAGCCCAGATATGAGGGGCTGCAGTTATGGTTCCTCTGAAAATCCCAGAAGAAATTCTGGAAAATGTGTTTCATTCCTTGATTCCACTTGTTGGAGGTGACTACCACAAATAGAAAAAATACATGACTAACTTTCACACAAGAAAGCATTAGTAATACAGAATAAATGCTATATTTATATTTTAGAATCAATAAATTAATCTCAATATATTGTGCATGGCCTGGTCCCCACTAGGGCATCCCTAGTGCTGTTTCTCTTCAGGAATTCGTTTTCCACTGTCAACTTGTTCCTCCAGCATAATGTATCCTACTGTTTTGTTGAGTATCTTTCATGCATTTGAGGAAGATACATTGAATATAGACCAGGTTCCAATCACTGTTCTGAGAATGGAATGCTGAGAAACAAAAGCCCTTCATCCAAGGATGGAGAAAAATATAACCCAGTAAAAATAATATTATAACTTATCAGCTGGTGACATATACTATGATGAAAAGGAAAACACGTAGAAAGGAGAAAGTGGATGAGGGATTAGTTTTTATTGGGAGTTGAGGCAAGACCTGCAAACAAGGTGGCATTTTAACAGACACCTGAAAGAAGGAACAGCCAGTGCAAAGGCCCTGAGGAATACGATTGTTTTAGAGAGTCAGGGCTCAAAATTAGCCAGTATGTTGAGGGAAATAAGCAAGAGGCAGAGTGAGGAGATGGTGTCAGAGAATGATGAGGAATGAGGTGGCCTCCTTGCTGCCGCTGAAACCTCAAGACACAGAGAGTCCCTTGTCCACACTAGGTAAACCTTGCACATTATTAATCTGGTTTCAAAGACATCCTGTGAATTAAAAGGAATCTCCTCCTTAGTACATTCTCTTGATTGAATAATGTCTCCTGTGTTATAAGGGTCACCTTGGAATATATGAATCCAGGTGTCCCTTCTCTGAGGACTGCTTTCAGTTCACAGGGGTCTCACACACACCCCAGACAGCACACCATGGCCTCCTCTTCTGTGTTACTTGTCAGAGTCTCGCTTCTCCCTGCCTCCCTCACTGTTTAGGATATAAGTGGATACAACTCAAGCTTTCCATAACAAGTGTGTTTCCCCTAAAGAATTTAGAAATGGTACCCAGATATTCCTATTTAAAGTCTCCCATGGACAAATAAACTTGGGGCTCCATCTTGGAATTACCATTTTCTGCCCTTTACTTAAAGAAACATAAACAACCTGTTAAATAAACATAAAAGTGAGAGGAGAATGAAATGAACATGAGGAAGAAAAAAGATCTGTTAAGCTCAGATGATCCTTGAGAGTCTGTGAGAAAGAAAAAGATGCATTGGTTTCTTGTGGCTATCCCAACATTAATTACATCCCCTTGATGCCCAGCAAAAATAATAGAGAAGAAAAAATACATTTGTCCCAAAGACAAAAGTAGTGATAAATTTATGATATGAGACACCTTACTGATTGAATATCCCAAGTGAAACTGACCAAAGAAAACAAACCAGTAATTCACAAAAGGAAATATTATACAAAATAAACAAAAGTTGTCTATATTTAATATCAAGCAGTAGAAGACTTGTTTTTCCTGTGCCTATTCTACGTTTATTCGACCATTTAGTTTTTATGTGGTTGGGTGGCAGATGAGGTAAGCCGCTTTCTCACTTCTCTTATGTGGCATCTTTTCTTTGTTTTTCCTCTACTTTCGGTTTTGTTGTCTTTTTTGACAAATCTATTGGGCACACTCTAGTCCTGGTTATAGTCATCACCCAACATGCAAAACTCTCCACAGACTGTGCTCTATAAGATCCCGCATTCACTGTGACAATTCCACCCTCCTACACTGCGTAAATTTCTTCCTGTAATTTATCCCTGAGCACCTTATGTCACACCAAATTTATTTCATGGCACTCTGACTTGACTATATAATGCAAGATCCAAACAAGCAGGGCTTCACCAGTGTTGTTCACCTTCATATTTTCACAAATGTATGTGAGTACATGTGCACTTGTGTGGGAACAAATTTAAGTAAACAATACATTATGATGTATTTCACATTCATCTGCAAAAGGAATTGCAGAGAGAATGAAACCAGGTTAAATAGGGTGGCTTCAAAGCAAATGTAGTAAAAACAATTGAGTGGAGCATCAAAAACTAACTGAAACAAGATATAAAATAGCAATAATTCAGTGACGTCAACGTGCATCAAAAATTAAATTGGCAAAGGCATATATATAAAAGAATATAATATCTAATGATCCTAGAAATTATTGCAAATAGAAGATGCTCAGTTATTATTTGTTGAATGAATCAGGAATTAGGTCTTACTATATAAGTACATTTCATATATGGTAAGGTTGTATTTCAATATATTAGAAGAGATTGGATTACTGAAAAATTTGGCAAAATGGATATTGAACTGGAAGACAATGAAGTTGATCTCCACTCAGTCATATTACAAAAAAATCGGGGCTGGCCCCATGGCATAGTGGTTAGGTGCGTGTGCTCTGCTGTTAAGGCCCGGGTTCAGATCCCGGGCGTGCACCAACGCACCGCTTGTCAGGCCATGTTGTGACAGTGTCCCATATAAAGTGGAAGAAAGTGGGCAGGGATGTTAGCCCAGGGCCAGTCTTCCTCAGCAAAAAGAGGAGGATTGGCATGGATGTTAGCTCAGGGCTGATTTTCCTCACACAAGCAAAAAAAACTCATAGGGATTACCTACTCACTGTAAGAGCAATCAATACTTTTTAGATGGACATCTAGAAAACTACATATTAAAATCTGTTGCCTTAATTAAGGTGGGCCAAATCACCTTAATTAAGGCAAGAAAACTCAGAAGTAAGAAGATAGACATATTTAACTAAGTAAAGTGTAAAAGATTTTCATGGCCAAAACATCCCCTAAAAGTCAGCAAAGACAATAATATTTCTTTTTTTTTTTGGTGAGGAAGATTGGCCTTGATCTAACATCTGTGCCCATCTTCCTCTATTTTGTGTGTGGGATTCTGCCACAGCATGGCTTGATGAGCAGTGTGTAGGTCTGCACCCAGGACCTGAACCTGTGGACCCCAGGCCACCAAAGCAGAGTGTATGAACTTAGCCATTACACCACCAGGCTAGCCCTGAGACACAATAATTTAAAAAATTCATTTGAAATATTGATAATGGTAGAATAATAGGCATATAATCTATGGGCATATAAAATTAATAGGCAATTCAAAGTGGTGATCAAATATATAAATCTTTGATAAAACTCAGTAACAGTTTAGAAAACAAAAAGAAATCTCTTTCACACTCACCAGGATGGGGAAACCTTAAACAGCTCTCACATTGACTGAGGTTGGAATGGGGTTGAGTAGCAATGGGGTACTCTAATTTTTCTGATAGAAATGTAGTGTTAAAACTTTGGGGAAACAATCTAAAGACACCTCTAAATATTAAAAGTACTCAGGGTTTCTCAATCTCAACACTATCAACATTCTGGGCATGATCATTCTCCATGATGTGGTCTGTCTTGTGCATTGTAGGATGTTTAGGGCATCCTTGGCCTCTTCCTACCTCTCCCCAGGGTGACAGTCAAACAATTTTCCAAACATTGCTCAGTGTCCCCTGGGGGACAACATAGTGTCTGGTTAGAACAATGGTTTAAACTTAATTCCAAAATATTTTTGTAGCATTGGTATAATAGCAATGTAGAGACCCTTCACAGTACAAGTAGCACAATTACACCGTGAAATATTATGAAGCCTCTGAAATAATAAATCATCATTACAGTAGTTGATTGGAGGCAAGTCCATAAGGTATTATTGAGTAAGAAGGATAAGTGGGGATGAGGGAAAAAAAAAAAAAAGACTGCTATGTAAAGATAGAAAAGATATAAAGATATAAAAAAGACTAAAATATAAAGATCATTTATGATGTGCACAGGATTCTATTCATGCATTTTATAAAAGTATACGAATATGCATGTGTGCATGTTATAGAAACAAGTTTATTTTGAAAGTAATAACTTACAGAAACAATGTCAGGGAGAATGAATGAGGTGAAGTACAGTTGTTTCAAAACTACTGTATGTAACAGAATTGAATGAAAATCTGCAAATAACATATAAGGACATAAAATACAATAATTTCATAGTATCAACATTGGTCACTAATTCAAGACTAAATTGCCAAAATCTTGGAAATAAAATAATATAAAAAGATATTTTTATATGGGCAGGAAGCAGTATCTAAGTTATAATTTTATCTTACATAAAAATATATGAATTATAATACATTTATGGAGGAAATAGGTTATCTTTAGTCATATGGTAAAAAAAAATTCTTAATGATAAATGCCTTCCAAATGCCTAGGCTGTTGTGAGTTTTAGGAATAGATCTAGTCCAAAAACCCCTAAAGGAAAATAAATAACAGAGATATGAATACAAGTCTGAAATATTTATAAAGAGTGATTTATTAATGGAAGTTTCTACCTTTTAACTAATTTCATCCATTTCACCCACACCCCAAACTTCTAGTTATAAAATAAATAAGTCCTGGGTCTGTAATGTACATCATGTTGACTATACTTGATAATACAGTATTGTACATTTGAAAGTTGCTAAGAGAGTGGATCTTGAAAGTTCTCATCACAAAAAAATTACAACTATGTATGTTGATGGATGTAAACTAGACTTGTGATCATTTTGCAATACATACAAATATAAAATCATTATGTTGTACAAATAAAATTAATATGATGTTATATGTTAATTGTACCTCTTTCTGATAGCCTCTTATATCCATTAGTCTATGCAGGTTCCATCCCTTTCCTCTTCCCTTTCTATGCTTTTGTCATCACAAATTATTCTTTTTTGTGTTGTGAGTTTGTGACCAAACTGAGGTGTTTGCAGTTGTTTTTGATGTTTCCTTTCCCTTTATCCTTTATTTTATAATTAAGTTTTTGCTAACCTATTCTGATACAGAACTACAATTTTCTGATTTTGTCTATTTATTTGCTTGTTCAAAACTTTGTAAACCTTTGTTTTTTTGTTTCAGGTAGGAGGGCTCACTTCATCATTTCTTGTAAGGCAGGTCTAGTGGTGATGAACTCTCTCAGCTTTTTTTAATCTGGGAAAGCTGTTATTTCTCCATCATATCTGAAGGGTAGTTTTACTGGGTAGAGTATTCTTGGCTGATAGTTTTTGTCTTTCAGTATTTCAAATATACCATTCCACTCTCCTCTGGCCTGTAAGGTTTCTGCTAAGAAATCTACTGAAAGCATGATGGGGGTTCCTTTGTAGGTTTTCTTCTCTCTTGCTGCCCTTAATATTTTTTATTTGTCATTGACTTTTGCCAGATTTAATATTATATGCTTTGGAGAAGGTCTTTTTGCACTGATGTAATTAAGAGTTCTATTGGCTTCATGTACTTGCATGTGCAGCTCCTCCTCCAGGTTTGGGAATTTCTCAGCTATTATTTCTTTGAACAAGCTCTCTGGTCCTTTCTACCTCACTTCTCCCTCTGGGAGACCTATAATCCCTATGCTACTTTTCCTAATTGAGTCAAATATTTCTTGAAGAATCTCTTCATTTAAAAAAAAAATCTTAGTTCTCTCTCCTCATCCACCTGAAGCATTTCTAGGTTTCTATCTTTGAGCTCAATGATTCTCTCCTCCATGAGGTCTGCTCTATTTTTTATGCTTTCTATATTATTTTTTATCTCATTAATTGTGTTCTTCATGTTGAGAATTTCTGTTTGGTTTCTTTTTAGAGCTTCATTCTCTTTTGTGAAGCATTCATTCTGTTCATTAATTTTATTCTTGAGCACATTGAACTGTCTTTCTGTGTTTTCTTGTAACTCATTGAGTTTCTTTATGACAGCTATTTTGGATTCTCTACCAGTCAGATTGTAATCTTCTGTGATTTCAAGTTTGGCTTCTGGGGAGCTATCATTTTCCTTCTGTTCTGCCATGTTACTGTAGCTCTTCATAGTGTTTGAGAATTGATCCTCTGCTGGCACATTTGTGGTAGTAACCACCTTTCTTATTTGGGTACAGCTTTGGTTACTTTGGTTCTGAGCTGCTTCTGGTTGTATTTGAGAGCCTGCACTTTCTACCCTCCAATGCCTCTGCTGGAGGCATCATCAGTGCCCCCCTTGTGCCGCTTGTGCCTCTGAGGTTGCTGGTGCCTTGCTGCCTATGATTTGCTGCAGTCTCAGGTGTTTTCACTGGGGTCACCAGGCTGCGAGCACTTTTGCTGCTTCTCGGGTCACCTGGGTCTCATGTTCCCCCACTTGCTTTCCACAGGCTTGGGTGCTGCTGCTTTCTACACCACCTATGCTGCTGCCCATGGGTTATCTGAGGGTGCTGGCAGCACTGCTGCCAGGGGCACTGGGGTCAGAGTTGTCACTGTTGCTGTTGGGGGCCTGAGGTCTTGTATGCTGCCTCCGCTACTGGTAGAGCTGGTGTCAGAGGTGCTGCCACTGGGGGCTGGGTCCCAGGTTCTGCTATGATTCCTAAAACTCAGGTCAGAGGTGCATTTGCCACTGCTTGGGGAGGAGTAGGGGCTAAGCCAGAAGTGTTGTTGCTGACCTTGCAGTCTCTGGTCACTGGTGCCCACAGGTGTGCTTTTTGAGACCTGGGGTCAGGACACTCAGATTCTACTGTTGAAATCCAAATTTTGGTTGTTGTCCCCACTGCTAGAGAGACCAGCCCTGTTACCGGGGAGGGGGAGGGGCTGCCTCACCAACACTACTCTGTGTCCTGAAGCCTCAAGACGTGTGTGCTTGGGGGGACAGGGGACACAGCCTCTGGTCATTGGCACTGTCACATGCACTGGTGGCCTGCTCTAAAACCTTGGCTCAGGGCTCCCTACCCCTGCTTTGGAAATTCATGCCTAGGATGTTATCCCCACTGCTGGAAAGACCAACACAACTGCCGGGTGAAGGGGCGGTGCTGGTCCCCAGCTCTGCTCTGTGTCCTGAAGCCTCATGGTGTGTGCACCAACTGCCACTGCTGGGGAGAAGCAACAGCCAAGCCAGGAGTGCCATATTTGCTCTTGCAGCCTGTGGTCATTGGCGTGCATGTTGGTGTTAGGATCCATGTTTTGGAGCACCACTGCTGAGGGAGAAAGAGAGGGCTGCTCCCCTAGTTCTACTTCCTCCCAGAGGACCAGTCCACCCTCCTTCAGGTGTATAGATACATGGATCACTCAGGTGTTCTGGTGTGCTGTGCAGGGAGTCCTTTGTTGACCACTGGATGTCTGACTACTTGTAACTTAGAGAGGACAGAAAAAGGGAGTGACTTACTCTGCCATGATTCTGACATCATCTGGAGTCAATGCTCTTTTATCTTAGTTCATCTAGCTAAGCTTAGTTTGTCAACTTTGTTCATTTACCATTTATATAAACCTCATGGTAACCACAAAACAAAAAATCAGAGCAGAGTCAAAAATCGTAGAGAAAAACTGAGAAAACCATCACAGAAAACCACCAAAATGAAATGGTAGACAGAAATAAAAGGAAAAAGAAAGAAGGGAAATATAGAACAGGAAAACAAAAGATAAAATGGCAGTATTAAGTCCTCATACATCAATAATCACTCAAATGTAAATGGATTGAATCACCAAACCAAAGTCACAGAGTGGCTGAATGTATTTAAAAACAAGACTCAACAATATGCTGCCTACAGGAAACACAACTCAGTTCTAAAGACAAACATAGGCTGAGAGAGAAGGGACAGAAGATGATACTCCAAATGGTAAGCTGAAGAAAATGAGTGTAGCCATACTTATATCAGCCAAAGCAGACTTCAAGATAAAAAAGATAAAGAGAAACACAGATGGGCATTATATAGTGATAAAAGAGACATTCCACCAAGAGGACATAACACTTATGAATATATATGCAACTAACACAGGAGCACAAAAGTACATAAAACAACTATTAACAGACATAAAGGAAGAAATTGTTAGCAACACAATAAGAGTAGGGGACCTTAAAACCCCACTTATGTCAATGGATAGATCGTCCAGACACAAAGTAAACAAGGAAAGAGTGGCCTTAAATGAAACATTCCACCAGATGCACTTAAGAGATATAGAGAACATTCCATCTAAAAACAGCAGGATACACATTCTTTTCAAGTTCACAGTGAACATTCTGAAATATACACCATATTTTAGGAAACAAAGCAAGCTCAATAAATCTAAGAAGATTGAAATCATATCAAGCATCTTTCCTGAACCACAATATTATGAAACTAGAAGCCAATTACAAGAATAAAGCTGGGAAAGTCACACATATTCAAAGACTAAGCAATATGTCACTGAACAACCATTGGATCAATGAAGAAATCAAGAAATATCTAAAGACAAATGAAAACAAAAACACAACATACCAAAACTTATGGGATGTAGCAAAAGTGGTACTAAAAGGGAACTTTATAGCAATACAGGCTTACTTCAACAAACAAGAAAAATCTCAAATAAAAAAGCTTAGCCAATTCCTAAAAGAACTGGAAAAAGAAGAACCACTGAAGAGCATAGTCAGTAGAAGGAAGAAAATAATGAAAATCAGAGCAGAAATAAATGAAATAGAGACTAAGAAAAAAAATAGAAAGGATCAATGAAAACGAGAGCTACTTCTTTGAACGAACAAACAAAATTGAAAAACCCTTAGCAAGACTCACTAAGAAAAAAAGAGAGAAGACTCAAATAAGTAAAACCAGAAATAAAAGGGGAGAAATTACAATGGACACCACAGCAATACAAAGGATTATAAGAGAATACTATGGAAAGCTATATACCATCAAACTAGATAACCTAGTATAAATGGATAAATTCTTAGCATCATACAACCTCCCAAAACTGAATCAAGAAGAAATAGAGAATATGAATAGGCCAATCACAAGCAAAGATATTGAAACAGTAATCAAAACCTCCCAAAAAACAAAAGTCCTGGATCAGACGGCTTCTCTGGTAAATTCTATGAAAGCTTCAAAGATTTCATTTCTATCCTTCTCAAACTATTTGGAAAAATTGAAGAAGATTGGGTGCTTCATGTCTCATTTTACAAGGCCAACATTACCCTGATACCAAAACCAGACAAGGCCAACACAAAAAAAGAAACTTACAGGCCAATATCACTGATTAACATAGCTACAAAAATCCTCAACAAAATATTAGCAAATTGAATACAATACATTAAAAGGATCATGCACCATGACCAAGTGCGATTTATTCCAGGGGCACAGGGATGGTTCAACATCCACAAATCGATCAATATGACACACCACATTAATAAAATGAGGAATAAAAATCACATGATCATCTGAATAGTTGCACAGAAAGCATTTGACAAGGTCCAACATCTATTTATTATAAAAACTCTCAATAAAATGGATACAGAAGGAAAGTACTCCAACATAATAAAGGCCATATATGAAAAACCTACAGCCAATATCATATTCAATGGAGAAAAACTGAAATTCATTCCTCTGAGAACAGGAACAAGACAAGGATGCCCACTGTCACCACTCTTATTTAACATAGTGCTAGAAGTTTTAGCCAGAGCAATTGTGGAAGGAAAATAAATAAAAGGGATACAAATTGGAAAGGACGAAGTAAAACTGTCACTATTTGCTGATGACATGATTCTATATATAGAAAACCCTACAGAATCCACCAAAAAACTATTAGAAACAATGAACAAATACAGTAAAGTTACAAGATACAAAATCAACATGCAAAACTCAGTTGCATTTCTATACACTAATAATGAACTAACAGAAGTAGAAGCCAAGAATATAATACCATTTACAATCACAACAGAAAGAATAAAATATCTAGGAATGAATTTAACCAAGGAGGTGAAAGTCCTCTACGCTGAAAAATATGAGACATTATTGAAAGAAATCAAAGAAGACATAAAGAAATGGAAAGATATTCCATGTTCATGGATTGGAAGAATAAACATAATTAACATGTCCATATTACCTAACGCAATCCAAAGATTCAGTGCAATCCCAATCAGAACCCCAAAGACATTCTTCAAGGATATAGAACAAAGAATCCTAAAATTTATATGGAACAACAGAAGACCTCAAATAGTCAAAAAATTCTTGAGAAAAAAAGAAAAAAGTTGGAGGTATTACACTCCATGAATTCAAATCATACTAAAAAGCTATAGTAATCAAAACAGCATGGTACTGGCAGAAAAACAGACACACAGATAAATGGAACAGAATTGAAAGCCAAGAAATAAAATCACACATCTATTTATGGCAAATCTTTGACAAAGGAGCCAAGAACGTACAATGGAGAAAGGAAAGTCTCTTCAATAAATAGTGTTGGGAAAACACATAAAAGAATTAAAGTAGACCATTATCTTAGACCATATACAAAAATTAAATCAAAACGGATTAAAGACTTGAATGTAAGACCTGAAACCATAAAACTCATAGAAGAAAATATAGGCAACACACACTTTGACATCCATCTTAGCAATACCTTTTTGAATACCATGTCTACTCAGGCAAGGGAGACAAAAGAAAAAGTAAACAAATGGGACTACATCAGATTAAAAAGCTTCTGGATACAGCTTTTTAAAAAACAAAGGAAACCGACAAAACAAAAAGACAATCCACCAGCTGGGGGAAATATTTCCAAATCATATATCCAACAAGGGGTTAAATTCCAAAATATATAAAGAACTCATACAACTCAACAACAAAAAAATGAACAACTCTATCAAAAATGGGCAGAGGATATGAACAGACATTTTTCCAAAGAAGATATACAGATGGCCAACAGGCAGATGAAAAGATATTCAATGTTGCTAATTATTAGGGAAATGAAAATCAAACAATGAGATACATCACCTCATACCCATCAGAATGTCTATAATTAATAAGACCAAAAATAACAAATGTTGGAGACGATGTGGAGAAAAGGGAACTCTCATACACTTCTGGTGGGAATGCAAACTGGTGCAGCCACTATGGAAAACAACAGGGAGATGTCTCAAAAAATTAAAAATAGAAATACCATATGATCCAGCTATTCCACTACTGAGTATTTATACAGAAAATATGAAGTCAACAATTCAAAAAGATTTATGCACCCTAATGTTCATCACAGCATTATTCACAACAGCCAAGATGTGGAAGCAACCCAAGTGCCCATCAACAGATGAATGGATAAAGAAGATGTGGTGTATATATACAATGGAATACTACTCAGCCATAAAAAAGACAAAATTGTGTCATTTGTGACAACATGGATGGACCTTGAGGGTAGTACGCTGAATGAAATATCAGATGGAGAAAGACAACTACCATATTGTTTCATTCATATGTGGAAGATAAAACAACAACAACAGACAAACAAACACATGGATACAGAGAACAGATTGGTGGTTACCAAAGGGGCAGAGGGTGGTGAAGGGCAAAAGGGGTAAAGGTGGACATTTGTATGGTGGTGGATAGAAACTAGACTTTTGGTGGTGAACACGATGCAGTCCATACAGAGTTGAAATATAATGATGTACACCTGAAATCCATATAATGTTATAAACCAATGTTACCTCAATTAAAAAGAAAGACTCTAATGATGATAAAACCCATTCACCCATTAAAAAGCACACAAGTATATTTAAATCTACATTTTCAAGAAAAGCAGTTAAGGTAGTGATATACAAATAAATGACAGACACAGGTGTGAAAAACTTTTGCCTCAGATTTTCCTTCATTATGAAATTATATAAATTTCCTTGGTTGTCAAGCATAATTTTCTTGATTTGAGTAATACAACTCATGACTACACTTTCAGTAAAACAAGATATAAATTGCTTGGGATGAGATATGTCATTTGAGAAGAAACTCTTCTAAACAAATCTATGTTGTCCCACAAAAAGGAAATTTCAAAATAGTCCTGATCCAAGGCTGGGAAAAACTTTGGGAAAGTGGGAAAATGGACAAAAGAGAAAACCATCCGTATGTCAGACAGAGCAGAAAGATCAATGCAGTGAGTTACTTAAGTTGAAGACGAAGAAATGATAACTCCAGGACGCAGGTTCTCCTTTCACAATCTGATCAAATAATTGCAATTTCTGGCTTCAAGCCTTGAGCCCTGAAATCATGGGCACTTCAGCACCAGGAAAATTGCCCCTTTTATAGCTTAGTCCCAAAGAGTCTTTTCAGAGCCCTCTTGATGTCCTTATTTCTCAGGCTGTAGATGAAGGGGTTCAGCATGGGTGTGGCCACAGCGTACATCACTGAGGCTGTTCCACTTGAGTGTGAGCTGTGGGTACCAGCAGAGCTGAGGTACACTCCAAGACCTGTACAATAATATAGGGAGACACCTGAGAGGTGAGATGCACAGGTGGAAAGTGCTTTATACTTCCCCTGAGCTGATGAGATTCTTTGTATTGAGGAAACTATCTTAGAGTAAGAGTAAAGGACACCAGCCAAGGAACCCCCACCCAGCAGCCCAGCTCCAAAACACATCACTGCGTAATGAACAAAGTTGTCACAACAGGCAAGTTGGACCATCTGTTTGAGTTCACAGAAAAAGTGGGGGATTTCCACTCTATAGAGGGGTAGTCGCAAAATCATTAAGCTTTGCAACAAGGAATGTAGGGCGCTTATGATCCAGGACACCAGAATCAGCAGTCCACAGAGGCGGGGGTTCATGAGGACCATGTAGCGCAAGGGGTGGCAGATGGCCACAAAGCGGTCATAGGCCATCACAGTCAGAAGACAATCCTCCAAACCTGCAAAGAGTACAAAAAGATACATCTGGAGGACGCAGCCTGCGTGGGTTAT